>NC_048600.1:63036352-63362870 GCF_003668045.3 Cricetulus griseus
CTGCAAAAAGTCTGTTGGCCCTTGTCTACCCATGCACAACATGCTAGCAGCAATTCCCTGCAAAGACAAGCTTTGGACAATTTACTGGACTCTGGGAATATGGACTAGACATCACAGTTGCAGAAACAGCTAAATAAGATTGGTCAAAATTAATGTAAGAAAGCAACAGACAGCCTTAATTCATGTGTATTTATTATAGGCCTGGATAATGTTTCTCAAGGTAAAGTTGAGCCTCTGCAACCCAGCCCCAATAGAACAGGGTCTCAGGACATGCTAGCTTCCCAATATTTAAGCAGTAGTTCTGAACCAGAATTTATATATATATATATATATATAATATATATATATATATATATCTGCAGCTAAACTAGATTCTTGTCTATGGAGCACCCCTCATTTATGCACATAAGTCCTTGGCAGACAAAAGTCTAGTGAGATGCATTCCTGTCCCCAGAGTAACTTGGCCAGATAGACAAAGGCTTGGACCCCAGCCACCATTACAACTGCTCTGTGCCCCTGAGTTTTCTGCTTGTAATAATGGCTCCTCCAGATATTGCTACAAGAATTAAGGACATGTTTATGACTCCAGTCTTCTGGAGCAAGTAAATCTAAGGGCTGGAGAGATGTCTCGGTGGTTAACAGAACATACTGTTCTTACACAGGACCTGAATTTGGTTCCTAGCACAAACAAACACTGGGCATCTCACAAGCTCCTGTAACTCCAGCTCCAGGGTACGTGAAGCCACCTTCTAGTCTCCAAGAGTGCATACACACATGTGTCCACACTCACGGGCACATGCACTTAAAAACAGTAAAAGTAAATCTACTCATGGTGTACAGAAATACAAGGATGTGACCACAAGTCTTTGCCACGTGGTGACTGAGGGTTCCTGTTTATTCTCTTGTTTTCCAATGAAAATGTAAAACAACTCAAGACAAGTAGATGCAGTTAGTGTTCACTGCATCCCTTAGTGGGTGAGTAGCACTAGGAGCATGATAACTTGCCAACCAAATTCAGAAGATCTCACAGTAGTTTCATTTCATTTGGTTGCACCTTTCTAAACCTCCCATGTGTCCTCTCTTCTTGCCCTTCTCACCTTGGATTTGGATCCTATTTCTGATCATTGTCCTAGATTTATTAGGACAAGGAAGCCAATTATATATCCATTCATTATCAATTTCAACCAATTACTAGGCACTCCCTTAAATACATGCTGAAGTATTCCCGTCTATGAGAAAAGAGTGCAGTAATGGCAATAATGTCTCTTACAAAGCTTGATGTCATGTACAGGATAAAAATATGCATGGCATATATTCATGATGGTCACCTCTCACTGTCTCACAAATAAGTCACTTCAACAGGCACTTTTCAGGGTCACTACTTTTAAACAAAAGTACAATTGTAGGTCTGAGCATGAGTACTATAAGAATGTATCTATGACCAGTGGCTGCTAAGAGACAACACATATTTAAGAATGGAGAAGGGGAGAACAAGGGAAAAGGAAAGGTTGAAGAGATGGGTACAAGACTTGATTCCTCAAATTCTAGACTCCTTTCTCAGTTACAGGTTGGGAATAATAATAACAACTATTAGCAGATTTGCCCCCCTACATTTCCTTTGCCCTTCTTACTTTATTCTTCAAGATGACTCAGACTCCAGGAAAGAGCATGCCCCAGCCAGCCGAAATACAACAGTAAGCAATTTACTATTCCATATGAACAATAATTACATTTGGATTTAGAATGGTCAGTGACTCATGGATATTATTAAAGACTCAATCTCACTCTTTAGTTTGTTTGTTTAAGGAACTATTTTTCCGAATGCTCCAGAGAATGTCCTTTTGTGTCTCATTGGCTGGGACAACTTAAACCAACCACTGACAAAAGGACAATGAACATGATTGATTTGAGTTTGTCTTAGACTCTGAAATGTGAACTGTAACTAACAGTTATATCACTCATCCACCTCCCAACAAATCTGGGCTTGCTAGTATGGGAGAACAGGACATTGTTGGGGTCATAGCTCTCAAATATCAAAGTATTCATTCCTACTGAGGACAAGTAGCTGGACAGCAATTTTTTGGTTCCCAAGTTTTAAAAATTATCCTGGTTGTGTTTTTAAAAATACTTAGAAGTGTAAAATAAATGAGAACAAAGTCTCCCCTATACCATGAGACTAGGAAAGATTACCAAAGATATATGAAGAGGCAGAAATCCTGTCGAAACAGTGCCCAACCACAAATCAGCAGGTCAACAAAAGCCACAGCTTCCTGATCCATGAATCCTCTGTTATTGATTCCTTCCATGAGTTCTGTAACTGGAGGAAAGAGGAAGGAACTCGAGAGTAGAAGAAGCACCAGGCACCTCAACAGCTATGACATACAAATGATACACTCCAACTACCTCATGGTTGCCCTCTGCCTGCAAAAACACATCTTGGCTTAGTGTCCATCCCATGTGAAGAAGAGAGGCCCTGAATTCTTTGACATTAACTTTCACCCACTTTTAAACAAAATACAAAGTGAGTTCCCTCAGTGCCAGTATCTCAACACAACAGGAATATAAAGCCCAGGATAGATTCACTGTGAGTTAGTGAACTGACCTGTATGCCTCCTTTAGACATGTTCTCTTCACCTCTCATCAAAGAAACTTTCTTAAGCAGTGGATGATAGTTAATACAGAGACTCAAGACTGCACAAAGTGCAGGGAATAAGAAACTGTGAAACACTGAGCCCTAAATGAGACAACTATATGGTGCCTCCTAACTTCCAAAGCTTTGAGGTTATTGCAGAAACATGGCAAAAAGAATGCCAGAGCCATGGAAGATGGCTGGACAATAACTATTCCCAATGTGACAGGACCATTGTACTAATGAAGTCAGCACAAGGTTGCCAGAACAAGACATGTACAGTATCAAACCACCCAGCACTACAGCATTGAGAAGGAAGGAGCTCATGAGGTCACACCCCTAGCTGTGGTCCCTGGTGGGTTGCCCATGCTCCCAAAGGTAGTCCTAAAACTGTGTGTATTCAGGCAACTGGATCCAGTGGATTATACACACACACACACAAAAAAAAATTTCTTTGGAGTTTCACAACCATGCCCCAATATTTTTTTAAATTAAGTTTTGATGAGCCCAAGACTCACATACTAAAAATTCAGCATAGCTAGCTCAGCTCTGTAACTTCCCATAACAACCCATTCTAAAGTAGGATACCATTGCCAATATTTTCTCCTCATTCTTTTCTGTAGATTCCACACAGCGTTTTGAATCTGTCTTGTTTAAATATTTAATTTCTGTCTCCTCCACTACTCTGCAAACTCAATGTGGGTTCTTCTGGCCATCCCCTAACTTAGTAACTGTTCCATAGTAAATATCCTGCCTACTAGTTTGCCTTGTATTACTGTGATAAACACCATGACCAAAAGCAACTTGGGCAGAAAGGGCCTTATTTTAGCTTACAGCTCACATTCCACCATGAAGGCAAGTCAGACAGAAAGCCAAACAGAAACCTGGAAGCAGGAATTGAAAACAAAGTCCTAGAGGAATGCTGCTTACTGGTGTGCTCTCCCTGGCTCATTCAGCTAACTTCTTGTACAGCCAAGAACCATCTGCTCAGGGGTGGCACTGCCCACAGAATGCTGGAACCTCCCCAGTCATCATTAATAATGAAAATGCCCTTAGAGTTGCCTACAACCCAATATGGTGAAGGCAATTCCTCATTTGATGTTCCCTCTCCCCAGATGACCCTAACTTGTAACAAGTTTAAAAAAAACCTAACCTTCATAACAGGTATCAATAAATACCTTGGCTGATAAATAAGTAAATAAACAAGGATTTGATCACAAAAGCCCATGCTCACAGCCCTTACATTATATTACATAGGTTATAAATTTGATCTTTCAAATAATTCTTTGAGGTTAGAATCATTAATAAACATCATCTCACAGGTGTTAAAGCAGAGGCCAGAGGTGTCAAGTAACTTACCCCCTTACATCATGCAAGTAACAATAGCATTTAACTCAGGTCCCTGGGCTCCTGGTTATGTTTTGCCAGATGTAAACAAGAGCTGTGTATCTCCCATCTCTGACTTCATCTAAGAGCAGAGCCAGGCAGGTTTTACTGAGCCAGACCTGCCAGGCATGCAGAGAAGGGATGCTATTGAGGTCTCAGTTGGTTTCAGCACCACATAACTCAAAACAAGCCTTAGTGCTGCTTTCTGGCCATTGTAGTTCTTTAATCTAGCTGCTGATATCAAAATACGCCTGTCTATAACCAGGAACTAAGGTGGTCAACAGCCCAGAAGGCACACTGACATCCTCTCCTGTGCTCTTTGTATCCTGTGCTTCCTGTTGGGAAATTTGTAAGGAACAGGCTGGGTGAGTACCCCTCCAGAGCATGTGGAGAACAACCAAACCAACTTCTCATGCTGCTAAAAGGAAAAGTTGCAGAGAAAGGAAATAATGCAAACTCCTACTGCTCGAATTAATTAGGAAATGTATTTTTCTGTCTTTAAAAGAAAAATAGAACACCTTGTTCCTTTCAGTTGCTAAAACAGTTCTCTTTTTCACTTAGAAAGTTGAGAAAAACCACTTATAGGCTCTGCCTTGTTTTCTGAAGGAGTGCCCTGTTCCTCCAAACTTGGAGAGACACCATTTCATCTGTTTCCAGAACAGTCCAAGATGGTGTGAGTTCTATGTGCTGTTATCCTTAACCATTTTTCATTTTCTTATTATGGCATATAAAAGGTACATCCTAAGGCTATCATTTGGGGCTTTTCAGACTTTGATTCTCTGTCTAACAAAGGAACTTTAACAGCAGCACTTCTCTCTTACAGACTTCTTTTATGGTACAGTATACTGAAGTCTTGACTCATACATACAGTCTCCAATTTCTGGCCTGAACTCCATTCTAATAATGTAAGGGCTAAAAACTTCAATCAAAAAAATTTAGTATGATGGGTGTGGTGGGACATACTCATAATCCTAGCACTTGGAAAGTAGAGGTATGGGGGATTAGGAATTCAAAGCTAGCCTCTACTACCTAATGAGTTCCAGGCCAATCTGGGATTCATAAGACCCAGGTCTCAAAACAACCAAAGGAAAACAAAAAACTAAATTTCAAACCTTTCCAATTTTTAAAAACATAACAAAAGTTTGGGATAATGAGTGTATTGCAGCAATGGAATACCCAGATTAACACTTCCCTGATCTTTGTGAGGTCTTCATACAACTTGTAGGATATACCTTGGTAGATGACCCATCATTTCTCTCATCAAGAGGTTTCTCCTGTTCAAATCAGATCTTGATCAACTCTGATGGTATCCACAGCTTTTCTTCAGTGAGCGGGACGAGGGCCAGGGGGATGGAGCAGGAGCCGATGGGCTCACAAAGGTACTGGAGTATGTGGAGTGGGGCCCTTCCCTCTTTCCCTCATGGTCGGGGCGGCAGTGAGGGCCAGGCCACACAGTGTGAGAGACACTGCCACAGGCTTCCCTGCCTTCTGGTTCTACAGGTGAAGCCCCGCCCAAACGGGTGTGGCCACTAACACAAATACACTGGCCAGGCTAGATGCTGCTACAGGACTAAAGGGGTGGATACACCGGCATGTCTTCTCAAAACTCTCCCTTTTTGTCCATGATTATCTCTGTCCCAGAGGACTTTCTTAGTCACTATACTTTCAGTTTCAATAAGAGCATTGTATATCAACAATAATGGCATATCTGTATTCTCCTCCATCAGAACAGCACAAAACGTTCTCTAGCTATTGATCCCAGACAGCCACGTTCAGTAGGGTGGTCTAAAACCATGAATACATTCCAGAGTGCTTCAATGTTATTCCTATCCATAATTTCAGGTTCACGCTGAGTTAATATTTCTCTGAGTGACATGGGAAACAAACAAGCCAACTTCACCATTTCTACCAGCTCCAAAATGTGCCTGGAATTACGATAGCTTATTATGATTTGGTTCTCAAATGATTACTTCTGACAGGTTCCCCAGCTTTCACTGTTTATCTGTGGCACCAAGAAACCTTCACCTCTGAGAGGATTTTTGTGCACTGCAGACCTTTGAAGGCATCAATCAATAGGTGCATTTTAACCTCAGATTAGATCATAAGAAACATTCATTCCCATTTCTAAGATATACACATGGAATCTCCTATGCCTCCCTTGGGAAACTGAAGGTCATTATAATTCACTTCTTGATATCATTATGGTCCCCCCCCCATCTTGTCCTCTTCTATCTAGACTGTTTAATGTCATCAGCACAACATTCAAGACCAATAACTTTTTCTTATCATATTAAATGCCATACCATTCTCTTACATCTTAAGAAAGGTCTTTAAGGGGAAAAATCCCAAAGAAAATTAAATTCCCCCAAACTACTTCACTGGGATCTTTATGCTAGTATTTTAGAGTTCCTTCTTAATATTTGTTTTACCAACATTTTATATGCATTAACATTTGAATTTTTATTCAAATTACTTCTTTAATTGGCTCAGCAGTTACTGTTCTTTCAGAGGACCTGGGTTCTATTCCCAACATCCAGATAGCAGCTCACAACTGTCTGTAACACCAGTTCTGGGGGGATCCAATACCATCCTCAGGCCTCTGTGAGTACTGCACACATGTATTACACAGACATGATGCAGACAAAATATCCAAACACAAATCACAAAATAAATTCATTAAAAAATAAACTAGAATAATTATCCAGAAGCTCCTCATATATATATATATATATATATATATATATATATATATATATATTCATCCCTTCAAAAGATACCTGTACTGCCATATTCATTGAAAGATTATTTAAAATAGTAAAGATGTCCATGCCATAGTCGGGGGCAACTGATGCCAGAGGTCTGCCCACAGGATCCAACACAGCCAGTGGGCTCCAGCACACCCAGAGACTGCCAAGGCCCCAGTAACAGTCGTGCCTCCATCTAGGAGAAGAGGACAGACATCAGACTATTAGAACTGTTTGCATCTACCAGAAGGGAACCTTGGTCCCATACCCACCAAGAGAGGAAGAGACTCCTGCTACACCCACCTGAGGAAAGGATGGGAAGAAGACAATATAAAAGCACATTCAACAACAAAAAAGCCAATATGACACCACCAGAGAGTAGGAACCATACACCAGCAAGACCAAAACATTACAATGCAGATGAAGCAGAAGAGAATGACCTTAAAATCATCTTCATGAAAATGATAGAGGGCCTCAAAGAGGATATGAGAAAATCCCTTAAAGAAATGGAAGAAAAAAGAAACCAAAAATTACAAGATATCAACAAATCTTTCAAAGAAACTCTTCAAGACATAAAAAGTGAAATAGAGACAATAAAGAAAGCACAATCTGAGAGAATGTTGGAAATCGAAAAGCTGGATAAATGATCAGGAACTATAGATGCAAGCACAACCAACAGAATACAAGAGATGGAAGAGAGAATCTCAGGAGTTGAGAAATAGACTCATCAACCAAAGAAAATCTTAAGTCCAACAAGTCCCTATCACAAAATATCCAGGAAATATGGGAGACTGTGAACAGGCCAAACCTAAGAATAACAGGTATAGAAGAAGGTGAAGAAATCCAACTCAAAGGTGCAGAAAACATAACCAACAGAATCATAGAAGAAAACTTTCCCAACCTAAAGAAAGACATGCTTATGAAAGTATAAGAAGCCTACAGAACACCAAATATACTGGACCAAAAAAACACAAAGGTCTCCTTGACACATAATAATCAAAACCACAAACATACAGAGTAAAGAGAAAATATTAAGAGCAGCAAAAGAAAAAGGTCAAGTAACACATAAAGGCAAACCTATCAGATTTATACATGACTTTTCCATGGAAACTCTGAAAGCCAGAAGGTCCTGGATAGATATTCTACCTACACTAAGAGACCATGGATGCCAGCCCAGACTACTATACCCAGCAAAGCTTTCAATCAATATAGATGGAGAAAACAAGATATTCCATGACAAAACCAGATTCAAACAATACATATCCATCAATCCAGCTCTACAGAAAGTTCTGGAAGGAAAACTGCAACCCAAGGAAGTTAACTACAACCAGAAAAATATAGGCAATAGATAATCCCACTTTACCAATAGCCAAAAGAAAAAAGGAATGAAAAGCCACACATAACTTCACTACCACCACCAAATCAAAAACAAACAAGAATAAACAATCAATGGTCATTAATATCCCTCAATATTAATGGTCTTAACTTTCCCATGAAAAGACACAGGTTAGCAGAATGAATAAGAAGGCAAAATCCATCCTTCTGCTGCCTACAAGAAACACACCTCAACTTCAAAGACAGATGATACCTAAGAGTTAAAGGTTGGGAAAAGATTTTCCAATCAAATGGACCCAAGAAAAAAAGTAGGGGTAGCAATCCTAATATCCAACAAATTGGACTTTAAACTAAAATCAATCAAAAGAGATGAAGGAGGTCACTTCGTACTCATCACAGGAGAAATCCATCAGGATGTAGTCTCACTTCTGAACATTTATGCCCCAAATACAAAGGCATCCATGTTCATAAAAGAAACATTATTAAAACTAAAATCACTCATAAAATACACACACACTTATAGTGCGAGACTTCAACACCTTACTCTCACCACTGGATAAGAATACCAGATGGAAACTTAACAAAGAAACAAAGGAACTAATACAAGTTATGGCCCAATGGGGATTAACAGACACTTATAGAACATTCCATCCAAACACAAAAGAATATACCTTCTTCTCAGTGCCACCTGGAACCTTCTCTAAAATTGACCACATAGCAATTGGCAACATAACAAACCTCAACAGGTACAAAAAAATTAAATAACCCCCTGTATCTTATCAGACCACCATGCTTTAAAGTTAGAATTCAACAACAATACAAATTGCAGAAAACCTACAAACTCATGGAAATTAAGTAATGCCCAATGGCACAATTCCTGGGTTGAGGTAGAAATGAAAAAGAAATTAAAGATTTCCTAGAATTCAATGAGAATGCGGACACAACATATCCAAACTTATGGGACACTCTGAAAGCAGTGCTAAGAGGAAAGTTCATAGCGTTAAGTGCCCACATGAAGAAACAGGATAATAAACACACTACAGAATTAACAGCACAACTGAAAGCTCTAGGACACAAAGAAGTCAATACATCCCGGAGGAGTAGATGACAGGAAATAATCAAATTGAGGGCTGAAATCAATAAAATGGAAACTAGAAGAACAATACAAACAATCAATGAAACAAAGAGTTCGTTCTTTGATAAGATCAACAAGATAGACAAACCTTTATCCAAACTATCCAAACAGAAGAGAGTGAACATGCAAATTAATAAAATCAGGAATGAAAAGGGGGACATAACAACAGACACAGAGGAAATCCAGAGAATAATCAGATCATACTTCAAAAACCTATATTCCACAAAATTCGAAAATCTAAAGGAAATGGACAATTTTCTGGACATATTTCACTTACCAAAATTAAATCAAGAACTGATAAGCAACTTAAATAGACCTATAACCCCTAATGAAATTGAAGCAGTCATCAGACGTCTCCAACCAAAAAAAAGCCCAGGGCCAAATGGCTTCAGTGCAGAATTCTACCAGAAATTCAAGAAACAGCTAAAACCAATTCTCCTCAAAGTATTTCACACAATAGAAGCAGAAGGGTCATTGCCAAACTCTTTTTATGAGGCTTCAATAACCTTGATGCCCAAGCCATAGAAAGACACAACTAAGAAAGAGAACTATAGACCAATATCCCTCATGAACATTGACACAAAAATACTCAATAAAATACTGGCAAATGAAATCTAAGAACATATCAGAGAAATCATCCACCATGATCAAGTAGGCTTCATCCCAGGGATGCAAGGATGGTTCAACATATGAAAATCCATCAATGTAATCAACCATATAAACATACTGAGGGAAAAAAAAAACACATGATCATCTCACTAGATGCCAAAAAAGCCTTTGACAAAATCCAACACCCCTTCATGATAAAGGACTTGGAGAGATCAGGGATAACAGGAACATACCTTAAAATAATAAAAGCAACTTGCAGCAAGCCAACAGCCATCATCAAATTAAATGGAGAGAAACTCAATGCAATTGCTCTAAAATTGGGGACAAGACAAGGCTGTCCACTCTCTCCATACCTCTTCAATGTTGTCCTTGAAGTTAGCTAGAGCAATAAGACAAGAAAAGGAGATCAAGGGAATACAAATCAGAAAGGAAGAAGTCAAACTCTCATTATTTGCAGATGATATGATAGTCTACATAAGTGACCCAAAAAAACTGTACCAGGGAAATTCTACAGCTGATAAACACCATCAGCAAAGTGGCAGGATACAAGATTAACTCAAAAACTCAAAAACATCTGTAGCCCTACTTTATACAAATGATACATTTGTGGAGAAAGAAATCAGAGAAACATCACCCTTTAAAAATTGCCACAAACAACATAAAATATCTTGGGGTAACACAAAGCAAAAAAGGGAAAGACCTGTGCAGTAAGAATTTTGAGTCTCTAAAGAAAGAAATTAAAGAAGATACCAGAAAATGGAAAGATCTCCCATGCTCTTGGATAGGTAGGATCAACATAGAAAAAACAGCAATCTCGCCAAAATAATCTACAGATTCACGGGAATCCCCATCAAAATCCCAAGACACTTCTTCACAGACATTGAAAGAACAATTCTCAACTTTATATGGAAAAACAAAACACCCAGGATAGCCAAGGCATCCCTGTACAATAAAGGAACTTCTGGAGGAATCACCATCCCTGACTTCAAGCTCTATTTTACAGAGCAATAGTCCTGAAAACAGCTTGGTATTGGCACAAAAATAGACAGGTAGACCAACGGAATAGAGTTGAAATCCCTGATATTAACCCACACATATGAACACTTGATTTCTGACAAAGAAGCTAAAGTTATACAATGAAATAAAGAAAGCATCTTCAACAAATGGTGCTGGCATAACTGGATGTGGACATGTAGGAGACAACAGATAGATCCATGTCTATCTCCATGCACAAAACAAGTCCAAATGGATAAAAGAGCTCAACATCAATCCAGCTACACTGAACCCATTAGAAGACAAAGTGGGAAATACCCTTGAATTAATTTGAACAGGAGACTGCTTCCTGAACATTACACCAGTAGCATAGACACTGAGATCAACAATTGATAAACGGGACCTCCTGAAACTGAGACGCTTCTGTAAGGCTAAGGACACAGTCAGTAGGACAAAACAGCAGCCCACAGACTGGGAAAAGATATTCACCAACTCCACATCTGACAGAGGGCTGATCTCCAAAATTTACTAAGAACTAAAGAAGTGAGTTTCCAAAACACCAAACAATTCAATTAAAAAGTGGGGTAGAGAACTAAATAGACAATTCTCAATAAAGAAATATAAAATGACTGAAAGACACATAAGAAAGTGCTCACCATCCTTTCCATCAGAAAAATGCAAATAAAACAACTCTGAGATACCATCTTACTCCTGTCAGAATGGTCAAAATCAAAAACACCAATGACAGTTTATGCTGGAGAGGATGTGGAGAAAGGGGAACACTCCTCAACTGCTGGTGGGAATGCAAACTCATACAGCCACTTTGGAAATCAGTATAGCGACTCCTCAGGAAAATAGGAATCAGTCTACAATAAGATCCAGCAATCCCACTCTTAGGCATATACCCAAAAGGAGCACATTCATACAACAAGGACATCTGTTCAACGATGTTCATAGCAGCACTATTTGTAATAGCCAGAAACTGGAAGCAGCCTAAATGCCCCTCAACCAAAGAATGGATAGAGAAAATGTGGTACATTTACACAATGGAGTACTACTCAGCAGAAAAAAAAATGTAATCTTGAAATTTGCAGGAAAATGGATGAAACTAGAAGAAACCACTCTGAGTGAGGTAACCCAATCACAAAAAGACAAGCGTGGTATGTACTCACTCATATGTGGATTTTAGACATAGATCAAAGGATTATCAGCCTACAATCCACACTGCCAGAGAAGCTAGTAAACAAGGAGAACCCTAAGTTAGACATACATGGTCCCCTGGAGAAGGGGAAAGGGACAAGATCTCCTGAGCAAATTGGGAGCAAGGGAGGAGGGGGAAGGGAGCTAGGAGAATGAGAAGGGGAGAAGAGGAGGGGTGAGGAGGACATGAGGGAGCAGAAATGTTGAGTCCTGGTAAGAATAGAAGAAAACAAGAAAGGAGATACGATAATAGAGGGAAACATTTTAGGTTTAAAGAAAAATCAGGCACTAGGGAAAGGTCTGGAGATCTACAAAGATGACACCAACTAACAATCTAAGCAACAGAGGAGAGGCTACCTCGAAAGTCCTCCCCTGATAATGAGATTGTCATCCTTTAGCCTTCATCCAGCAGCTGGTGGAATGTAAGGGGCCATGGGCCCAAAACTATGTGGCTTAAAGCCCACCTTTGTAAGCCTTTTAATGAACTTTAAGTTTGGCTCTGTGAGCCTCCTGTAACCTGTAATTAGATACGGTTTGGCCAAGCGGAACTGCTAACTGCTTCTGTTCTGAGAAAGGGTCTGGGGCTTTTCTGTTCGCTGTTCCAAGGAAGACCACAAGGACGTTCCAGCTGTTAAGAAGAATGTTCCAGTCCCAGCAAATACCAGATGTTCCTTCTGTTATTCCCCCCCAATTCTATTGTTGCAGGGCTATTTAAGCCCACTCTAAGCCCCAACAAATCGAGACCTTGACATTGCATAGATGGACTCTTGTCCTTTCTTGCGCCGCTTGGTCTCCTTTCTTTCTCTCGCCCATGACTCTTTCAGGCAGCCCCCCTTCGGAACCCTGAATGACTGGACCTGCGGGACAGGTCAGTGGAAGTAGAAGCAGACACCCACAGCTAATCACTGAACTGAACTGGAATCCAGTTGCAGAGAAGAAGGAATGATGAGCAAAGGGTTCCAGACCAGGCTGGTGAAACCCACAGAAACAGCTGACCTGAACATCAGGGAGCTCTTGGTCCCCAGACTGATAGCTAGAATACCATCATGGCACTGATCCAGACCCCAGGAACATGGGTTTCAATGAGAAAACCTCAGAAATCTACGGGACCTCCTGTAGTAGTTCAGTACTTATCTGTAGCATAGGTGTGGACTTTGGGAGCCCAATCCACATAGAGGGATACTCCCTGAGCCAAGACACCCAGGGTTAGGCCTAGGCCTTATCCCAAAGGATATAATAGACTCTGATGACACCTTATGGAAGGCCTCCGGGGAGCAGAAAGTATATGTGATAGGTAGGGTTTTAGTTTGGAGGGGTTGTAGGGGAGGAGGGGAGGGAGAGGGAACTGGGATTAACATGCAAAACAATCTTGTTTCTAATTCAAATAAAGAAAATAAAATAGTCAAGCTGGACTGGGCAACAAATTAATTACCATCTGTATGAGTGGATGGGTTTAAATGCACACACACACACACACACACACATATATATATATAAAATATTAATATATATATATATATATATATATATATATATATTATATATTTAATCCTACAAAAGAATGAGTTCTGTCCTTTAGCTACCACATGTATGAACATGGAGTTTAAGTTAAATAAGCAACACACCGAAATAGAAGTATCACATGATCTCATTAATGTGTGAACTCCCAAACATTCAAACATAGTCAAATAGGCATGTAGATATCAAACCACTGGTTACTATGGATGGAAAGAAGATGGGACAGGAAGGAAGTGAAACTTATGAAAAAGGGTATCGAGTAGGAGACATGTAGGAAGAAAAGTCCACACATCTAATGTGCAACATGAAGACTATAGATGATACAAGTGTCAGGGGACTAAGGATATAAATTCAGTCGGTTAAGTGCACACAACCCTGGATTTAATTCCTAGTAACCCATAAACCAGGTGTGCTGACATGCACCTGGGATCACAGAAATTCGGAGATGGACTCAGGAGGATACATAGGAAGTTCAAGGCAGTCTAAGCTACATGAAACCCTGTGTCAAAACAACCACAGGATGTTGGATTCCTGCTATTACAGCTATTATTCCCACAAACAATATATAGCTATGTGAGATGCTGCTATATTAACTTCTTTCACTGAAGCAAGTTTTCTACTACTTGCATATCACACTAATATATTATTTTAAATATACACAAAAGGAATATTTTATAAAGAGAACCTGTGTTTGAAAACTTCAGTTAATATGGCTTATTTATGTATCACTCTATGAATCTTTGTCTGATATCTTGCCATATTTTTAAATGAAGGCCCTTTGTACCATGTTTCTGTTCACTATTATTTCATGTTTATGAGTGATTACCAGCCAACCAACACCATCATCACAGTACATATATATTCTGATTAATTGGTTGGCAGCACCAGACAAAGAGACCAAAATGATTTCCTCAGCTCTTAGGTTCTTTGCCTGTGTAAGTCACCCCTCACACTACCGCCATTATCATTAGTCATGTCAAATCTCCGTATTTTCATCTATACATTAAAGGCATTGAATTAAATTGTTTCTCAGTAATTTTCATGATTTTGTTTTAAAACTTAATAGACTGTGGGACCAACCAACAGCTAGCCAAGAGACAGAGCTGAAGGATGACACTGGTACAGCCATCCCCATGGCACAAAACTGGAGGCATTGGTCCACCATAAAGACTCTGGTATTCATTACAATGAGAAAATTTAATTCTAATACAGTCTTACTGAAATTTCTAAATTATAGGACAAGGCTAGGGTTCAAACCAAGTTTGGCGATCTCATTCAGATGAGGAAGTTTAAGTTGGATTTAGAGCTGAGCAAAGCACCTAGAATCACAGAGAGAGGGTTAAGGAAGAGGAAACTACACAGAGAGAAGGCATGTCAAACAGGGTCACAAAAGTCCTCTAGAGTCTTTGGCTGAATAGAGATTTGTTCTTGTCCTAGAAGAAATGACCTGAGGCTATGAAATAGGAAGGGCAATTCCATAGGCTCCCAAAGAATTGGGGATAACATGTATATTGCTACTAACTGGACCATAATGATTGCATGGCCTATGTTATAACATAAAGGCACCTCCAAAAGGATATCATCATAATAATGAGAGTGAGCTGTCCCTAACAGTGGCTATAGGTCTCCTCTAATAGAATTTATAGAATGTTTTTATAGAATTCAACTGATTATAAGTAATTAAGCAGAAATCCAATGCTAAGCTTCAAATATGCAACTAAATTTATCAATCAATAACATGAAATTTATAAGATTTACTGTAACACCTCATTAAAAATCTACAAGGCATGATAAAAAATCAACATAGATCCATCCATGTATGGATGTATAAAGAAATCTGATACCTACTCTCAATGAAATACTATTTACCCATAAAAGAATGAAATCCTGTTATTTTAAAGAATATCTATGAAATGGAGTATGTCATATTAAATGATATAAGACAGGCATAAAAAGACACATACCTCATAGTCTTACATGCTTGTGGGAAGTTTTAAAAGTTGATGTGATCAAAATATATTGTATACTTTTATAAAATTCTCAAAGAATAGATTTTTTTAAAACTTTAAGTTGATCTCAATGAGATACTAAGCAGAATAGTTAGCACAACCTGGGAAAAGTGCTAGGGACAGAGCAAGAAAAGACAGAATATACAATAGGCTACATGAATGCAGATAGACATGGGTAGTACCTTCTAACCCTCAATAAGCAGAGTAGGGTATTATGGGTGAAAATTGCTGATTTAGTGTTTGAAAAGAGCTCATGGAGAAGAATCTCAATGTTCACAAAAGAGAATAATTCATAAATATATAAATAATTAATATATATGCAAATTGGGGATAAATATGTAAATTACCAAGATTGGGTCATTACTCACTATACACTTCACAGAACATCACTCTGTATACTTCAAGTGTGTCCAATTATAAATGTCTACTAAGAATTGAAATAAGCCAGGCGGGGGTGGTGCACACCTCTAGTCCCAGCACTTGGGAGGCAGAGACAGGAGGATCTCTGTGAGTTTGAGACCAGCCTGGTCTACAAGAGTTAGTTCTAGGACAGCCTCCAAAGCCACAGAGAAACCTTGTCCTGAAAAAACAAACAAAAAAACCCCAAAGAATTAAAATAAAAAAGGCTGGAGAGATGACTCAGTGATTAAGAGAATTGATTACTCTTACCAAGGACCTAGGTTCAATTCCAAACACTCCCATGGTAGCTCACAACCATCTGTAACTCCAGTTCCAGGGGATCCTATGTCCTCTTCTTGCCTCTGAAGGCACTAGGCATACACAATGGTGCACAAGCACACATGCAGGCAAAGCAACCATACACATACAATAAAATAACCTTAAAAGTTTAAATATAAAATTCTAACCAGGGCTAGAGAGATGGCTCAGAGGTTAAGAGCACTGACTCCAGCTCCCACCATCATTCTCTCCTTGGATCTTTCTGGGCCTGCTCCTGGAATAGAGTGGACCTGCCCAGACAGGGAGGACCTCCCTGAGTCCAGAAATACCTCACTCTTGGTTCCCCCTCCACCCTCCACCCTCTGCTTGAGTGAGGAGAATACCAGGAGAGGCCAGAACATCCAGAGTTGCAGACAATGAAGTCTTGACACACTTACACCACCGGGTGACAAGAAGAGATAGAGAGACCTCATCTGCACCCATTGGAAGAAGAGATGGGAAGACAACAGAATAAGAACACACTCAACAAAAGAGAGACCAATATGACCACCAGAATCTAGGGACTCCACACCAGCAAGAACTGAAAAGCACAACACAGAGGAAGAAAAAGAGATGGACCTTAAAAACAAATTTA
Organism: Cricetulus griseus; assembly: GCF_003668045.3. Classification (NCBI taxonomy): domain Eukaryota; kingdom Metazoa; phylum Chordata; class Mammalia; order Rodentia; family Cricetidae; genus Cricetulus; species Cricetulus griseus. The sequence continues at coordinate 63,053,223 of NC_048600.1, forward strand.
TGAAGATGATAGAGACCCTTAAAGAGGAAATCCCTTAAAGAAATAGAAGAAAAAAACAAAAAAATTTCAAGAAATAAATAAATCTCTTAAAGAATCTAAAGAAAGCCAAGAAGAAACAACCAAGCAAGTGAAGGAAACAACCAAAACAGTTCAAGCCTAGATAGCTGAAATAGAAACAATAAAGAAAACACAGAATGAGGGGATGCTGGAAATAGAAAGGCTAGATAAACAATCAGGAACTAAAGATGTAAGTATAACCAATAGAATACAAGAGATGTAAGATAGAATCTCAGGTGTTGAAGACTCGCTAGAGGATATACAGTCATCGAACAAAAAAAAAAAATCTCAAGTCCAACAAATCCCTAACACAAAATATCCAGGAAATATGGGACACTGTGAAAAGACCAAACCTAAGAATAGTAGGTATAGAAGATGAAGAAATAGAGCTCAAAGGTACAGAAAACATATTCAACAAAATCATATAAGAAAACTTCCCCATCCTAAAGAAGGATGTGCCTATGAAAGTGCAAGAAGCCCACAGAACACCAAATAGACTGGACCACAAAAAGAAGTTCCCTTGCCACATAATAATCAAAACACCAAACTTACAGAATAAAGAAAAATGTTAAGAACACAAAAGGAAAAAGGCCAAGTAACATATAAAGGCAGACCTATCAGAATTACACTTGGATTCTCAATGGAAACTTTGAAAGCCAGAAGGTCCTGGATAGATGTCCTACAAATGATAAGGGAACATGGATGCCAACCCAGACTACTGTACCCAGCAAAGCTTTCAATCACTATAGATGGAGAAAACAAGATATTCCGTGACAAAACCAGATTTAAATAATACATATCTACAAATCCAGACCTACAGAAAGTACTGGAAGGAAAACTCCAACCCAAAGAAAAAAACTACACTCACAAAAACAAAGGCAATAGATAATCCCACTTTACCAAACACCAAAAGACAAAAGAGGGAAATCCACACATAATAACACCAACAACAACAAATACAAAACAAACAATAACCAACAATCAATGGACATTAATATCCCTCAATATCAATGGTCTTAACTTGCCTATAAAAAGATGCAAGCTAACAGAATGGATGTGAAGACAGAATCCATCCTTCTGCTGCATACAAAAAACACACCTCAACTTCAAATGGACCCAAGAAACAAGCTGATGTACCAATTCTATCAGGAATTCAAACAAGAGCTTTACCAGTACTTGTCAAAATGTTCCACACAATAGAAGCAGAAGGAACATTGCCAAACTCTTTTTATGAGGCTACAATTACTTTGATACCCAAGCCACACAAAGATACAACTAAAAAACAGAACTACAGACCAATATCTCTCATGAACATTGATGAAAAAATACGCAACAAAATACTGGTGAATGGAATCCAAGAACACATCATAAAAATTATCCACCATGATCAAATAGGCTTCATCCAGGGATGCAAGGATGGTTCAACATATGAAAATCTATCAATGTAATCCACCATATAAAGAAACTGAAAAAAAAAAACACATGATCATCTCACTAGATGATGAAAAAGCCTTTGACAAAATCCAGCATTCCTTCATGATAAAGATCTTGGAGAGAACAGGAATAACAGAAACATACATGAACATAATAAAAACAGTATACAGTAAACCAACAGCCAACATCAAACTAAATGGAGAGCAACTCAAAGTGATTCTTCTAAAATCAGGAACAAGACAAGGCTGCCCACTCTCTCCATACCTCTTCAATGTTGTACTTGAAGTCCTAGCTAGAGCAATAACACAAGAAAAGGAGATCAAAGGGATAAGAATTGGAAAGGAAGAAGTCAAACTTTCACTATTTGCAGATGATATGATAGTCTACATAAGTGACCTGAAAAACTCTACCAGGAAACTCCTACAGCTGATAAATACCGTCAGCAAAGTGGCAGGATACAAAATCAACTCAAAAAATCGGTAGCTCTACTATATACTGATGATAAACCCAATGAGAAAGAAATCAGAGAAACATCACCCTTTACAATTTCCACAAACAACATAAAATACCTTGGGGTAATGCTAACCAAACAAGTGAAAGACCTGTACAGTAAAAACTTTTAAAGAAAGAAATTAAAAAAGACTCCAGAAAATGGAAAGATCTCCCATGCTATTAGATAGGTAGAATCAACATAGTAAAAATGGCATTCTTGCCAAAAGCAATCTACAGATTCAATGCAATCATAACCAAAATCATAATACAGTTCTTCACAGACCTTGAAAGAAAAATACTCAACTTTATATGGAAAAACAAAAAACCCAGGATTGTAGGGGAAGCTGAAGATATAGTAGGAAATTACCAATACGGAGTCAGGTAGAAATATAAGGGTATTTAATAGGGAAAAGCCTTACTTACAGAGCGAACAAGCCAGCCGGTGGTAGTCTGTACAGCAAGAAGCAAAGAGAGACCAAAACCGAAAACGCAGTCCCCCTACTCATTCTGACCACGCCCTCACAAGCCTGCTCAGGTACCCCTGTAGCCAGCCCCTAAGAAGCTACAGCTTCCCCTACACAGGATAGCCAAAACAACCCTGTACAATAAAAGGAACTTCTGTAGGCATCACCATCCCTGACTTCAAGCTCGATTATAGAGGCATAGTCATGTAAACAGTTTGGTATTGACACAAAAGTAGACAGATAGACCAATGCAATATAATTGAAAACCCTAATATTAACCCATACACATACAAACACCTGCTTTTTGACAAAGAAGCTAAATTTATACAATGAAAAAAAAGAAAGCATCTTCAACAAATGCTGCTGGCGTAAATGGATTTGGACATGTAGAAGATTGCAGATAGATCCATGTCTATCGCCATGCATAAAACTTGAGTCAAAATGGATCAAAGACCTCAACATAAATCCATCTCTTAGAAGAGAAAGTGGAAGGTACACTTGAACAAATTGGTACAGGAGACCACTTCCTGAACATAACACCGGTAGCACAGATTGAGATCTACAATTAATAAATGGGACCTCCTGAAACTGAGAAGCTTCTGTAAGGCAAAGGACACAGTCAGCAAGATAAAACAGCATCCCACAGAATGGGAAAAGATCTTCACCAACCCCACCTCTGACAGAGGGCTGATCACCAAAATATACAATGAACTCAAGAAGCTAGCCACCAAATCACCAAACAATGAAATTGAAAAGTGGGGTACAGAACTAAATAGAGAATTCCCAATAGAGGAATCTAAAATGGCTGAAAGACACTTTAAAAAGTGTTCAGCATCCTTGGCCATCAAGAAAATGCAACTCAAGACAACTCTGAGATACCATCTTACACCAGTCAGAACAGCTAAAACAAAAAACACCAATGACAATCTATGCTGGAGTGGATGTGGGGGAAAAGGAACACTCCTCCATTGCTGGTGGGAGTGCAAACTTGTAAGACCACTCTGGAAATCAGTATGGCAGTTTCTCAGGTAAATGGGGTTCAGTCTACCTCAAGATCCAGCAATTCCTCTCTTGGGCATATACCCAAAGAATGCACATTCATACAACAAGGACATATGTTCAACTATGTTCATAGCAGCATTGTTTGTAATAATCAGAACCTGGGTGCCCCTCAAACTGAAGAATGGATAGAGAAAATGTGGTACATTTACACAATGGATTACTGCTCAGCGGGAAAAAGCAATGGAATCTTGAAATTTTCAGGCAAATGGATGGAACTAGAAGAAACCATCCTGAGTGAGGTAACCCAGTCACAAAAAGACAAACATGATATGTACTCACTCATATATGAATTTTAGACATACAGCAAAGGATTACCAGCCTATAATCCATATCACCAAAGGAACTAGGAAACAAGGGGGTAAGGGAGAGGGAGCTGGGAGAAAGAGGGGAGAGGAGAGAAGAGTAGAGAATGGGGGAACAGGAAGGTTGAGTCGGGGGAAGAATAGAGAGCAGTATGAGAGATACCATAATAGAGGGAGCCATTGTAAATTCGAGGAGAGACCTGGCACTAGGGAGATTTCCAGAGATCTACAAGGATGACACTAACTGGCAATCTAAGCAATAGTGGAGAGGCTGCACTAAATTCCCTTCTCCAATAATGAGACTGATGACTACCTTATATGCCATCTTAGAGCCTTCATCCAGTGACTGATGGAAGCAGAGGCAGACACCCACAACTAAATACTGAACTGAACTCTGGAACTCAGTTGCAGAGAGGGAGGAAAAATGAGCAAAGAGATCAAGACCAGGCTGTTCAAACCCACAGAAACAGCTGACCTGAACAAGAGGGAGCACATGGACCCAAGACTGATGTCTGGGAAGCGAGCATGGGACTGATCCAGACCCCTGAACATGGATGTCAGTGAGGAGGCCTTGGAACTCTATGGGGCCTCTGGTAGTGGATCGGTATTTATCCCTGGAGTAAGAAAGGACTTTGGGAGTTTAACCTATGTGGAGGGATGCTCTCTTAGCCTGGACACATGGGGGAGGGCCTAGACCCTGTCCAGGATGATATGACAGACTTTAAGGATCCCCATGGAGGGCCTTACCCTCCCTGGGGAGCAAGGGGGGATGTGGTGGGAGGTTGGTGGGGGGTGAGGGAGGAGGGGAAGGAGAGGGAGCAGGGTTTGAAATAATAATAATAATAATAATAATAATAATAATAATAATAATAATAATCACTGACTGCTCTCCCAGAGGTCCTGTGTTCAATTCCCAGCAACCACATGACAGCTCACAACCATCTGTAATGAGATCTGATGCCTTCTTCTGTCATGCAGGTATGTATGCAAACAGAAAACTGCATACATAATAAATAAATAAATAAATCTTTGAAATAAAATTGATACCAAGCATGCAAAAAAGTATATAACCTAAAAAATAATTTCAAGGAAACCTACATAGAAATGACAGTTAAATGGCTTTAGTAAATAAGTATGATAAAACCAGAAAAGCATCATCTGTATGTTCAAGATGAGAAAGAAAACTTGAGCTCGATAAAAACATAAAAACAATCCAAACTACAATTTTAGATGTGAAAAATATAAAAATCTGTAATAAAAATGAGTATGATTAATATATTTGACAAGCAGGTCTTAAAGACAACCATAGTGATTATCCAAAATGAAGCACAGACATCTATCACTAACATGCTGAGAAAATGTCAGTCTCAATGTTTCAATTGAGTGAAAACATTTAAAACTGAATACCAAATCAAAACTTACTCAGACTAGTCAGTGGGACGAACATGTACAAGCCACAGACCCACAGGGGAAATATAAAAGTTGTTGATATGTGAAAGTCAATCAATAGAAGCCATCCTATTAGCCACTTGAAGAAAAGTAAGATGGAGAAAAACAAAGGTCAACACCCATTCATTATATATTAAATACAAATCTCTAGGGGCCACCGAGATGCATTGAGTAGACACTGCTCTTGCAAAGGACCTGAGTTCAATTGCCACAACCCACATCAGGCTGCTCACGACTGACTGTAACTCTAACTCTAAGGAACCTGGAACCTCTCCTGATCTACAACGGTACATAATGCACATAACCCACACCACACACACACACACACACACACACACACACACACATATATACATATATATATATATATATATATATATATGTATATGTATATATATATATATATTTTTAAAAGTAAAAATAAAAAACACTAACAAGGAATTCTCCAGATTTCTCAAAGAACCAAGTATCTTAAAATAATCAAATAATGGTTTCACTGACCATAATATTGGTCTGCACTTCCTATCTTTTTAATTTCCTCCTTTCTCTGCTATTTCTGTGTATGTAGGATTTAAGGTGGTCTTAATTTTCTTTATTTATTAAGGATGGGGCTGAATAACATATTTAAGACTTTCTTCTTTCCAAGCAAAATCATTTATTTTTATGAATTTTCTTCTAAATACTACATTAACAGGATGCACACATTTTGGTACTTTTTGTTCACATCCTTCCTTAGTTCAAAATTCTTTCTCATTTCCTTTTTCTGTTTCTTTTTGGCCCACATACTATTTAGAAGTAAAATATATTATATTCAAATAGTTGAAAATTTTCTAGACATCTTTCTGTTTATGTTTTCTAATTTAATTCTACTGGTAAAGAACAAGCTTTGATCTAGATGTGGTGCTATAAACCTGTTACCAAGGACTTGAGAGGCTTGGACTGGAATGTCATGAGTTCAAAACCAACCTTGGCTACACAGACAGTTTTAGGCTAATATGTTCTATACAGCAACTCTATGTGCACAAACTTCTGGGGTAAGATAGCCAGGTAGTGTTGCCTCTGTGGATCCCAGGAAACAATACGTCAGGATAACAGAGACTATTCCAAAAATAAATGGGAGAGTATGAGAAGTCACAGTGAAAGTGATAGGGCAGCATGAATGTGTGTATGAGCACCTTGTGTGTACCTAGTATCTGTAGGGTTAATGGCATCAAATCCCTTGGAACTATAGTTAAGAATGGTTGTGAATCACCAAAAGGGTGCTTAGAAGGAAACCCAGGTCTTCTACAAGAGCAACTTGTACTCTTAACTGCTGAGCCGGATCTCCAGCCCCGTAAAAGTATATTTTAAGTAGGAAAGCAATGGTTGCAAGGAAGAAAGAGCTATTTCCACAAACAAAAATGTAAAATCCTTAGCATAAAATATAAAATATGAGTCAATGAAAAGAACATTAATATAAAGCAATGGCTCATGTGGAGAAGATACAGAGCAAGGGGAACACTCCTCAATTGCTAGTGGGAGTACAGACTTGTACAGCCACTTTAGAAATCAGTATGGCGGTTTCTCAGAAGACTGGGAATCAATCTACCACAAGACACAGCTATACCACTCTTGGGCATACACCCAAAGGATGCACAATCATACCACAAGGACACTTGCTTGACACTGCTATATCATAGCAACTTTATTAGTAATAGCCAGAACTTGGAAACAACCTAGATGTTCCTCAACTGAGAAATGGATAAAGAAAATGTGGCGTATTTACACAGTGGAGTATAACTCAGCTGTTAAAAACAAGGACACCAGGAAATTTGCCAGCAAATGGATGGAACTAGAAAAGATCATCCTGAGTGAGATAACCCATACTCAGAAAGACAAGCATGGTATATGCACTCATATGTGGATATTAGCTATAAGATAAAGGATAACCATGCTACAATCCCCAGACCCAGAGAGACTAGATAATGAGGAGGGTTCATTGCAAGATGCCAGGATCTTCCAGGAAATGGAATAGAAGAGACTTGAGTAGACTGAGGGAGGGTGGGGGAGATGAGTGATCAGGTTGGGGGTGAGTGGAAGGAGAGAGTACTGAAAGAGACTACTGGAAAGGGGGAAGGGAACTTCAAGGTCAGGTAAAAATCTGGCACAAGGGGATCTCCCAGGAATCTACAAGGGAGACCCCAGCTAAGACTCCTAGCAATAGCAGATATGTAGCCTGAACTGGCCATCTCCTGTGACCAGGTTGGTGCCTAGTCCAGTTGTCATCAGAGAGGCTTCATCCAGCAACTGATGGAAACAGATGCAGACCCACAGCTAAACATTAGATGGAATTCAGGGAATCCTGCAGAAGAGGGGGAGAAATGATTGTAGGAGCCAGAGGAGTCAAGAATACCACAGGAAGGCTCACATAATAAACTAACCTGGCCTCATTGGGGCTCTCAGAGACTGGAGGGACAACCAGGGGGACTGCATGAGACTGACCTAAGCACTCTGCATATATGTTACAGTTGTGTAGCTTGGTCCTCTTGGGGGACTAACAGTGGGAACAGGGACTGTCTCTGACCCTTTTACTGGCTCTTGGAACTCTGCTCATACAGGGTCACCTTGCCCAGTCTTAATACATGGGGAGGTGCTTAGTCTTACTGAAACTGATAATCCATGTTTTGTTGATACTCATGAGAAGCCTGACCTTTCCTAAACAGAAACAGAGGAGGAGTGGATTGGGGGGAGGGAACAGACTGGGGAATTGGGGGAGGGACTTGGAGAAGAGAAAAGAAAACTGCAGCTGGGATGTAAAATAAATTAATAAATTTATTTAAAAATAAAAGAGCATTAATAGGTAACAGAAAGGGGCAAAATAAGCAGAAAGTTCACAAGAGAGGGAAAAATTAGTCAGCGCTCCTTGGGAAAGATAAACCCCAAATTCTCATCTCTGTCTAGAGAAAATGGGACTTGCACAACTTCCTAGGGAGCATTTTGAGTCTCAAGACAGAAAACTTGAGTAAGTTTCCAAAGAAGTATCTACTAAGGAAATATTCACAGATACATGACTGCCCACAGCGGTTATCCACTACAAGCAAGAACATGAAAAAAAACCTTGATATTTAATATTACAAAAGTAGTTGGAGATATTAATTTACTTTTAATTGTACATTTTGTGACCCTCAAACTTGTGATGGAATAAAAATAATCTTTATGTAACAGTAAATAAAAAGGAAATGAGACTATTTGTAAAGAATTTTGCTCTCTCTCCTCCCGTGTGTGTGTGGGGGGGTGTGTGTGTGCATAAAAAAATCTAAAACCATATTGCAAGATTAACAGTATTCGTCGAAGTTATGAAAGACTGCTCCCGTACAAAACAATTAAGCCAAGCAATTAACCCTTCAGAGACTGCTCCTACACAGATTGTTGGCTAAACACGTTTCCTTGATCCAGCTGTATATAATAACCCTGCCACCTTGTTTACTGGTGTGTAATAACCCCATCTCCTTGTTCAGTTGCATGCAATATCTCTACCTTTCTATTCAACTGCATAGAATAAGTATACTTTGAGTCCATGATACTGGGGTTTCTCCATCAGAGAGCCCAGCACACTCAAATGCCAGCTTTTTTATGTGCCATGTGTTTGTCTTTAACTTCATTCCCACCCCAGCCCTGGTCAGATCAAGTCCCTGCATCTGTGCAAAGGAAGTAGAAGATACTCCACTGCCCCTCGGCATAACACAGGGGTGCGATAGAACAGCAGGTGCAGTGTGGAGAAATCTGAAGGTGAGGCCATGCCGTGTGCACAGCAAATATCATCACTCTGAAAAATGCCAAGGATCGGTTGAAACTGAAGAGGGATTCTTTTGCATTAGAAATATAAATTTATTAGCTCTAGTTGGATGTTATTGAATGCTATGGAAACTAGCACTTTAGCCCTGATTCGGAGCTGTAGGGTGCACTATCAGCCTAATTAAAATGAAGGAATCTCAGCTACTTCCCCATCTCGCTTCCTTATTGTTGTCTAATTGTTCAGAATATCTGTCTGTTATGGAGACAAAGCAATTAAGCGCAGCAAGTTGCAACAATGGGGATCATAAAGCAGGGGCTGCTTCATTAACAGCTTAGATATCAGCATAGAAAACATTAAAGAAAGAAATGCAATTGTAATTGGAAATAATTGGATGGCACAGTTCGCTTCGCTGGGGGAGATGGCCCTCTATGTGTGGAAATGCTTCCATTCCCTGGGTCTTTTCTCACCTGGGCTCTAATAAGTTTGTAAGCCTTGCCTTGTCGTTGTTGAGGTGGGAAGGGACTCAGTGAGCGCCAGGCTGTTCTTCACAAAGCAATGCCCGTCCTCTGTCAATTTAAAAGAAGTCAGTTTCACACTGTCAGCAAACTCAGAAAGAAATCAGGCAATGAGCTGATGTCCCCTGAGGTAAACACAATTTGCCAGAATAAAAACTTTCAGAATTCCAAGGTTAATTCTTGTAGCCAATACTTTCATAAAATAGTGACTGTTCCTAATATATTACAAGCTCAGCTATTTTTAGATGTGAGATTGGCCATATAGGGCTTCAGGGATTGGTTAGTTTTTCTGCTCAGGGATTGGTTAGTTTTCCTGCTCAGGAATCGATTGGTTTAGTGGGCCAGAGGCAGAAGTGGCTCTGATTTCAGGGCCAAACTGTGGTTCTCTCACTGGTCCTTTTTAGGCTTTTGGTTCTAATTATAGGACCAGGATGTATATCTTTCACTGGTTCTGATTCTAGGAACAAAGTACGTTTCTTTGACACTTTGGTTTCAGAGTCAGGATGTTTCTTAGAGTCTGGGTTCAGGGATAAAGTGTTTCTTTCACTGGCTGAGGTTTCAGATCCTGCCTGGGTGTGTTTCTTTCACTGACTCTGGGTTCAGAGCCAGAGTAGGTTTCTTTGGCTGGCCCTTTTACCCTACAAGCCAAAACCCTTCAGTGAAAAACTGAGTCTCAGAGAGATGACTGACCTGACGGGAAGACAGGGGATGGACATTAGGAAGTGGAAAGTATGGTTCCTCCAGTAATAGCTATGTGATGCATCTGCTGCCTGTGGCATCCATACTCCGTGGCAGGCATGATGCTGAACATTTTGAATACATTATGTCCAATAAGGATCGTGAATTATAGATAAAGAAACCAGTGCTCAGAGAGGTTCTGCAATATGAAACTAAACTAGGAATTGAACCATACATCGTATAACACCCATGAGCATAGTTGTTTAAATGTCCCAACCTCTACCCAAGTTCTACACATGAAATGAGCAGTCTGTCCTATTATTTCCTATCGCCAGATCAGAAGCAAGAGGGAAAAAGTGATAGAGATGGAGAGCAGGGATCAGGTAGCCTGTTACCTGTTTCTATACAGCTCATGAGCTTAGAATGGTTTTGTATCTACACTTCATAAGCACTTGTGAATAATTTGCAAGGGGTTCGGTTGAAATCTCCATGCTTGCACACACTCTGTGTGCTTTGGTCACACTCCACCTGATCCCTACTCTTTTTAGCTCCCTCCACACCCCACTTTCCTTTCTATATCCCTAGTAGTCCCCCTTTAAATTTCACATTTATGTGGCTAAAACCTTCAATTACATAGAGATTATATGAAACTCAAGTTTGGGTAACTATGGCATGTCAGTACATCAAGCTCATCCATACCTACCCACTCAAGTGTTCCTTCCTTTAGAGGCAGAATTGACAGACACCCTGTACCACAACCCAGCATATATTTTCTTTATAGTCCTTTATGTAAAAGAAAAATATTGCCAACTCACAATTAATATAACTAGGAACACAAATGAAGTGTCATATGGTCCATCTGCCATGTTTCCGAGGTAGGAGAAGAAGGATTCTGTGATAATTATTGTCTTGGGGTTTTGGGTGTATCTTAAGGAAGAGCCAGGAGGAGAGCCGTGCTGTTGAGATTGTTGAACTGCTTGACCATCTACCTGTCTAATGAGACCCTTTAAAGGAAAATATAACCCAATACCTTTATGCAAAGGAGTAGTGGAGTAGTGATGCTTTGATTTTTTTCTCACTCCGAAGTGATTTTTTTTCCTACTTGGACCACAGACTTGGTCAAAGGAGTTGGGAAGGTCGGCATAGGCCAAGGAAACACAAAGGAAAAAAACAGCAACAGAATGAAGTGCTGAAGCCTGTTAGGCTCGGTACTGAAGCACAGCAAGAGAATGAACCACTTTGGCTAGGTACTGAAGCACTTCCTGCTAGGTGCCAAAGCCCTTCCTTCTAGGTGCCAAAGCTCTTCCTTCTAGGTGCTGAAGCTCTTCCTTCTAGATGCCAAAGCTCTTCCTTCTAGGTGCTGAAGCTCTTCCTGCAAGGTGCTGAAGCTTTTCCTGCTGGGTGCTGAAGCTTTTCCTGCTGAGTGCTGAAGCTTTTCCTTCTAGGTGCCAAAGCTCTTCCTGCTAGGTGCGGAAGCTTGTTGTTCAGGGAACTGAAGTCTGTTGCACTTCCCCTAGAAGCTCACATGAGTTCAGTTACTGTGAGCATATGACAGGAAGGAAAATTCATGGAAGTAATTTTGTGCATCATCCAGCCCCTTCAATTCCTACTGCTAAACTTAAAGACCTCACACAGAACACAGGCCAACGGGAGAGTTGTAAATGAATTCATAGCCCACCAGACCCTTTTAGCTAATGTCCTTAATCTAGTTTGATTTCATGGTGAATATTTTAGAATTTCCCTTAGAATATAAGCCAACTTTCCAAGTTGCCTACAGGAATGTTACCATGATCTGCAGGGAACATTATTCTAGTGTATACAATAGTTGTGTTCTCAATGAGAACTGACACCCTGGTTCATGCTCATCAAATGACTAACTGGGAAAATATCACCATTGTTAAACTGAAATAGTTATCACTTTAAGAATGAGATTCTGGGCTGCATTAAATCTACCAAAGGCCTGCTGATGGGTCCTTCAAATAGATTTCTGCTCTTTGCCTGACAAAAATCTCTCTGAGGGACTGAAGAGACAAATGTCTCAGAGGTTGAGGGTATGTATTGCTTTTTCAGAGGACCTGAGTTCAGTTCCCAGCATTCATGTTGGGCAGTTTATATCTACCTGTAATTCCAGCTCCAGAGAATCCTAACACCTGTCTTCTACAGGTACCTGTAATCACACACACATTCACACATGCACACATGTGCACAAACACACACACACACACATACACACAATTAAAAAATATTGAAATAAAGCATTTTTAAAGTCCCTTTCTGAAACTGTATATACAACAAAGAGATATTTAGCATATGCAATAATATATGTAAATGCAACAACATAGGTTATTTCTTAGTTGCTGTTCTACCGCTGGGAAGAGACACCATGACCAAGGCAACTCATACATTAAAGAAAGCATTTATAGTTTGCTTATAGTTTTAGAGAGTTAGGCCATGATCATCATGGTGAGAAGCAGACAGACATGTTCCTGATAGAGAGAGAGAGAAAGAGAGAGAGAGAGAGAGAGAGAGAGAGAGAGAGAGATGGGCTTTTGAAACAGCAAAGCCACCCATGGTGACATATCTCCTTACAAGGCCACCCCTCCTAATTCTCCCCAAACAGTTCCACATAAGCCTATGGAAGACATTCTAATTCAAGCCACCACAGGGTTCCAAAAGGGGTCATATGGGTAATCCCATGGCCCATTCCATTCCATGCATTTACTCACCAGAGCTCAGGATAGAAGATATGTTGCTATCCACACAATCAGTCAGTTCCTACCATATCTAAAAGTGTTAGTATGTAATCACCCCCAGCACAATTGTGTTTAAAGTAATACGCTCATCAAAATGGGTTGTGTCCAAATACTGTTCTGGTCAACTTATCAAAAGAATCAATAGCAAGTGTTAGTGACAAAGGTAACACAAACCCCACCGAACTTCTTATACAACGGCAGATGTGTTAGGTACTTTTCCCATTGCTGCTAGAAAATATCTGAGAAAGGAAACTTGAAAAGTTTGTTTCAGCCCATTGTTTGAGAAGAGATATAGCCCATCATGTCCAGGAAGTCATACACCAGGAATGCTTCCCCAGTCAGGAGACAGAGAGAGGTAGATGCTGGTGCTCAATTCACTTCTGTTTCAAGATGTATTTTTTTTATTCTTTTTTAAGTTAAAATATAATTGCATTATTGCCCCATTCTCTTTCCTCTCTTTATCCTTTTCCATGTACTCCCTTGTTCCTTCTAGAAATCATGGCTTTTAAAATATTGTTATATATATGTATATGCCTAAATATATAAACACAATCTGCTCAGTCCATTTAGTGTTTTACACACACACACACACACACACACACACACACACACACACACACACACACACACTCCTAATTGGTTATCCAGTACCAAATGGTCAGCTCTTAAATCATATATATATATATATATTGTGTGTATGTTTTTGTGTTTAGATGCTGACCACTTGGCACCAGATAATCAATTAGGAGACTCAACCCTGGAGAAGAGTATTTCTCTTGCTCTCATCATTCCTTGGTTGCTTATAGTTCTTTGTCTATGCATGAGGCTCATGTTTTAGTCAGTCCATGATCCCAGCACTCTCAGAAAGATGTTGCTCACACTCACACTGCTCACACACAGAACAGGTCATTGATCTTCAGTTAAATTTTCCTGGAAACATCCTCACACCCATAGATTGGTTTCCAGGGTGATTTAAATTCAGTCAAGTTGACAGTGAAGATTAACCATCATAGCAGAGAAGTCTGAAATGTAGTAACATCGAAAAGGATTCTTCTTTTTTAAAAAAGTTTCTTACCAAAGTTCAATTTTTGTTTTATGTGCTAACTTCTAATTCTTATATAACATATAACTTCACTACTGGTGTCTCAAAGTCTTGGAATATCTTCAAACCCAAAATTCAAATGCTTACACAGATTCCACCTCATATGGATTCCAGAATGGGGGACTTTTTCCACCTGTGCCAGATGGAACCATGATTCTCCTGAGATCGATACTTCCAATGCTGAGTTTCTTGAAACATCCACTATTAATAAATGTTCCTTCAAAACAAAATTCTGCAACTTGAAAAGTTTATGCAGTGCTACATAGTAGAGGGTCATCTCAAAGGTACAATGCATACTACTATACTAAAATATTGCAGGAAAGAAAGCAGTTTTAGGACTAAGGGTAGAACTTGATGATAGAATGTTTGCTTAGCACATATGAGAACCTCAGTTTAAACCCCAGAAACACGCACACACACATACACACACACACACACACACACACACACACACACACACACACACACACAATCATATGCTCACTCAATAACTCTGTCATAAGACCCTAGACACTCATTTTCTACAAAACCATGGACAATTATAATATTGCTGACATAATAGCCACATTTTGAAGAATAAGATGCTAGGAATTATCCCAAACATCTTGCTTCCTCTCTTCATTTATTCCTTTCACAAGTATGCAGAACATTTGTCTCCCATGACTTAAGAATAAGGTTGTAAATTAGAGGAAGAAATGGGCCACTTCACCCTGGCCTCTTGGCTGAGGTGATTGTTCAGACTTAGTTGCAGAGGAGAGAGAGCTCCAGGGAATACCATCCACTAGCTCCAGTGGTGGCACTTTTAATAAGCATCCTTTTGCTTTGATGTGAGGTCCCTTCAGTAACCCCACAGTGGAAGCTGAGACTGAAAGGCAGAATTTATACATTTCTTCATCTCTCATTCATCATTTTGTTCATGATAGTAGCTCTACTACTATCATGATAGGCCTACTACCATGAATAAAATATCACTGATGCCCATTGCACTGTGCTTTCAGGATGCTGGCTCACAATTTGCATGGGCCATTTCTTAGTAGAAGGCTAAGGTGTAGAAAGCAGAGTGGTGCACATATAAGTGGGTTGTCTTCCAGCTGACTCAGTGACAGCAGACACTGAGACACTTCCTCTCAACTTCCCCAGGCTGTAGTTTTACATATGGCAACTTGGACCGCACAGCATCAAAACTACAGCTTGAAATCTGCAACGTATTTTTTTCTCACCAGGAAACAGAGAAGCATACGCTATATCTGCACATAAGCAACAGGTAACCAAGACCCTCCACTGGCCAGGTTAGAGCTGGAAACAGTGCAATCTGAGAACCCCGTGACACAGCTCAGAGTAAAAATGACCTCCTGGGACATGTTAATGCAGTTGGAAAATTGAGGCTTTGGTCAGTAACCAAATGCTGAAGGAAAGGTGTACATATTTTAGGAATTAAGTTGCTAAAACAGTCAAGATTTTTCACAGTTCAGTTCTGGCAAGTGTAGAATGATTCCTTACAAGGTTAAGTATTTTTTTTTTACATTAGATGACAATGGAAGTAAATTCAGCGAGGAAAGGAGGAGGAAGAAGAGGCACAGAACACCTCAACTTCCTTGTAGTATTTGAAGCCTGGGTTTCTAAAACAGGTCTTGAGAATTCTGATACATTATCCAAAAGGGCAGACAAATTGTCCTAGCCAGGGCCAGCATTCCAGAAGAGCACATGAGTACTCCTGTATGTTGATTTCCATCATAAAAGTAAAAGTGATTTTTTTGAGTGTATGAACAACGTTTTGATGCAAGTCATACTTTGGGGGCAGCATGGATTCTGGGACTCATAACAGAAAAGGATTTTGGATGCTTGAAGGTTGACAAGAATTTGAGATTCTATAGCCGGGAAGTTTTGCTTAACATAAAAGCTAATCTTTAACCAGTTGGTCTCTCCACACATGAATACCCTTCTCCCTCAGTTTGCAGAAGGGGAAACTGAAGGGAGTCAAGGTGAAGGTCTTATTTGGAGTGAGACAAACATAGAAACCAAGAGATGAGCTTTCCACTCAGGACTAGCACCTAAAGGCAGACTTTCAACACTCAATGAGCTTCTAGGTGGCAAAAGTGAGGTGCTTGTTTTCTGACCCTGAAGGCAGTGGGAAGGACTATTTCACTGCCCATATGATAATTTTTAAATATAGGTGCCTTACTATCATCCAATATTATATTTAGAAATAAAGGTAAATCATGAATGAAAAATGGAAAGGGGATTATTTTTTTTGAGACAGGGTCTCACATTTGTTTAATCTCAGGAGTATTCTGTTGGAGTTTTAACAAGTGATCCCACCAGGCATGCTATAAAGATAAGTAGCTGCTTAGAGGAGGAAGGTAAAGAAGAAAATTACAAAAGGCCCTTGCTGCTCCAGTTAAGCCAGTGTAGACATCAACTGTAAGGCAGCCAAGCAGCCATGTGGCTTAGAGAGGAGCCTGAGAGAATACATAAAGATGACCAAAGTACCAGAAAAAGCATATGTCTGCTCTAGCCAGCAGCCAATAAAAATACAGAAGCACAGAAGAAGAAAAAGTCACATCTTTCTGAATCATGGATAAGAGAAAGGTGGGCAGATCCAACAGAACTGCCTGACACTCTAGAATGAATGCCCAGGGTCATACTTCATAGTTCTGGCTGGCCTGGAATTTACTGTGTGGCCCAGAATGTCCTCAGACTCATGGCAATCCTGCTGCTGCAGCCTCCTAGTGCTAGTGTTATGAATGTGAACCACCATACCTGGCTTAAAGAAACTCATAATAAGCCTGTATCTGCCTGTGGTTTCTGCTGCCAGGAAAATAAGTCTCAATTTTTTTTCAAAGATTTTTATTTGAACATCTTTAACACTTTAACATTTATGACATTTTCCTGTACAATAGTGTGTAAGGTGGGCAACATAGACCATAAAATTACCTGTTTAAGATGCTATGAAAATGATCTTTCAAAATGAGATATTACTCTTTCATTAGTTCATGCAAATAACTCATTAGCTAGTTTGTTAACCAAAGATAAAGAATTCAGATTTCAATAGATACCTTTTCTATGTCTCTGTGTGTGTTTGTCTATGTTTTACTTGTGTGTCCACAACCTTGTATGTGTGTGTGTGTGTGTGTGTGTGTGTGTGCTTGCACGAAGTTATTTTACCAAGTTGAGTTCATATGTATATTGAAGTAATTTCTTTTCTTGCTTTTCTTCCATATTAAAATTTAAGCAGGCTCTCTTGGGAAAGTGGGGTAGATATCCTTTTCTCTATTTCTCCAGGAAGTACAATTTAAGACTCACAATGTTACATAACAAGATGCACGTAAACAGGCTTCAAAAGTAGAATGGTGACAATACCACAGAGGAGGACCTTGGGACCAAAGGACAGCCAAAGTGGTGTGCTCTCTGGACATTCACTGTAGCTTACTCATTTTATTTTTCATATATAGGTCAGACTTAGAGCTACAAAAGCCAGGATCCCCTGGAACACCAACAAGCATGGACAGAAAAAAATAAAAGCTTAAACAAAAGCCTGCTTTCTCAAAGGCGCAGGAAAGGGACAGCAGTAACTGCTCTATTTTAGCCAAACACCATAGAGAAAGCTTAGTCCTACCCAATGAAGTTTCCTGCCCCACCCCTCACTGGGATAGTGTGAGGTAGAGTGGTGAGCTAATAACAACTTTATTTGCTCACAGAAAAAAACAATAAACCCCCCAAACCTGTTATATTTTATTCCACTCCACCACTGTATCATTTCCATTTTCAAACTCATTATTTATATCTTTTTATGTTGCATATCCTTTACTGTGGTGGTTTGGATGAGAATGGTCCCCATAGACTCATATTTTTGAATACTTTGTCCGCAGTCTCTCTCTCTCTCTCTCTCTCTCTCTCTCTCTCTCTCTCTCTCTCTCTCTCTCTCTCTCTCTCTGTCCCTAGTGCTTGTGGTATAATGTAATGTAAGCTCTTAGCTACTTCTCCAGCACCATGCCTTCCCAGCCACTTCCATGCTGCCTGCATGATGATCATAGATTCTTCACCCTCTGAAACTGCAGGCAAGCCCACAACCAGGTGCTTTCTTTTATTAGTTGCCTTAGCCATGGTGTCTCTTTACAACAACAGAAAAGTAACTAAGACACATGCTAAATTGGTGTACCTATTGTTTACTAGTTTATTTTCTTGTCACCTTCATATCAAAGATTGGCTATTTATACACCACCAAAAAAGTATTAGAGCTTAGATTTCCAGATCTTCTTATGTTGCTAATTAGCATCCTTTATGTCAGCCTGAAGAGAAGCCTCTGAGGTAAGAACTCTCTGGTGGTGGTGAGCTCTCTAACCTTTTGTTGGCCTAGGAAATACTTCATCTATCCATGTCTGAAGGGCACAGTATTTGGGGGCCACTTTTTTTTCTTTAAAACTTGGACTTCATTCCTCCCCTCTCACCTGGCTTCTAAGGTTCCTGTTGAGAAATCTGCTTTAAACATATTGCAGGCCCCTATATGACACTCACTTCTTTTCTCTTTCTGACTTCAGGAGCCTCTGCTCCCTATTGACTTTAGACAGTTTGATTATAACTTAGAATAATTTTTCTCATATTAACTCTAACTGGAGACTTTTAAACTTTCCGTGCCTTCGTGTTTATTTTTCTCTTGGTTTGAACTTTTCTTCTACTATTTCTCTTTTTAAATTTTTTAATTAAAAATCTATTTCAGCTATTACAAATAATGCTGCTATGAACATAGTTGGACACATGTCCTTATTGTATGAGTGTGCATTCTTCGGGTATATGCCCAAGAAAGGAATTGCTGGATCTTGAGGTAAACAGATTCCCATTTTTCTGAGAAACTGCCATACTGATTTCCAAAGTAGTTGTACAAGTTTGCACTTCCACCAGCAATGGAGGAGTGTTCCTCTTTCTCCACATCATCTCCAGCATAGACTGTCATTGGTGTTATTGATTTTAGCCATTCTGACAGGAGTAAGATGGTATCTCAGAGTCACTTTGAGTTGCATTTCCCTGATGGCTAAGGATATTGAACAATTTCTCAAGTGTCTTTCAGCCATTTTGGATTCCTCTGTTGAGAATTCTCTATTTAGTTCTGCACTCCAACTTTTAATTTCATTGTTTGGTGTTTTGGTGGCTAGCTTCTTGAGTTCATTGTATATTTTGGTCATCAGCCCTCTGTCAGATGTGGGGTTGGTGAATATTTTTTCCCATTCTGTGGGCTGGCGTTTTGTCTTGCTGACTATGTCCTTTGCCTTTCAGAAGCTTCTCAGTTTCAGGAGGTCCCATTTAGCCAGAACCTGGAAGCAATCTAGATGCCCCTCAACTGAAGAATGAGTAGAGAAAAAATGTGGTACATTTACACAATGGGGCACTACTCAGTGGAAAAAAACAATGAATCTTTAAATTCGAAGGCAAATGGATAGAACTAGAAAAAAAAAAACATTCTGAGTGAGGTAACCCAATCACAAAAAGATAAACATGGTATGTACTCACTCATTTTTTATTTTTAGATATGGAGCAAAGGATGACCTGTATACAATCCACACTGACAGAGATGCTGGGAAACAAGGAGGACTCCCAAGAGAAGATTGCATAGTCCCTCAAAGAAGGGGATGGGGACAAGAACCCCCTGACCA
The DNA here is from genome assembly GCF_003668045.3 of Cricetulus griseus. Taxonomy (NCBI): domain Eukaryota; kingdom Metazoa; phylum Chordata; class Mammalia; order Rodentia; family Cricetidae; genus Cricetulus; species Cricetulus griseus. The sequence continues at coordinate 63,072,954 of NC_048600.1, forward strand.
AAGTGGGAGCCCAAGGTGGTGGGGGAGAGGAAGGAGGTGGGAAGGGAAGAAGGGGAGGAGAACAAGAGAACTGAGACAGGGGAGGAATAGAGGAGGGCAAGAAAGGAGATGCCTTGATAGAGGGAGACAGTACAGGTTTGGAGAGAAGTGTGGCACAGGGGAAATGTTAGGGGATTCACATGGATGAGCCCAACTAAGAAGCCAGGCAGTGGTGGAGAGGATGCCATTGATGCCCTTCCCCTATAATGAGACTGATGTCTACCTTGGTTACCATTCCTAGAGCCTTCATCCAGTAGCTATTCGAAGCAGAAACAGGCACCCACAGCTAAGCACTGAACCATACTACTGGAATCCAGTTGTGGAGAGGGAGGAGGGATGAGCAAAGGAGCCAAGACAGGGCTGGAGAAACCCGCAAAAACAGTGGACCTGACCTACTGATAGCATGGAGACTCTAGTCATAAAGTTGAGGAAACAGCATTGGACTGAACCAGGCTCTCTGAATGTTGGTGCCAGCTAGGAGGCCAAGACAGTCTATGGGACCTCTAACAGTGGAGCCAGCCTTTATCCCTAGAGCACAAATGGACTTTGGGAGCCCATTCCCTATGGAGGGATACTATTGCAGCCCAGACATAGCAAGGAGGGCCTAGACCCTCCCCCAAATGATATGACTGACTTTGAAGGTCCCTCACTATCCCTGGGGAGGAGTTGGGGGGGGTAAGTTGGGAGGAAACATGGGAGGATGGGAGGGCAAGGGAATGGGGGGATGGAAATATAAATATGAGTAGTAATTAAAGAAAAAATGTTACAGTGGAAAAAAATTATTTTGGACTTTAATTTTTTATAAAACCACAAACACAATCCTACCCAGAGCCAATAAGACTGAATGGGAAAAGGGGACCCACACACCTACCCACCAAGGAGGCCAAGGAGAGAGGCATATCTAAAGCAGACTGAAGTGGGTGCCTTGCTTGCCCCCTGGGGTCATGGTGATGTCCAGGCCTGGGTTGCTCCCAAGGCCCATGTCTGTGTCCATGGACCTGTCACAGCCACGGTCTGTGTTGGTGCCATGGCTCCTGTCACTGCCTAAGGCCAAGAGGATAGGGCTGCACAGAGTGGCCCCGCCCCTCACTGGCTGTAACACTAGGGAGAGCTGGTTCTGCCCCCTCACAGGCTGCAGCACTCAGAAGAGTGCCCTACACCTCTGCTGGGCAGTACAAGAAATAGAGCTGACTTGTTCACAGTGGCGCAAGCAAACTCGCCCCGAGGGCATGAGAGTGGGAGAGCTGGTCCTGCCCCCCTTGTCTGCCGTGTGATTGTGTGCGTAAAGGAAAGCTGCCCTCTACTCCTGTTCCAGGTGGGAGAGCTGGCCCTGCACCTCGCCTGGGCAACACAGTAGAGCTGACCCTGTTGGTGGAGGGTGCAAGTGAGCCAGTCCTAAGAATGTGAGCATGAGAGATCTGGCCCTGCACCTCGTCTGCCATACGGTGGCATGGGTGAAGGAGAGATGCCCCCCACCCCTGCCACCCATCCCTGCCTGTGATAGATGGGAGAAATGGTCTTGAGGTCAGGAGAATGAGAGAGCTGTCTCTGCCCATCACCAGCGGCAGCACTCAGGAGAGTCGCCCCTGTACCTCTCCTGAACAACATAGCAGAGCCGGCCCTCATGGTATAGGTGTGTGTGAGCTGTCCCTGAGGGTAAGAAAGCAGGAGAATGGGCCATGCCCCTTGCTCCTTGCTGCATAGGGTGAACTAGCTGGGCAGTGCTGGAGAGTGAGCTGGTGGTCTGACCAACCCTGCAACCACGAGGCCCAGAACCAGAGCTGTGAGGTAGCCCACCCCAACTCCCACCCCATCTATGATCTGCTGGAGCACATGAAGGGGCCGGTCCTGCAGATCCAAAGCTACAGGATCTCCATGACATGGGACAACAGGATATCCATGAGAAGTCCCAATGAGGGCCCAGTAGTGATAGTGCAGTAGAAGCCAGAGGCCTGAAACCAGACCAATGACTCTTTGCAATGAACACAACTCTTTGCAACCAGCATTGACAAGTAAAGATATATGGACTAAAGGGTATACTGTGTGACTCTCTGTGTCAAACTACAGCTTCCACGATGAGATTTTTCTTTTTCTCTGTTCCTTTTCTCTTAAATTTTATTTTATTGTGCAGGGATAGGTTGCAAGGGCAGAGGGTGGACATAAAGGGAAGGGGAGGAGATGAATGGGATCAAGCTGCATGATGTGAAAGCCACGAAGAATAAATAAAAAGAAAAAAATTATAAATTTAAAAACGATCACACACTGAAATTAACCAGACACAAAGACTGTACAATTTGGTGGAGTTCAATACACTTAAAAATAGCCATTTGGAACAGAAGCAGCGTTACTTCTTTAGATAAGCATTCTGTCTCTTTACCATTCTCTTATCTTGCTTGAGCTCATGAGTCACACACTTGCCATTTTTTATAGAATATTTTTTGCTGTTTGACAATTTCATACATGTAAACAGTGCTTCTTGATTGTATGCATCCCCCTAGGAACCACTAATGTGTTCCCCTCCCTGTTCCTGTCCTTTCCTCGTGTTGTTAATAGCCAGCGGAGTCCAATCTGTGCAGCCTGTTGGAACAGCTGCTGACCTTGTTGACTTGTATCTGTGCAGGTAATCATGGCCGCAGTGAACTCCATATGAGTCCAGTGAATTCCAATATGAGTGCAACACAAGACAGAATTCCACAGCCCTCCTCCTCAGCTCCAGCTCTTTCATTCTTTGTGTCCCTCTTCTGAGATGTTCCTTGATACTTGGAGATGGGGAATGAGTATAGATGCCCCATTTAAGGCTGAGCACAGACACTTACTTGTAACAGTATAACCAGTTGTGGGTCTCACCCATTAACTGTAACCACTTGAGACAGACACATATCTGGGCAGTGTTAAGGGTAGCACTAAATGATGGGTATAGAAATAAACACTTAGGAGACAGCTTGATCAACATTGTTTAACAAAACAGCTCTAGGAGGTTCCCTTACTGAGCTTGTGACTTCAAGATCATAGGCTTTTGACTGGGTTTACAGCACCAAGCCAATTCCATGCTGTGCTCAAATTCAAACATTTGCTTTCTTGACGCTGCCCTGGAAGTTGTAGAAGCCTTCTTCATGCCTTGTCATTCGTTTTTCTCTTCTGTCCCATCAAGTTCAAAGCTTTCTTAGCTCGATCAAGTCTGTTGAGGAACTTTCTATTGCATTATTCATTGCATTCACTTTTTTGTTCCTAAATTTTATTTATGAATTAATACAAAACATTGCAGACCAATGTGTCTTAATCCTCATCCTCCTCCTCCTCTTCGTCCTGGTTAATCTGGAAGCAGCGCATCTTGTAGCTAGCTCTCTTTGCTGTTGGCAACAATGCACAACCAGTCTCGAAGATTGTTCTTCTTCAGGTATTTCTTGGTGAGATATTTCAAATACCTTTTGGAGGAAGGCACCTCAGAAGTGACAGTGATCTTGCTCTTGCTCCGTTCAATGGTCACAACACCTCCACCAAGATTCCCAGCTTTCCTGTTCACCTTGATTCCCTCCTGGAGGAACTGCTCAAAATTGGCAGTGTCCATGATTCCATTTTCTACAGGGTGGGTGCAGTCAAGGGTGAACTTCAAAACCTGCTTTTTTTGTGCCTCCCTTCGCCACAGGATTTTTCATGGGCACCATGGCAGCAGAAGAGGCAGAAAGGGTTCATTCACTTTTTTCAGAGCTCTATGAGGTGTATATTATATGTCAATCCCTTTGTTAGGTTTCCTATATCAGTCACTTAATTCTTTACACATATAATTTGAGCATTTCTGTATTTTCTTGAAGTTTACTGAAGTGCCTCTAAAAAGTAATTTAATTTATTTCTTGGGCTGGTCATACAGTTCCGTTTCTTCATTGTCTACTGGAAGTTTATTTTATCCTTTTGGATGTGTCACGGTTCCTTGATTTTTCTTGTTCCTTGTGGCTATGCATTGATTTCTACACTCAAGTGGGTAAAGAGGTATTTATTCTACTTCCCAAGAACTGGATTTGTCTTTTTAAAAAGAGTTCTTCAACAGTAAGCTTGCACGGATACTTAAGGTAGACTATCTGGCATAGTCCCAAAGCATTGAGTTTGCTGAGTATTTGAGACACCAGAAATCCTGAGTCACTAGGGTTGACATGGGTCTGAAGGACCCTAAGCCCAGGGATGCAGTGGTCCACCTGCTGTTGAAGGGTTTCTAGAACCCAGGAGTGCTGAAGTCAGCCCAGCAGGAATACAAGAGACTGAGTCCACTATGGAAATAAAAAGCCTGCACCTTTGTGGTCTCCCCTTTATCTGCTCAGGTCTAGAAGCTCATTTGGAAGACACTGTCCTGAATCTAAGCTCTGGTGACCTACTCAGTGTCAGGTCTCAGAACGGATGGTCCAGTGGTGGGTCCATTGCCAAGTCCACCTGTCCCCTGTTCTTACTTTATTTTTATCTAATACACTGATATGAGTCAAATCTATCTATTCGCTTCTGCCTGGGGGTGGGGAGGACATACAATGAACTAAATGTACAGCCTATAATAAGAAGAGTAGGTTATAAAATCACAGCAAAGTACATCTTCTGTGACTTGAGTACACCTGGCTGCATAGACGGCAACACGTAAAACTAAGAGAGCAGAGCTTAAAACACATGAAAAAAAGAGGTCTTTTGGTTCCAAAGAAATAACTTAGCAGCTCATAACAAGGTCATGTCAATTCCTGGCACAGGGCACCTAGTTTCTTGTCACAGACTCATCAGACATGCAGAACTGATCCCACAACTCCTGAGTTTGGAAGCAACCAGAGTCCCTTCTCAGTACAACATTGCAAGGAGCAATGGATTACGCTCAGCCCACAAATTACTTACTTTCCCTTCCTGACTTAAAGAGATGACCATTTCTAGGTTAGAACAAGAGAAAGAGATATATAATGTATAATACTGCTTTGTGTTTGATCCTATAAAAACTTCATGTGGCTGCAAATGCTATCTTTGTCAACATTTATCTAACATAAAACTAACAGCCTTATCTTGGTTGGGATACTCTCCTCTCTGGGGAAGAACAAGATAGAAGACCTGAAAGTCAAAAAAAAAAAAAAAAAAAAAAAAAAAAAAAAAAACCTGCCTCAACAATGGTACCTTAGTCAACAAAGGTAGAGAGGGGATCCCAGTGGGAAGAAAAGGACAACCAGACTGTCTCCAAACATCTCCTGACCTTTAGCAAAGAGTATTTCTTTTGTGAAACCAAGAGAAGGGGGAAATATGCCCCTATTGTCATCCTATCTGACCCATGAAGTCTCACAGAAGAGTCACCAAAAGTCCTCGATCTCAGATGCTTTTCCAAAGAAGAACACAACTCTGACACAGCTTCCAGACAGTAAAGACTCTGCACGCATTGTGACCTTAGCTTTGGCCTTCACATCAGCTCTCCATGGGGGCAGGGGCACTCCTTGGAGAGGCATCCTGAAGTGGACACTTCAATCCAGAAGGCAGGAACTGGACTTGTCTTTGTTTTTGGTCACAGTTCCCCCCTACCAAAATTCTGATTTGCAAGCTAAAAAACCACTAAAAGGGGATTAACCTGTCATTCTTAAGAACTCTGTTGACAACCTGAGAATCACCCTCCCTTCATTGTTTTCTTCTTTTAGCCTCTCACTCCTGGGTGCTGCTATAAGAACTGTCTGCTGGTATAGTATTAAGACAGCAAATAAAATGATTTATATATCATAAAACCTAACAGCCATCAAGGGAACATTTCCAATATAAAGAAATATGTTTATTACACCTCTCCTTCTGACCTAAGCATTTATATGGTTACCTCAGGCCCAGACTTCCTGGTACTTTAAGCCAATCAGATTGGCTTTCTTAACATAATTTTCCAACACTGGAAATATTATTTTCCATTATTTGAGATTTCATTCATTCCAGCATATAGTCCTCTGTATGTACAAACCATGGTGCCCTGTGGCATTCTGTTATACAGGAGTGTACATACACAGAGATACATGCATGCACACATGCATGTGCACACATGTACACACATACCACCTTTATCTTATTTAGGTCTTCCTTCCTTCTTTTTACACCCTATCTCCAGATGATAAAACCAGCATCCATTCAGGTGGAGTAAGGAAAGTTTTCAGATGGTGAGAGCAGACAAAGAGAGTGCATAGACCTTCCAGAGGAGGAGAGACCTAGTCTAAAAATAGACTATTTTAGAGTCAATCACACTGTTAGGATTCATACCTGCTAATCTAACTTCTCAACAGACTGTACTACAAGAATTCCCGTCTCTTCCTTTACCCTTGAGAGTAATTTCTAAAAAGCCCCACTCTGTTCTCAGAATCCACGGCCTTCCATATGCTGTTCTCTGGGAAAGGGTAAGAAAAAAATCTAATCACACATGCTCTGTGCTAGGCTGAAGTACCCCACACTTTCTTCTCTGGCTGACACATTCTTTATCCTTCTCTTCTGTATTCAAAGCCTCTGTGAAATGTGCATTGGCCCTGGAAGACTTGAGGAGCTCCCATCCTAAAGTCTTTCTGGCTTTCTATATCCAATGGGACAGCTCCAACTAGTATCCCAGAGCCTACCTCCCTGCTGCTCTATAATCTCCCAGAGGTCAGACTCTCTGGCTTCTTCTCTTCCTTCCTCTAGCCACCTACCCACAGCCAGATACTTTTTTGTTTGTTTGTTTGTTTGAGACAGGGTTTCTCTGTGTAGCTTTGGAGCCTATCCCAGCACTTGCTCTGGAGACCAGGCTGGCCTGGAACTCACAGAGATTCGCCTGCCTCTGCCCCCCAAGTGCTGGGATTAAAGGTGTGAGCCACCAACTCCCAGCTCAGACACTTATTATATCAAAATGTGATAGATTCTACTGGGTGGCTGCACAGATGAAGCTCCAAAGTGATAGACTGTCCCCAAAGCAGTATGAACCTTAGACTGTAAAGGCTGGGAAGAACCACAGACTTAAGAGTATTCCATGACCTCTTACTTTTTTTTTCTAAGATATGTTTTATTCTAAACTATGCATATGTATGTTTCTGTGTAGGTCTGTGCAGCTGTCCACAGAGGCCCGAAGAGAGCATCAGATCTCCTGAACCTGGAGTTATAGACACAAGTGAGCTACCCAAGGTGGGAGGTTGGAACCAAGCTCTGTCCTCTACAGGCATAGTAGGCACTGTTAACCACTATATGCATACATTTTGTGAAGCACAGTATTGCCTAATCATTCTTTAATCCCTGAAACAACTTACACTCCCCAAATTATAAAGCCAGCTCTTAAAATATGCCATCTACTAGATCATTTTTGTGCTTCTCTACTAATTACACAAAGTTTCATCTTTAAATAAAGTCTCAAGTTTGTAAGTCACATAGATGACCAACTCCTAAGATGTAATGTGTGACAGAGAAAGGCACTGTGGGGTTAGGGCACAACAGTCAAGCATGAGTTCTGTTTGCATATCACTACCAGTGCTATTCCTCTGAAGTGGCCCAGAAACTGTATCATTGCCAATAGTAATACCAACATTGAAGTAAATCCAAGGAATACAAAGGGAGAAAATGAAACCATGTAAAAAGGCCAAGTGACCACTGTAAGTAGTCAGTTGCCAGGACTGTTGAGAAGACAGCAAATTTGCAGGTCGTATGGTTAGTGGTTTACACACCCTCCCTGTATAGAGCTCTTGTCACACTAAAGTGGCTCACAGGTACCCTGCAACTTTAAGGTGGCCCTTTGATCCAGTAGTTAGGATTGTGGGCACAGAGTGAGATTTACAGATCCTGTGTTGTTATCACCAGTGACCTGCAGAATTACCTTGTGTAAGCAACTTGACCTTTCTATGTGTCAATCAAAGAGCTATGTGGCTGCTACATTTCCAGGAACTTGTTGGAAGCTGGATGCTTTCAGAAAACAAATAAAGAAGACAAGAGTTTTCTCGAAATGACTGGCAAGTGCCGGGTTGCAGTCCTCAAGAGAATCTCAATTAGTGTGTGGGAGTAACAAATAGGAATGAGGGGTCCTGTTGCATTATGACTGCTCAGCACAAGTTTTCAAAGCAGTGTATGGCAGTCTGCCCATGCCAGTTCTGAAACCAAAAGAGCAGCAGGGAAGACGGTTCAATGGGTAAGGGCATTTGCTGTGTAGGCATGAGGGCCTGAATTTGAATCTCAAGCACTCATGAAAATAAACAAAAATAATGCAACAAAGTAAGATTTATTTATGTTAATAGAATGTGTTAAGAACTGACCTCATCCTAGTGTTAAACTTCATGGAATATTGACATTGCTTTTTTTTCCTCCAATACAAGAATCCAGTCTGTATTAAAATGTCAGCAAGCCAATGAACAGCTACTAAGTATAGATGAGTCTTTCAGCCACCCGTGCCAGGTTTGTCTCATGGTTTTTTTTTTTTTTTTTTGAGGATTAAGAGAATGCATAGAAGCCTTCAATATAACATCAGGTATGTAGGAAATACACTAAAAACAAACAGGGAGAGGGAAGAAGATGGTCAAAATAAAAAGAGTTTTCAACTGCTTTAAAGCTGTTCCCAACAACTAGAACAATGTCCATGATGCAGTAGGAGTGTGGATGGATAATGAGTGTCATGCATGCCAAGCAGTGTACTAAACAGATGAAAAGGGGTGTGGGATAAAGACAGCAATATAAATATATGTTCCCAGCCCATGGGGAGCAAGCCATTTATTAGGTCCATAAATTCATATGTATTTTTTTACCTCTAGCCACTGCTTCCACCCAAAGTGCTCAGTGAGTTATATTCCACACTACCCACTAAGAAGATTCCTTGTCATTGCTTCTCAAAGTCAACGTGGAGATTGCATTGGGAATGCCCCACAGAGCATGTCCACCTATGTATAAACCTAATATGGCTTTTTGTGTCTTTCTTCATCTGATCTTAAGAAGGACAGTACATGGGCTAAGAATGTAGCTCAGCTGGTAGGTTAGAATTACAGTGCACAAAGCCCTAGGTTTGATCTACAACACTGTATAAACCCAGGAACAATGCATGCTTATTATACCAGCAATTGAGAAATAGAATCAAGCTTTGTTAGATCATAAATAAAATATCACCACATTTCCCCCTTTTGTTTAAAATAAAACGACTATAACTAATATAAGAAAAACTACATACAGTAAGTACAATAACTGTATACAATATATACCAAGCAACAAATACATCAACAATGTTTAGTCCATTTGCATTTGACAAATTCAAAGAAAATACTCCATTATCTATCCTATCTTGGTGAATCCAATGTCTTGTACCTAATTTACTTTCTATCATAACTTGAATTACCATCCAAAACTATCTTTTGATATCTCTCAGCCTTATACACTTTACACCTCTTTAATGAGTTTCTTTTCTGAGTCTGGTAAACAAGGAAAACTATAACTATCTAGTCTTCAACTCCCTCAAAGTCATGAGAAGAAAATAATATTAACTGAGTAAACAGAAGTGCGAGCAAGCAGCTTTTAAAAAAATGTGAGAAATGACGAGCCTGGACTACATGAGACTCTGTCTCAAAAATAAAATGGATAGTGCATCTAGCCAAAGTTGCAAGGTCAGGGATGGGGCCATTGCAACAGTGGGGGATGACACAAATTTCTAGACTACTTGTTTATGTACATGGCTTGTAGCTTTGTAATCTACAGTCTACTGGTGATTTGTCATGAGCTGTTAGAGATCGCTGAGAAGTTGGCTCTGGAATCAGTGTTCTCTTCTCATTTTAGACCCAAGCATGTTTGTTTCAAAGTGTATTCTAGAGATGGGCTGCCCTTCCACACAGGAGTTCAATGTTGTGTTCTCCCTAATAAGCAGATGGCATAAGAGTTGACAAGCCTTTCCAGCAAACATGATAAATGCAAATTACTAAGCTATGTGTATGAATATAAACTTTGATTCTTATCCCACTGGAACTCTGTGCATTTGTCAAATCACTGGTTACATGTCACATTCCTGCAATCACGATAATCTCCTCTAGTAAATATCATATCACACCTGGAATGGAGCGAGTATTTGGGGTATGGTGTAGATGGGTTTGGGAAGGTCTTTTTCTTCCCTTCCAGGGCACATTAGGTTTCCCAACTGGACAGACTGACATTGACAATGCCACTCCAGAATCACATAGATGCTTAAAAGTAGCTGTGATGGTAGCCATGCCCTTCATTATCCTACAGTGAAATACTGCCTTTGGTTTACTCTACTTTGAACTGCAGAAGGAGTGGGATTACAATGGCAGAGCTTCCTGTTAGCCTTCATCACCATGACAACCCTGAGCATCATTTACATTAAGAGTGAAGGACAATGACCTCCAGGAGTTATTGTAATGGACCTGCTACATATTGGACTTTGGACAGGGCTCTAATCTCTGAACTCCATAAACTTCCATTCTCAGTCTCCAGGTATCCATCTAAGTACCAGGTCCATAGACATCAATGACAAGTTGAGTCTTTTATCCAACCAAAGTTTGAGCTTCCCCTGTCTCCAGCATTCAATGACCAGAGTAAATGGCCAGGAGTCTCATGGGGGAAGCCTAAGTGACACCTTACCTTTGCTGTGTGCATTTTCCAGAGTCTCAGAGTCCTTCCTGCTGGGGACCTATCTCCTTTTTAATTAATGGATTCTTGCTTTTCAAAAACTAGGTCAGGACTGGAAAGTGATCAAATGGTAAAGGCTCTTTTAGAGCAACCTTCCACAGTTTCCTGGTTTCTTTTCATTAGATCCTTTTGAGGGACTAAAACACCTCATTGCAGACCACAGCACAGCCCCTGTGTAGAATTAAGCATATCCCAGCTCTTGGTGGGTCAGAACCTCTGTACTTCCAATCTGAGCTTTCCACTCATTCTGATAATGGCATCTACTTGGATGCTGTTGTTTCTGAGCTCTGTCCCTCCCATTGCTGCCAGGGGACCTACTTTTGTAATAGCATCCCCTTCCCCTCATATGGTTTTGGAAGAGAGCAGTGGCTAAGAATTCCACTGCGAAAGAGGGAGACTTCAGATGTTTATAGAAAAATCATTAGCACTCCCCCTGTTTTATCTTCTCAGTTCCCCCTTGTGCCACAGCTTTCCAGGAAAGACTGAATTGAATATACTGAAGATCAGGAGAAATTGTGGAACAAGAGACTCTAAAGGCTAGAAGCCACAGCTATAAACCAGGGGGAGCATGATGGAGAAATCCACCTAAAAGGCCTCTAGCCATTCATCCACAAAGGTCAGGGGCTGAGTATGCTTAAAGTCTCTTGGATGCTAAGCATGTGCTATAGGGAAGACAAAGAGAAGCAACCTGCAGTTATTTGTTCTTTAAATCATAGCTGAGAGCACTGTGTGGATGGAGAGAAGCTGTTGAAGATCCAGGTGAACCATGCACTTCCCTGGGAATGATGGTAGAGATTCAAACCAACAACATTTGGGGGGGTGTCTATGTGCCTGTGTGTCTGTGTGTGTGTCTGTGTATGACTGTCTGTGTCTATGTAACTGTGTGTCTGTGTGTCTGTGTCTGTGTGTGTGTCTATGTGCCTGTGCGTCTGTATCTGTGTCTCTGAGTGTGTCTGTGTCTCTGTGTGTATGTGTGTCTGTATGTGTCTATGTGTCTTGTGTGTCTGTGTGTATGTGTGTCTGTATGTCTATGTGCCTCTGTGTGTGTGTGTGTGTGTGTGTGTGTGTGTGTGTGTGTGTGTGTGTGTGTAACAAGTACTCCTTGCTTTGCAAGAAACACAGAAACAAGACCTGTCTGGCTATGGAATGGACACCAAAGAAGACATCACTAACTCCCAAGAAAACAAGTGAGTTCTGATTGTTCACTAAGCCCAAGTGGATGTCAGCTCTAAATACTTGTGAGAGATGCAAGAACAGACCCATACTAATCTACTCTTTCACCTTTCTACTCTTGGGGAAATCAAACTTCTAGCCACTCACATCTAATAGCTGGAGACCACCAGTTAAAGCTAACAAAATTTTAGAAGGAAAAAAGCTTACAATTTTGTCAATATTTATATGGATGACAGTTCAAAGCATGAAGGTGAGACTAAGTATTCGTGTGTGTGTGTGTGTGTGTGTGTGTGTGTGTGTGTGTGTGTGTGTGTGTGTGTGTGTGTGTCTTTTATTATAGGGAAAGATGTGTGAGCTCCAAAGGGAGGTAAATTATAGAGCGATGACTGAGAAGTACATGGTGGAAACTAACAGGATGTAAGCTACACTCATGAAGTCTGTTCATACAAAGTTAACCTGGTTCCAGTGTCTCATTTTCAACGACATTCCTGGAATAAAGGACACCTTCCTCAAGACAAACTGTGTGCTCTGCCCTTAGACAGATAATAGGAAGACAGTTAACTCTTCTCACATTTGTTAATTCTCAATTTGACTTAAAGTAACTTGGCATCACAACTTAGTATATTTTAGATAGACATATTTTAATCCCTTTCATTCTCCCCCTCCCATCTACCTCATCTCTCCTAGACTGAATAGTGTAATGGTCAAGTGGGGACTGAGTGCAAAGTACAGAATGAAAAATCTGCCCAGACCCAAGATGGGAGGCGGGAGGAGAGCAAGACATATTAATCAATGAATAGACTTTGGGGGAAGTGGAAAAACAGCCAGGCTCTTTGACATTTGAGAGCATGAAGACAGTCTATAAAACGTGCTTGAACTTCCCAGGCACCTGGGAGGAACTGCCAGCATTGTGAGACTGTTTCTATTACAAACCTGTGCACTTGTGGCCACTTTAACCAAAGGAGGCTTGAGCGTATGAGAGTGGGCAAAGGAGAGTTGTTTATAGATTGTGTTCTATGAGTCCCACCTGCATGACATATCAATTAATGCTCTAACTTCCTTCTTAAAATTAATTTTAAAGCAATTACATCTTATAGTTATCATCTTTAGCTCACTAAAGCTATCCCTGTTTATGTTGTGGGAGTGGAGAATATTAATATTTGGGAAGTGTTTATTGATTTCTTCTTCTATGTCTTGGGATGGATTTGGAATATATGAGATTTCTATTGTCTGTTTTGTTTTGTTTTCCTTACAGCTGCTCTTAAAAGTACAAATGCTACTGAACTGAAAAGCGTATACAACTCAAAGCTCTGGGTTTATTAGCCATCTGACACTGCAAACGAAATCATTTTGAAATATTTCTCTGTATTTTTCATGAGTTTTCTAGTCCAGGAAAAGAAAGCTCTGAACTTCTCAATTCTCTCTTATAATGTACACTGAACACAGGCAGGATGGCTCAGAGAAAACATGACTCTTTCATATGTCATAATAAAATTAATTCTTTACAGAACAATTACAGTAACAGTTAAATAAAGCCATTAAACCAGTTCCTTCTTTGAGAACAGGGGCTGAGAGAAAGCTAAATGGAGGAGAGTATAATCTGGATCCCTCCAGGACAACTAGATTTCATTACCACTATTCTCCCAGAGTCAATTAGTAAAGTGGTGGACAGCTTAATTACATTTTCTTTAGATCCAAAGTACACTAACAATGCCCATCACACAAAAAATGCTCAATACCCATTTGTTAAATAAACAGCAGATGCAATATAGAATCCAGGTACTCAGGTACCAGCAAAAATACCAGTGTGCTGACCTCCAGTTATCAACACAGTACTGAGAGCTGTGTAGACATACTAAGCAGAAGCAAACGCTTAAAATTAAAGTCTAGATCTGCACATCTCCCTGATACATCACAGCATGGTTTCCATAACACATAATTGTATGAAATTATATTATTCAATTTATTTTCAATACAATTTAAAATGTTTGTGTTATAAATACCTACATTAACTGTGTATTTACAGATATACAACCAGCTGAGTGATGTGTATCACTCTTTGTTCTGCTGTCATCCTTTCAGATATGTCTGGGTCTTTGATACAGATCCAGCCATGTTAAACATCTAAGGATACTCTTTTCAGGGCTGGAGAGATGGCTCTGCTGTTAAAGGCTATGCTCATAACCAAAAACATATGAATACTCTTTCCTTTAGCCAGTCTGGCTGGCCTCCTAGTTTTAGGCCAGGGTAGCTAAAAATCTGGAGCATGCTGAAGTCCCAGGGTAGCACCCACACTCCTTTAGGTGGGTGTCTTCTTCTAGAATGGAATGAGAGGGTGGGGATGAAACCTCCTTGGATGAAGCCAAGGTCAAGGCTCCGGAGAAGACTCTGTAATAGTAACTATCACCTGGTCAGGGGTGAAAACCTGAAACTTCAGTGCTCAGAAACCACCTGACTAGCCCTCTAAAGAGTGAGTATAGAGGATAGATAGAAATACCATGGAAGGAAATTGTTTATCCCACAATGCCATATGTAGCATTTATAAGAGACTTACTTTTATCCAGAAACTACACTGGGTGCTTTCCACACTAACAGACTTTACATTTACAACCTTGTGAATTAGGTCTCACTACCTTGTTTCCATATGAAGAGTTTTCCAATGCTCCTACCTTTTGACCTAACAACTCAATTTCTCCCTTCAAAAATAACACTTAATACAAAAACCTTCACCCAATAAGATGATTAGCAACATGGTATTTATTATTTCAAAACTTAAAAGATAGTAACCAAGTGTCAGATGAAAGAAAAATATTTGAAATACATCTAAAAATCAGAATTCTTATTTTTATATTTTATATTTTATTTTTATATTATATATTCTATTTTATTTTACATTAAAATACTATTTTGACAACAGGAAAAGCTCTCACAGAGGCTTTGGAGTTTGATATAGTAACCCCCCTCCCCCACTTCCTAGTTTTTTTAAAAAAACATGGATTAAAAAGATTTTAATTTTCCAATATATGAGCAATTTTTAATTTCTGTTTAATTTATTTCTTTTGCATCTCAACTGCAGTTTCCCCTCCCTCTTCTCTCCCTCCTCCCCTCCACCCCTCACCCGATCCACTTCTCTGTTTCTGTTCAGACAGAGGCAGGCTTCCCATGGACATCAGCAAAGTATGCATACAAGTTTTGGTAAGACTAAGCTCCTTCCCTTTTGTTTAGGCTGGGCAAGGCAATCTAGTATGAACCAGCCAAAGCATTAGGGACAGCCCCTAATCCCATTGTTAAGAGTCCCACAAATAGAACAAGCTACACAACTATCACATAGATTTAAAGGGCTTAGGTGGATTCCCATGCAGACTCCCTGGTTGTTTTTTCAGACTCTGTGAGTTCTAATGAGCCAGGTTACTTGTTTCTGTGGGTTTTCTTTTGATATCCTTGACCCTTCTGGTTCCTATGATCCTTCTTCTCTCTCTTTAGCAGTATTCCCCAAGCTCAGCCTAATGGATGACTGTGGGTCTACATCTGTTTCCATCAGCTACTGGAAGAAGGTTCTCTGATGACAACTGAGGTAGTCACCAATCTGACTATAGGAGATGGCAAACTTGGGGTATGTATCCACTATTGCTAGGATTCTTGGCTAGGGTCACCCTTTGTAAATTCATGGTAGTTTCCCTTGCACCAGGTTTCTACCTGTCCCTTAAAAGCTCCCCCTTTCCAGTCTTCTCTTTCAGTACTTTCCCCCTCTACCACCACAACCAGATCCAAAAATTTCCCATCACCACCTGCTTCCAGTCCACCCAAGAGATTTTTATTTCCCCTTCCCATGTGTCCCAACTGGGGCCCTCCTTGTTACATAGCATCTCTGAGTCTTTGGATTATAGCATGGTTATTCTTTACAGTTAATAGCCAATTATAAGTAAGTACAAACCATGTTTGTCTTTCTGGGTCTGGGTTACCTCTTTCAAGATGTTTTTTTTTTCTAGTTCTATCCATTTGCCTTTGAATTTCCAGATGTGATTGTTTTTAACAGATGAGTAATATTCCATTGTATAAATATACCACATTTTCTTTACCCATTATTCAGTTGAAGGGCATCTACATTGTTTCCAGGTTCTAGCTATTACAAATAAAGCTGCTATGAACAGTTGAGTATGTGAGTCCTTGTGTCATGATTGGGCATCCTTTGAGTATATGCCCAGGAGTGGTATGGCTGGGTCTTAAAGTAGTTTGAATCCCAATTTTCTGAGAAACCACCATATTGATTCCCAAAATAGCTATACAAATTAGCAATCCCGAGAGCAATGGAGTAGTGTTCCCCTTGCTCCATATCCTCTCCAGCATAAACTGTCATTTGCATTTCCCTGATGGCTAAGGATATGGAACACTCTTTTAAGTGTTTCTCTATCACTGAGTTTCTTCTGTTGAGAATTCTCTGTTTAGGTCTGTATCCCATTTTTTTTAAATCCCATTTGCTTTTTTGATGTCTAGTTTCTTGAGTTTTTTTTTTTTTTTGAATTAGAAACAAGATTGTTTTACATGTCAATCCCAGTTCCCTCTCCCTCCCCTCCTCCCCTGCCACACCTCCCCCAACTAAAACCCTACCTATCACATATCCTTTCTGCTCCCCAGGGAGGATGAGGCCTTCCATAAGGGGTCATCAGAGTCTGTCATATCCTTTGGGATATGGCCCTAGGCCCACCCCCATGTGTCTTGGGAGGTCAGGGAGTATCCCTCTATGTGGAATGGGCTCCCAAAGTCCATAACTTTGCTAGGGATAAGTACTGAACTACTACAGGAGATCCTGTAGATTTTTGAGGTCTCCTCACTGAAACCCACATTCCTGGGGTCTGGATCAGTCCCATGCTCATATCACAGCTATCAGTCTGGGGAACCAAGAGCACCCCGATGTTCACGTCAGTTGTTTCTATGGGTTTCACTAGCCTGGTCTGAACCCCTTTGCTCTTCACTCATCCTTCTCTGCAACCAGATTCCAGTTCAGTTCAGTGATTAGTTGTGGATGTCTGCTTCTACTTCCACCAGCTGCTGGATGAAGGCTATAGGATGGCATATAAGTCAGTTATCAATCTTATTATCAGGGGAGGGCATTTAAGGTAGCCTCTCCTCTGTTGCTTAGATTGTTAACTGGTGTCATCTTTGTAGATCTCCAGACCTTTCCCTAGTGTCTGATTTCTCTTTAAGCCTAAATGTCTCCCTCTATTATGGTATCTCCTTTCTTGTTTTCTTCTATTCTTCCACCAACTTAGCCTTTCTGCTCCCTCATGTCTTCCTCACCCATCCTCTTCTCCCCTTCTCATTCTTATAGCTCCCTTCCCCCTCCTCCCGGGCTCTCAATTTACTCAGGAGATCTTGCCCCTTTCCCCTTCTCCAGGGGACCATGTATGTCTCTCTTGGAGTCTCCTTTTTTTATTAGCTTATTTTTTATATATTTTAGAAATCAGCTCTCTGTCAGATGTGGAGTTGGTGAAGATCTTTTCCATTCTGTAGGCAGCCACTCCATCCTATTGACAGTGCCCTTTTTCTTACAGAAGGTTTTCAGTTATATGAGGTTCCATTTATTATCTGTCAATCTTATTATCTGTGCTACTAGTGTTCTTCTATTCAGGAAGTGGTCTCCTGTGCCTATGTGTTCAAGGCTATTCCCCACTTTCCCTTCTATCAGGTTCATTATAACTGGATATATGTTGAGGTCTTTAATCCACTTGGAATTGAGTTTTGTGCAAGGTTATAGATATGGATCTGTTTGCATTCTTCTTCATGCCAACATCCAGTTATGCCAGCTCCATTTGTTGAAGATTTTCTCTTTTTTCCATTGTATAATTTCATCTTCTTTGTCAAAACTCAGGTGTCTATAAGTATGTGGATTTATGTTTGGGTCTTTGATTCAATTCTTTTAATCAATATGTCTGGTTTTATGCTAATACCATGCTGTTTTATTATTATAGTTCTGAAATAGAGTTTGAGATCAGGGATGGTGATGCTTTTTATTATACAGGATTTTTTTTAGCTATCATGTTTTTTTTGTGTTTCCATGTGAAGTTTGGTATTGTTCTTTCAATGTCTGCAAAGAATTGTGTTAGAATATTGATTGGGTTTTTGCTGAATCTGCAGATTGCTTTTATAAGATGGACATTTTTTTCTATGTTAGTCATATGAATCCATGATCATGGGAGATATTTCCATCTTCTGATCTTTTCTTCAGTTTCTTTCTTTAAAGACTTGAAGTTCTTGTCATACTGGTCTTTCACTTGCTTGGATAGAGTTACCCCATGATATTTTATATTGTGTGTGGTTATAGTGAAGGGTATTGTTCCCCTGTTTTCTTTTTCTTTTTTTGTAAGAGAATAAATGTGTTTTATTAAACTACTACATTTGTAGCAATTTGTTGGCAGCAGCAATGGAAAGCAAAATGACACAAATATACCAACTTTATTTTTATTTGAATCAAAGCTTATCCACTGTGGCCGTTTCTTCTGCTGGATTGACAGGGTATCTAATTTTTGGCATTATTGAGGCCCTTGCTTGATATGGTCCCCTCTTCCTCTCACAGCAGTGGTATGATATTAAGGCTTTTTAAACAAATTAAACAAGATTTTAAGAAATATAAAATTCTTATTATCTGCATAAATAAACACCTAACTGCCTTATCCTGCCACTAATTATTTCTCTTTAAAAGACATTTTACTTCCTGTCTTAGTTACTGTTCTTTTGCTGTGAAGAGAGGCCACAACTAAGATAACTCTTTTTTTATTGTTCTAGATCTTTTTCCCCATATTTTATTTAAATTAGAAACAAGATTGTTTTACATGTCAATCCCAGTTCCCTCTCCCTCCCCTCTTCCCCTGCCCCCCACTAACACCCTACCTATCCAATACCCTTTCTGCTCCCCAGAGAGGGTGAGGCCTTCCATAGGGGGTATTTAGAGTCTGTCATATCCTTTGGGATAGAGCCTAGGCCCTCACCTGTGTGTCTAGGCTGAGGGAGTATCCCTCTATGTGGAATGGGCTCCCAAAGTCCATTCCTATGCTAGGGATAAGTAATGATCTACTACAAGAGACGCCATAGATTTCTGAGGCCTCCACACTGACACCCACATTCATGGGGTCTGGATCAGTTCCTTCCCGTTTTCTTTCTCAGCCCTTTTATCATCTTTATGTAAGAGGGCTACTGGTTTTTATTTTTAGCTAATCTTGTATTCAGCCACTTTTCTAAAGGTGTTTATCAGCTGTAGGAATTCCCTGATAGAAATTTTGGGGTCACTTATATATACTACCATGTCATCTGCAAATCAAAATACTTTAACTTCTTTACAATTTGTATCCACTTGATCTCATTTTGCTGTCTTATTGCTCTAGTTAGAACTTTAAGTACTATATTGAATAAATATGGAGAAAGTGGACAACCTTGTCTTGTTCCTGATTTTATAAAACTGCTTCGAGTTTCTCTCCATTTAATTTGATATTGGCTTGCTATATATTGCTTCTCTTACAGTTAGATATGTTCCTTGTATCCCTGATCTCTCCAAGACCTTTATCATGAAGGGATGTTGGATTTTGTCAAAGGCTTTTTCAGCATCTAATGAGATGACTGTGTGCTTTTTTTCTTTCAGTTTGTTTATATGGTGGATTACACTAAAGATTTTCATATGTTGACCCATCCCTGCATCTCTGGGATGAAGCCCACTTGGTCATGGTTAATGATCTTTATGATGTGTTCTTGGGTACAGTTTTCCAGTATTTTATTGAGTATTTTTGCAATAATGTTCATTCCTCAAAGTATAGCTGGATACTTTTCTCTGTCTTGCCCAGTCCCACTGGACCAGTTTCTCTCCCGCCCACCGGTTCCCACAGCCACATATAAAATAACCACTCTGAGGCTTAATATTAATTACAATTGCTTGACCAATGACTCAAGCATATTACTGACTAGCTCTCCCAATTAAATTGACCCATTGAGCTTATATTTTATGTCAATGTTCATGGCTTCTTACCTCACCTCTTGTTTCTCTAGCAACTACATGGCATCTCCCTGACTCCACTTTCTTTTTCTCAGTAACTCTTTGGATTTTCTGCCTGGCTCTATTCTGCCTGGCCATTGGCCAAATCAGCTTTATTCATCAACCAATAAAAGCAACACATATTCACAGCATACAGAAGTACATCCCACATCATCAAAGTTTTAGTAAAATTAAAAGATACAAAGATTCCCATTTAGAATGATCACAAAAGCACAAATTTAAAACTGCATAAAGAGAGTTTTCCAGCTTAAAATATCAGGCTGAATATGCATGATTATTTTGTGTAAAAAAATAAAAGTGAACTGAGAGCTATATATGTTAAATCAGAAAAGTTCAATATGAATTTAAAAGGATATGGGCAAATAGCATCTTCAAGCCCCATCACAATATGGCCAAAAGCCTGTGTGATAGTTTTATTTACAAGCATTTCTCAGAAGGCCTGAACACAGCCCAGATCTACAGTTCATTTAGAGGAAGCCAGAATCCTAACATGGCTCCTTAAAGGGTAGTTTCCTGCATCTTGGACGAGAAAACAAATCAGAACAGGTCTGTCACATGCTCCCACTAGAAAACAGATGCAGCAAAAAGCAAAAATGACTGCTTTAAGGAAGCTGCTCCACCAGGTCTGAGCATCAGAAAGGGAGCAATAATCACAACTAATTGAAAATTTCCATATGGCCATGACTGTAATGGTATACAAGAGACTATAATGTGTACCAAAAGGAACTTCCGTGAAACAAGAATAAGACATATTCACTCTTATTTACTTTAATATGTAATCATCTTGTTAGATTTCTTTTTAGTATCTCAAACTATACTTGGACTAAAAACATACAGATGTGTGTATACAAAACCACAATAATGTATACATGTGCACACACATACTATGAAAATTATGATCTCCTTTAAAATATGAGAAAAAAAAACAGTCCTTGTGGAGAGTCTACTTCAGGAAGACTAACCAGCTGCTGGCACTGGTCATAACAACCAAGTGGAGGGAGAGCCCCACTGTCATCAGCACCAGACATCATTAAAATGAAGGTACAGCAGGTGCTCCAGGGTGAGAAGTTGCTTGTGTTCTGAAGAATGAGGGAAGCTAAGTGAGTCTGACCCCTCAACCCTTAGAAGAACAAACCCCATGCAGACGTTACTAATTATACTGAAGACCAGGTAAGGCACTCAAAATGCCCAGTCATTTGAACTATAAGTACACCATATCACAATGGCAAAACAATGGGATCAGTAATGTCACCCTGGAAAAGCCTGGGAGGGGTGTCTAATCTAATACCAAGTGGCTTGCATTTATATCACCTTCAATTTTATTACTAAGGCTCAGGACCTAACCAGTTAAAAGGATACCAATAAAGAACCTAAAACTCCTACTTATCTGAAAATATATTTTCTTTTCTTTGAGTATGATAGGAATAATTATAACCCTAAAAAGACATAAAACACTAACTGGTTAAATGACTACAAACTTAGTACAGGAAGTGAAAGAAATTTTCTTTAGATAAAAAAGACAATGATGACCTCTACACCTTGAATTGAATTTTTAATCAAACTGTAAAATTGATCTAGTTCATTAACATCTGTATTACATTTCCCCCCCCCATAATTTGTGTACTTGCAATAGTTCAGGCATGTCCAATCTGCTTCCCAGGAGCCACATGCCCCTCAAGATGGATATAAATGTGGCCCAACACTAAACTGTGAACTTACTTCAAAGTAAGAGTTTTTGCATGAGAGCATGATCTCTGTAGATGACAACATCATGTTTCAATGTCCAAAGGTTGGACCTGACTGCCAGATGCATTAACCTTATAATTAGAAAAGAACGAAGTCCATTTTTATAATCAATATTTAAATTGGGGAAAAAGAAATCTTATTAAGTTAGAAAGTCTCAGTCTTTCAATTCTGTAAGCATTGTACAAATATTTAGAAGTCACAAGAATATTTATAGTTAAGTTGATAAAATTCAAAAAGTGGACTTCACATCAATTACAAATCAGTGTTTTTTAGTTTAGTTTTGTTTCTCTAAGCACAGATTTCTTGGCTGCTAACAAATTTACTTATAGTTATTATTTTCCCATCCAAAGATGTTAAAATGGAGGTGGGGGATCAAAAAGCACCGTGCTGAAAACGAAGATTAATTGTAGAAGGATGGGCAAGGCCATGGGTTCAGATCCCAGCACTGAAAACTAAAGTCAGTTAGAACGTACAACAGGAAAAGAAAAGGGGCAAAGAATTGTGTTTTGAAATTTTTCTTTAGTGCAAGAAGATATGAACAAGTGATGCTGAGGAGTAAAAGTGAGGATGGGAAAGGAGGTGGGAGCAAAGCCTTGGACTGACCTTCATACTCTCCTCTACTCCAAAACTGAAAGAGAAGAAATAGAAGAAAACATCTGCAAATAGCCTGATTTGATGGGAATATCAGGGAATTTTTAAAGGAAGCAAGAAAGAGACAGCAAAATTCAAGGAAAACCCAGAGTGGAGTTTTAAGCATTACAAGATTGAGCTCTCAGAGCTGGAAAGATGGCTCAGAGGTTAAGAACACTGACTGCTCTTCCAGAGGTTCTGAGTTCAATTCCCAGCAACCACACGGTGGCTCACAACCATCCCTTATGAGATCAGGTACCCTCTTCTGGTGTATAGATATACAAGGAAGCAGAATGTTGTATACATAATAAATGAATAAAATCTTTAAGGGAGAGAGAGAGAGCTCTCAGACAAGCTGCACCTCCTCTGTATCCAAAACTCCTTCCTAATAAGCAACTGGTTATCCTACCATAAGGCTTACATGGCAAATTTGTGTTCCTTCCTTTTTTACCATTATTTAAAACAAAACAAAAAGAAGCCATAAGCATCAAGTTTAGAGTCAGATGAGAATTCTAAGACTCAGGCTCCACCCTCAGCCAAGTGGAAAGATGTAAGGATATGGAAAAGCTGCAGGACTGGACAGTTGTATGTGGATAGCCTGACCTGGAATTCAGGGCTTTCAGTAACTAGGACAGCAAAGGAAGTATTCCATGCACAATACAAGAGCAAGACACAAAATGTGCAAGATCAACACCATGAAAATCTTCATAAACACAAAATTCTGAAGACTCATTTTAATCAGGGTTACTATTGCTGTGATGAAACACCATAACCAAGCAACTTGTGGAGGAAAGAGTTTATTTGGCTTACACTTCCATATCACAATTCATCATCAAAGGAAGTCAAGACAGGAACTCAAACAGGGCAAGAACCCTAGACACAGGAGTTGATGCAAAAGGCATGCTCTTTGGCTTGTTCCTCATGTCTTGCTCAACCTGCTATCTTATAGAACACAGGACCACCAGCCCAGAGATGGTACCACCCACCCCAAATAAATGGGGCCCTCTCCAATAAATCACAATTAAGAAAATGTTCTACAGCTAAATCATTTTCTCAATGATGCTCCCTCCTTTCAGATAACTCTAGCTATATCAAACTGACATAAAACTAGCCACCACAACTTACAGATGAAATTTCAAGGAAAGACATGTTTTTATCTGACTCTGGTATTAAATTCAGAATCCTTCCCACAATCAAATCCATAAAACAAAATTTTATATCATTTGAAAAACTGAAAGTTATTCATTCATAGCCATAAAATAACCATTGTTTGAATAAATAAGATTCAGAGTATTTCAGACATTATAGTTGAGATAAACACAATCTGTTAACTACAAAGGAAAGGTACAGAGGAACATGGAAGGCTAGAGGCACTCTCCTTTTTGTCTTTCTTCCTTTCTCCCCTGCCCCCTGTGTGTGTGTGTGTGTGTGTGTGTGTGTGTGTGTGTGTGTGTGTGTGTGTTTGTATATGAAACCTGTCAATTAATCAAAGTCATGGCTTACAGTGATCCTCTACCACAATCCATGAAGCATCAAGCTGTCATGTCAGAGTCAAGCTTGACCACCAGGATTCGCCTGACATGAACTAGAGTATTCCCATGATCTCGGGAACTTCCATATTCTTCTCTGGGCCTCTCTTCTCACGTGTGACCAATGAAAGGACAAGGTGATACATCGATACATCGGATGCTAACAGCCTTTAAGTGTTTTATTTAGGTATTTATTTAGTACATAATTAGCATATAAATGCTATGTTTAATTAAGGAATTTTCAAACAAAATTTGGTTTTGTTGATTCGCCTCCATCCCCCTCCTCCTTGTATCCTTCCACACCCAGTCGCTCCCTACAACCTCCTTTCCTCTTTCATATAACATGTCCTTTTTGCCCTCTCCCACCTTCTTCAACATCTCTTTCCCACTGTAATGGTCTCCTTTCTAGGTTCATAGTTTATAGCTACACTCACACCCTCTTTTATACTAACATATAAGCAACCAAAGTTAGAGTCAACATATGAGAGATGCATAATTTTGTCTTTCTGAGTTTAGATCACCTCACTTAATAAAACACTTTCAGATCATCCACTTTTCCTACAAGTTTCATGGTTTCATTTCTCTTTATAGCTGAGTAAAATCGCACAATGTATATGTACCGCTTTTCCACTATCCAGTTATTTCTTGATAGACATCTAAGCTGGTTCTCATTCCTTGCTCCTGTGAAAAAATGTAACAAGGAACATGAATATGCTAATATCCTAAAAAAATTCTTACATGATTCCTTCTATTTCTTATTCCTCATTCTACATAATTAGTACTCATAGAACAGATCTTCTTACTTCTATAAGCACAATCCCTGCCTTTGTGAAGAAAGTGAACTTTCATTCAAAACCTAAAACAGCTACAATCAATGTCTTTGGGACAATAAAGCTCAAATTAGGAACATTTGGGCTTTTCCATGGAATGAGGGTTCAGCTATGAAAATACCATATCCTCAAATAATATGAATGTCACCACAAAGAGAAGGAACTTCAGGATTCTATAGAGTCTTAAGGAAAACCAGGCCCCGAGGAAGATTGGCTACAGAGATATGAATCATTATTCTACAACAGGACCTGATCTGGGGCTCACCTTCATTCTGTAAAGTTTATTGAATGTCTCAATTGTGAAAATGCATATATTCAAAGCTATGAAGATGCCAGAGGTACAGCCTGGTCTGTATCCCAGGGTTCATTGTACAGAAAATCTACCTACATATTGCATGGGTTTGTATTCTTTCCTGACTTCAGCCCATACCAGCTTTGTAGCTTTAGCCAAGTTACAGTTTTTCATCTGTAAAACATGGCAATAATAAGAGACAGTAACATATGTAAAGCATATTGTGCAGTGTCTCAGGCATAGAGAATTCTCATTAAATAGGAATCATATACAAGTGAGATGAAAATACACATACAGATACACTAGACAGGTTACTCTTATGAAGGACAAGATGGAATTAGGGTTATAGAAAAGTTATGAGTGAACTTTTAAGAGAGTACAGGGTCAGGGAAAGTAAAGTCAACAGATGATAAAACAGTTAGAAGAAGAGAAACTCTGGCTTCTTTCTTTTCCTGGGACCCACAGCCAAACCTAATGTCATTTTTGAATTTTCAAAATAAAATCTCCCTAGCATCAGAAAAGTATTAAAAAATCATAGTTGGCAAAAATAAGTTTGGGTGACACTGTGACCACACATAGTAACAAGAAAGACCCTGGTGGTTTTTAGAGTCAGGAAAATAATTACACTGCATAATTAATTAATAAGCTACACTTGTTGTCCTGCTATAGGTCCCTGGAATCTTAAGAGTTAGAAAGACTATATAACCTATACTTTGTGCTTGCTCATACAGTTATTGGAGTAATTGAAGATCTTTCCTTAACCAATTTTCCAACTAATGGGTAACTGTTGGTACTATAAAGTAGCTATTATTAAAAGTCTAATTTCACATATGTATGAGGTTAAGCTCAGAAGAGCAAGTAAAATTCCCAAAATCATACCTACCACATGGAAAGAAGACCTTGTTCAAGAATTCACACAACTCTAGAGCCTTGTTGAGTAATGTCTTACTCTATCTTGGCCATTGGAATAAACACCTTAGGCTGGATAACTTACCAACAGAAATTTGTTGCTAATAGTTCTGCAGCCTGAGAAGTCTAAGGGCAAACTTCCAGGAGAGCAATGTCCAGTGATAGCTTGCTTTTTGTTTATCAAAGGACTCTGCTGCTATGTCATTACACAGTAGAAGGGAGGGACAACAGAGTTCACTTAAGTCCTTTTAGTAAATGCATGAAACCTATTCAGGAGCAAGGAGACTGCATGCCTTAACCACTCACCAAAGCCACCAATCTTCATGCTATCACACTGGGTACTACATTCTAAGGATTTCTGGGGATGCCACCATTCAGGTAATAGTATGTTTGTATATGTAGCAGCACCCAGAAGTTATGTGCTAAGTGAATGAAGTAAACATTTAGTATTCATGGTCAGCATTGTTTAAAATTACATTTATTCCCTCCCTTTCTTAGAATAGCTGACAGTTGTATATTCGCCACAATTGCTTCCAGACCTTACTTCCACACGATAGACCTTAAAATTTGGTCAAAGGTTGGCATTTGTTTTTAATGAGAAACCCAGATCATTCCTAGTGAGTGCTTAACAATAGTCCCAGCATTGTGCAGTGTGCTCAGCCTATTAATGCCTTCAATTCTCATAAAGAGACCCTGATTAGACTGTTCTTCTATTTCTATCTTCATGACAGAAAACTAAGGCACAAAAGGACTAAAGAAAATGGCAGAGGCAGCCTGCACTCCCCCTACCTCTGAACACCACAATTTCATCACAGACATTAATCAACTGGACTTTAGTCCTTGGCTGGAGAAGTAACTATGTGTCTTCTGTCTTCTTAGAATAAATCACAATGGTGACCCCATAAGTGATGGCTTGTTGGGAGGAGTTCTGCTGACCCTCAACCATAAAACTAGATTCTGAGAAAGGGAAGAACTGTCAATGCTGAGTGATGGATGGTGAGCTACTAGAAATGAAGTGAGCCACAATGAGTAACACCAGCTGCCTTGTGAATCTCTCACCTGCTTTTTCTTGTAAGTACTCCCCTAAAGAGAGGGTTGATTTTTGGCCATGATTCAATATGGTTCTTACACTTGTGTCCTTTCTTTTGGAGACTTTTCTGTAAGAAATGGCTTCTCCTGAGCTTGGAAGTTCAGAGTCGGAGTCTAGTTCATCCCTGCAGCCGTCTAGGTAGTTGTCTAGGCGATGGTATTCAGTGGGTAGGGAAGTCTCTTCCCTGGGAAAAGGGGAACAGAGGGAATAAAACTATCATTGTTTTCCTGCTCTTGGAAGCCTGAAACCCCTATAAATGAAAAGGCAACTTTCATCCCACAGTGGTATATACATAAGAATTTTAGTCAAAGTCTGTAAGAAAAGGAATAGAGTAGGCTCTAGTAATGTTAAACTGGAAAGGGATAATATCAAAACACTTGCTGGGATCCCAAACACATAAAGTAAATGGAATAATGGAGCTCCTGCCAATAATGGTAAGGTAAGATGGAGAGGATTCCACCCATTTCAGGGATAAGGCACAAAGCAAGAATTGTCTCTCTTCTTTCCTTTCCCTCACAGCTCTGTGCCTTCCCTTGAGTCTTTCTACAGTGCTTTTTCTACCTGTGGCCTCTGTCTTCACTATGAAAAACTCTCCTCTTCACTCTCCAAAGATGTGCTTAATATCATAGGTCTGTCCTCACATCATAGCTTCCCATCCCTGTGTCATCTTCCACATCTTTCTACTTCATTGTTTAAATTAAATAATAATATGAGACAAAGGAGAGAAATCAAGAGAGATGAGGAAAGGCACACATGCTTGGTCTTATGATGCTATTCCTGGCATCTATGCAAGATTATCTCCAAATTACAGATGAAAGCACAGCTTGGCAGTAGTAACTTTTCTGCGGTCCTGAGGTAAAGACTCTTTCCTGTTGTCCAACTATTCCATTCTAGCTCATAAGCCCTCTTCCTTATCATCCACTACTTTTGTGATTCTATGGCTATGAACTAACTCCTATGAACAGAAATACTAATGTTAATTCATTTCCCACTATACCCAAGTCAGTGGATGCACAAACTTGGTCAGGGCTTTTGGGGGGTTGTTTTTGTTTTTGTTTTGTTTTGTTTGTTTTTTATTTTTTATTTTTTGGAGTGAATAGAGAACAGAATGGAGCCAGGAAAGAAGCAAAGAAGGGACTAAGAATATGATGCTTGGACATAGCTCAGCAGTGGAGTGCTGGTCTAGCATGGGCAAAGCAGTGGATTTGATCCTCTGAATTAGGGGGGAAAAGGAGCAGTGTGACAAGAAAGAAGATTAAGAATAGACCTGCAACAAGGTGTGTGTAAGTTGACTTAATCAAAAAAAGCTAAACCCATGTCCTGTTGCTCTGTAGCAGGCTTGCAGAGACAAACACGGGAAGATAAATGAAGGCTCTAAAGTGCAAATACAGCAACAGGATTGCACCTGCCTGCAGCAAGAGTGCACCTGCCTGCAGTAGTGTCTGGTACACATTGTGTTCTATCATCAATGGGTGCAACTCTATAAAGGATATTATCTAACAGTTGGGACAAATTTGCTATGTGTGAAATGCTGCATTTTAACAGTCCCTGAAACCAGAGCCACTCAGTATGCTAAGGACAATGTTTTCCAGCTGCTTTGCAATTGGAATAGCCCATCCAGTAGGGCACAGGGTAGCAGCTTCTGTCTTTAACACCCCTGTACAGCAAAAGCTTCAAACCTTATTCCCTTTGCTGATTGCCAAAGTAAGCATCTCATTGCAAGATTTTCAAATGGTGCCAAAACATATACCTTGTAAAATATGAAAAGGCTCTCCTGATTCCATTTCTCACCCTCCCTTGGAGATAAACACAAAGGATCACTGGCTTGCCTGCTAACACGTAACAAGTACACAGAGGATGCTTCGCTGCATACAGCCCTTCTTACACTGCTTCAAATCTTTGTCATTCTTTTTAGTAGCTGTGTACTATTCTCCTACAGAGATGAACCTTTGTTTGGTTAATAAACACCTACTTAGTGACATTAGAGCTATTTCTACTTTTTCTTTTCATTAAGAATAGAGCTGGGGTGCAGTGATACAGCTTAGAAATCACTTGCTGCCAAGCCTGACAACCTGCATTCAACCCCTGGAACAAACAGTGGGGGAAAAAAAAAGAATTAACTCTTGCAGATTGTCTTCTGAACACACACACATAAATGTGATCAAAAATTTTACATAATAAAATATCCGCCATAAAAATCTCTCTAGATACATATGATAATGTAGATGATGACAAGATGTAAACAGGTATTCCATATGATACCTAAGGACATAGATGGTATGGCTGCTTGTTTTGCATTTTATGTAAATATTTTTGTACTATAGATTTCTAGGATGAGAGTCCTAGCTCTGCAGATGTGCACTTAATTCTAACAGAGATGTTAGGTTGCTCTGGAAGGAGTTGCTAATACACATACCCCTCATGTGTTACACACGATAGAACATTTGGGAGTCTGACCCAGGCATAGGACTTCTATCCTAGGAGCTCTGATTTCCTTTGTAATGAAATAAAAATGTCTCCGGGAGGAGCCTAAGTCTGTATAGAGAGTTGTTAGAAAACCAGCTTAGAAATCATTCTTGGGGTCAGAATGCCACCGTGCTGAAAGAATTTGTGTAAACTCCCAAAGTTTCTCCATGTGTAGGAGGACAGGTGATTTCCGATCCTCTTTCTACTCTCCGCCACCCCACACAGCCTTTCTCACATAGAACAAAGCCTCCAATTTCACATTCTGCGCAATCAGGTGTTAGCTTGATTTCCATTGTTTTGATACACCGTGACCAAGAGCAGCTTAAGGGAGAAAGGAGTTTTGTTTTAGCTTACATTTCTATGTCACAGTCCATCATGAATTGGAGCAGGAACTCAAAAGCAGAGACCAGAGAATAGTGCTAACTGGTTCACCTCCTCTGGCTTGCTTAGGCTGTTTCTAATACAGCCCAGGCCCACCTCCCTAGGGAATGACACCATCCACAGTAGACTGGGCAATCCCAACATCAATCAACAATAGAATAAGGAGATGGGCCAATATAATAGAGACAATCCCCCAATTGAGGTTCCCTCTTCCCAGGTGTGTCACGTTGACAATCAAGATTAACCATCACAGAAAGTAAGATTAGAGGATAAGTAGGACAGGTCAGGGTGCTCCCACATTGAGGAACATTCATATCAATATCACCCCCAAATCCAAGATGTATCATTTACTATTAGGCTGTTTTATTTTTATGTCAACTGGCCAAGAAAAACTAACAATAGCAGAAAAAATCTATGCTCTGCCATCCTATGCCATGGGTAAAATGTAAAAGGAAGAAATGACTGTCTCAGCGTACCACACACTGCCTGGGTCTGTGACTTTCACTGGAATGTGAAACCTTCTCACTTGTGCCTCTTCCTCCTCTCCAGCTTCACTACCTCCATCACTTCCTCAAGTTCATTTTTCACTGACACTGAGGATGAGAGAAAGGTTCATTCCTGTAAGTAATAAATGAGCCCCTGACTTTGGAAATGGGGTAATTAGTGCACATTATCACTTGGGCTAATAAGATCAGAGTGGTGCTGTCCGTATCCAACATACCTAATCAGGAATTTAAACGAAGCAGTCTCACTCCCTGTGATTAAGCAGAAACTCAATGAAACACTGCACTTCTAATTCCTTTGTATTTCCATTCACCCGTGCAGTATCAAATGTTTTATGACACTGAAAATATGCTTAGTTGAGAAGGAGCAGATGCCCAAATCTCCGTGTGCTCATTTAGAAAGACAACCCGATTTTTCTTTATCTGGGGTGTTATCAGCCAGGA
Organism: Cricetulus griseus; assembly: GCF_003668045.3. Taxonomy (NCBI): domain Eukaryota; kingdom Metazoa; phylum Chordata; class Mammalia; order Rodentia; family Cricetidae; genus Cricetulus; species Cricetulus griseus. The sequence goes on from NC_048600.1 coordinate 63,103,638, forward strand.
TTACAAACAGACACAGAGACACACAAGTGATTCTAACTGGATTTTGTTGAAATTGTTTCTTTATGAGCTATATAAACAGAGCTTTAACAAAAATCCCACTGCCATGGGAAAATGAAAGAGTTAGATAATAGAGGAGATAGAAAAGAGTTTTCCTAAATTCTACTGTCATAAAGACTCCTTTTTTATTTGGACAACCATGTTGACATGGACAGAGAATAAAGTACCCTTGAATTGACTTTTAAAGATATAATTTAACAAAACTTCTGTTAACTTCTCTTCTGTATCTGACCATCCCTAGGTGGTATGCTTTGGATCTCCCATGGCTTCTGGAGGCTCTTGGGATGGGGTTCTTGGTGGTTATCTTATTGTCTTTTGAAAAGTGACTGGATCCTGGTGACCAAAATGTAGTCCATCAAATGTGTCAGTCCTTCATGTATAAATAGGTATGATAGTATGGACATAGCAATAGAAGGTGAGGCTTAGGGAAAATAAACCAGGGAGGGTGTGACCTGGAAGGATTTCCCTCATCTCAGGCCCCTTCATAGTTTTCTCTGCTTCATGACCACTGTGAGGTGAGCAGCCGCCTCTGTCACATGCTCCCTCGGCCATGACACTCTGCCTCACCACAGGCTCACTACAACCATGGAAAGAACCTCTGAAAGCCTGAGCACACTAAGTCCCACCTCTGTTAAATGATCCATCTCAGGCATTTTATCTCAGCAGTGAAAGCTAATGAACACAGTAGGCCTATTGTGAGAAGGCAGTTCAGACTGGCAGCAAAAATAAAATAAAATCAGTTTTGCACTCACATCTGGATTTAAGTTTTTATCAGACACTAAACAGGGAAACAAAAAAAATTTAAGACACAGATGTTGGGTTTCTATGGTGGTTTTTATAGGAACGGGCCTTGCTGGCACATATATTTGAATGCTTGGTCATTAGGGAGTGACGATACTTGATGGGAATTAAGAGATGTAGCCTTGATGGAGGAAGTGTGTCACTAGAGGTGGGATTTGAGATTTCAGATGCTCAAGACAGGCCCAGTGGTGCTCTCTCTTCCTGCTTCCTTCAGATCCAGATGTAGAACTTTCAGCTTCTTCTCCAGAACCATGTCTGACAGCATGTTGCCTTGCTTCCCATCGTGCAGATAATGGACTAAACCTTTGACACTATAAACCAACACTAATTAAATGCTTTCCTTTATAAAAGTTGCTGTGGTCATAGTGTCTCTTCACAGCTTCTATTTCCTCAATTCTTTTTTTTTTTTTTTTTTTTTTTGATTTTTCGAGACAAGGTTTCTCTGTGTAACTTTGGAGCCTATCCTGGCACTTGCTCTGGAGACCAAGCTGGCCTCAAACTCACAGAGATCCTCCTGCCTCTGCCTCCCAAGTGCTGGGATTAAAGGCGTGCGCCACTTACAAACTAAAGTGCATTGGAACCGAACACTCTCATAAGCACCATCAGTGGAGTGGAAAGACAAAATACAAATGTGGAGACACTGATGACAACAGGTAACAACCAATAACTACTTTGCATAATATGTAAAGTTCTTCTGCAGATAAATAAAGTGAAGACGGGCATGCAACTATAATTTGGAGAAGAATCTTGAATATTATTTAAAGAGAAAACTCCAAGTGGCTAATAAATATATAAACGATATTAAAGCACATTGGAAATTTTAGAACACAAACTTGAGAATACAAAGTGAAGATACTATGTCATATATTGGGAATTTAAAAGAGAATATAGCAGTGCAAAGTCACAGTAATAATATGAATCAAGAAAATACTTACCCAACATTTGTGTAAATACATTTTGTTATTTTAAAATACTGTCTAGCAATATATAATAAATCTGAAGCTATCCATACCCCATGACCAAAGAGTTCCAAATTTTACTCCAGGTATATGTCCCTGGGAAGCACTTGTGAATTTGAACCAGAATTAGATGGGATTTAGCATGACCCTGTTGATAGCAATGAAGAATTCAGCAAGAATAAAACAACTGCTGAAGAGCTGTGTCCATGTGGTGAATAATACACTATGATGTTCTAAGTGGGTGAAAAAGAAGCAACAAGACACAGTCTGTAGAGCTTCAGAAACATCACACTAAAGAACAAAGATTTGGGGCCAGCAAGATGGCTCAGCAGGTAAAACAGCTTGCCACACAAGCCAGATGATGAACTAACTGAGTTAGTGCTGTGTTTAGAATGAGAATGGACCCTATAAGCTTATATATTTGAATGCTTGCTCCACAGTTGGTGGAAATGTTTGGGAAAGATTTGCCCTGTTAAAGGAGGTGTGTCACTGTGGAAGGGATTTAAGGTCTCAAAAGCTCATGTCAATCCCAGTCACTCTCTCTCTCTCTCTATATATATATATATATATATATAATATATATATATATATATATATATATTATATAATACTTGTAAGTCAGATGTCTGCTTTCCTCTTCTGCTCCAGCAACACGTATACATGTCTGCTCCCATGTTCCCTACCATGATGATCATTGACTGTAACCCTCTGAAACCATGAACTACAATAAACTCATTCATAAGTTCCCTTGGTTGTGGTATCTCTTCACAGCAATAGAAAAGTAACTAGGACAGCTAAATTCCTGGGACTCACGTGGGAAGAGAGAACTAACTCCTAAAAGTTGATTTCTAATATATGACTTGATATACATACACTTGTGCATGCACACATCCACACACCACACATCTGCACACATACATGTACACATACATACACAATAAATAAATCAATTAAGTAAATAAGTAATGATATATATACACAAATAATAAGTCAAATTTTAAAATTTAAATAACAAAATTTTTAAAATAAGTCATATACTACGAAAGCTTTAAGATATAAAAACTCACATCAAATCCATCTAGAATCCATCATTCATGATACCAGTTAATCATTTTTTTGATGCAAGGTGAAGGCCACATAGTGGTGAAGCAAAAGAACACCAAAGTGGACCTTCGTGAGGCTTTATCCAAAAAGCACCTGCAGTGTGGGAAAGGACGGAGGTTTGTATGGAGAGAAAAGGAACAGAGAAGAGGCATGAAAAGAGACAGTGGTGGCCACATCTCAACAAGCCATGCAAGATAGAGAAGCTCAACAGTGCTATGAGAAGATACTGTGATGTCCGGATCCCATTATCCACAGCTGAAGTAGCAAAGCACATATAGACAACCAAGAGATTGAAGGGTGTCCACAAAGGAAGACCACTAGATACTACCTTAGGTTCATTCTGTATGTCCAATGTTCACAATTGTCCATAGTCAGGAAGTTCTCTCCTGCCATGGAAGTTCCTCCTTCCTTTTCCTTAAAGAGGAAGAAGAAACAAACAAGCATGAAGCACCTTCTGTTGTGTAGACATAATCCTTGGGCCCTTGTCTAATCCTCCCTATAGCCCTGTGTAGTAGTTAAGATTACCCCCTTACCAATAAGGATATCCCTTTTTAGACGTGCCAAGCACAAATGCTCCTTGTTTTATGATGAGGTTGTGTCCCGACAAACCCACTGTAAGTTCAAAATGTGCTTAAGACATCTAACACACCATGCACTGTAGATTTAGCAACAGCACACCATGGAGATTCATTATTTTCCCTTGCAATTAAGTGTGGCTAGAGATTAATGGGCACTTATCACAAACCTAATAAAGATCAAAACTCAAAGTAGAGTTTCTGCTGAATGCAGATGACTTTTATATCATCGCCAGAGTTTTTAAAAAGAAAAAATATGAATTAAAACATTGTAAGGCATAGTCCATCTATAACTTGCATATATTTGCATAGTCACTGGCATTCAAATCTAAGTCCACCACTGTTTAACTTCCATAAGTGTCTTGTGATGGGGAATGTCTTTCTGTATATATGTTTCTCTTATGGATTGATGAGTAAAACAGTTTGGCCAATAGAGGCAGGAAGGTAGACAGGGATAGGAGACTAGGAGAATTCTGGGAAAGGTAGACAGAGAAGCACTGGAAGGAGACGCCATAGAGGAACTGAAAGGATAAGATGTGCCAGGCATTCTCTGGCAAGATAAGGCCATGTAGAAATACTTAGATGAGTAGTTACAGGTTAGTAATTAAGATAGATCTAGCCATTGGCCAATAATTTAATAATTAATATAGAGTTACTGTGTGTTCATTTGGGGCTGAAGTGATGGACCTGGCGGGACAAGAAAACTGCAACATATCAAAACTGTATCCAGGTAGCCTAAGTTGACCTGGAAGAAGGTAAATAGCAAGAATGAATGGGACAGTAATTTTGAAAGAGAAAAGAGAGGGTGCACACATCAGGTATCATATCAACCAAAGCCTTCCAGATGTTGGAAATTTGATGTCTTCAAAGCACACCAACTGAGGAAAAGCAAACACACAATTGAGAGATTTTGTTAGAAGAATTATGAAAGAAAATGAAAAGAAACACAGAATTCAAAACAAAGAAACATAACACAAATCATAAATCCACAAACTCCAACTACTTAATAAATGATGAGGTGTACGCTATTGTTAACTGTAAATTTCTTAAGACTATCTTGTGCCCTTACCATATAAATAAGATACTGGGAAACATTGGTTCAGAATTGTTTAGCACATCTATTACCTCAATTTTGGTGATGGTGCATCACTAGTGTTTTCTGTATGTTCAAATTCATCACACTATGATCTAGTCTCTGGTTTTTTTGGTTACACAAGCAGTATTAGGAATGGGCTCCTACTCATGGAGTGGTTTTAAGTCAAATAAGATAATGGTTGGCTATACCCACAAATTCTGTGCCACCATCACCCTAGCATATTTTGCAGGCAGGACAGATTATAAATCAGAAGATTTGTGGATTGCTTCATGTAACGTGTCTTTCTCTGTCCTGCCAGCCAGCTCCCAAATAATGATACAGAGAGACTTCGTATTAATTATGAAGGCTTGATCTCAGCTTAGGCTTGTTTCTAACTAGCTCTTATTATTTAAATTAACCCATTTTTATTCATCTATGTGCTGCCATATGACTCATGGCTTTTCCCTCTCCTCTTGTATGTCCTGCTTCCTGTGTCCAGCTGGCAATTCTGCCTTTCCTCTTCCCAGAGTTCTCTCTCTGCCTAGAAATCCCACCTATACCTCCTGCCTAGGTATTGGCTGCTCATCTTTTTGTTATACCAACCACAGCAATACATCTTCATAAAAGCTTAAAATAAAAAAAAATAAAAGAAAATGTTTTGAGGTCTAAAAAGATAGTTTTAGGATGGTAATACAAGTTATGATAAAATATGGTTTAGGAATAAAACTTTAAGTTCATCAAAGTAAGATAAATAGTAAAATATTTTCTCTGAATATGCCAAATACAAAAGTACTGGACATGATGAATATAATTCTTATCTGATAATAGTTCTTATTGTTTATAGTTTTATTATGATAGAGTTAAAACCTTACCTTTTTATTTAGACAAAAAGGAGAAAATGTTAATGGAATATTCCTTTATACTGTATAAAGATGTGTCACTGTAGTTGGGTTAATAAGGAGCTGCATGGCCAATAGCTGGGCAGGAAGAGGTTAGACAGGACTTCCAGGAACAGAGAGGACTTGGGAAAGAAGAAAGGTGAGGTCACCAGTCAAACTTGTAGAAAAGCAGCATGTGCCATATGGAGAGATGATGTAACAAGCCATGGGACAGAACATAGATTACAATAAATTGGTTAACTTAAGTTATAAGAGCCTGTGGAAGGAGCCTAAGTTAATGCCAAAATTCATTATTAATAATAAACCTCGCTTCCTTCCCCCTCGACCGCCCTGACCTCTCCTGAGCCCTACTCCTGTCCAAGGTCCCCATCACCCCAGGATCTCTCTGGGCCTGCAGCTGCAGAGAGTGAACACACCTGCATAGCGTAGAACTGCCCAGATAGGAAGGACCTCCCTGAGTCTGGAAATACATCACTCTTCCTTCCCCCTCTGCCGCCCCAACCTCTCCTGGGTGAGGAGACTACCAGGAGAGGCAAGACCATCCATATCTGCAGACATTGAAGCGTTGGCCCACACACACCACCGGGTGGCAAGAGGAGATAGAGATTCCCCACCTGCACCCACTGGAAGAAGAGATGGGAAGACAACAGAATAAGAACACAACAACAGAGAAACCAATATGACACCACCAGAATCTAGAGACTCCACACTAGCAAGATCTGAAAAGCAAAACACAGAGGAAGAAGAAGAGACAGACCTAAAAATCTACTTCATGAAGATGTTCAAGACCCTTAAAGAGGAAACAGGAAAATCTCTTAAAGAAATAGAAGAAAAAGACAAACAAAAAATTTCAAGAAATCAGTAATTCTCTTAAAGAATCTAAAGAAAAAACAACCAAACAAGTGAAGGAAGCACTGGAAACAGTTCAAGACATGAAAGCTGAAATAGACACAATAAAGAAAACACAGAATGAGGGGATGCTGGAAAAACAAAAGCTGGATAAATGATCAGGATCTAAGGATGTGAGTATAACCAATAGAATACAAGACATGGAAGAGAGAATCTCAGTTATTGAAGACTCGCTAGAGGATATACAATCATCGACCAAAGAAAATCTCAAGTCCAACAAATCTCTAACACAAAATATGCAGGAAATATGGGACACCAGGAAAAGGCCGAATCTAAGAATAATAGGTATAAAAGAAGGTGAAGAAACACTGCTCAAAGGTACAGAAAACATATTCAACAGAATTATAGATGAAAACTTCCCCAACCTACAGAAGGATATGCCTATGAAATACAAGAAGCTTACAGAACACCAAATAGACAAGACCACAAAAAGAAGTCCCCTCACCACATAATAATCAAAACACCAAACTTACAGAATAAAGAGAAAATATTAAGAGCAGCAAAGGAAAAAGGTCAAGTAACATATAACAGCAGAACTATCAGAATCACACCTGACTTCTCAATGGAAACTTTGAAAGCCAGAAGGTCCTGGATAGATGTCCTACAAACACTAAGGGAACATGGATGCCAACCCAGACTACTGTACCCAGCAAAGCTTTCAATCACTATAGATGGAGAAAACAAGATATTCCATGACAAAAACAGATTTAAACAATACATATCCACAAATCCCAGCACTACAGAAAGTCCTAGAGGGAAAACTCCAACCCAACAAAGATAACTACACTCACAAAAACATAGGTAATAGATAATCCAACTTTACCAAACAGGAAAAGAAACAGGAGGGCAAAATCCACACACAATGACACCACCAACAATAAATCCAAAACAACCAAAAACCAGCAATCAATGGATATTAATATCCCTCAATGTCAATGGTCTTAACCTGCCTATAAAAAGATACAGGTTAAAAGAATGGATATGAAGACAGAATCCATCCTTCTGCTGTATACAAGAAACACACCTCAACTTCAAAGACAGGCGTTACCTCAGAGTAAAGGGTTGGGAAAAGATTTTCCAATCTAATGGACCCAAGAAACAAGCTGGTGTAGCAATCCTAATATCTAACAAATTAGACTTTAAAATAAAATCAATCAAAAGAGATGAAGAAGGGCATTTCATACTCATCACAGGAAAAGTCCATCAAGATGAAGTCTCAATCCTAAACATCTATGCCCCAAATACAAAGGCACACACATTTGTAAGAGAAACATTACTAAAGCTCAAACCATACATAAAACCACACACACTTATAGTAGGGCACTTCAACACCCCTCTTCCACCACTAGACAGGACCACCAGACAGAAACTTAACAAAGAAACAAAGGATCTAGCAGAAGTTATGACCCAATTGGGTTTAACAGACATCTATAGAACATTCCATCCAAACACAAAAGAATATACCTTCTCAGCACCACATGGAACCTCTCTAAAATTGACCACATACTTGGCAACATAGGAAACCTCCACAGATACAAAAAAATTGAAAAAACCCCCTGTATTTTATCAGACCACCATGCTTTAAGATTATAATTCAACAGCAATACAAATTACAGAAAACTTACTAACTCATGGAAATTGAATAACACCCAATTGCACCATTCCTGGGTCGAGGAAAAAATAAAAAGTGAAATTAAAGACTTCCTAGAATTTAATGAGAATGTAGACACAACATATCCAAACTTATGGGACACTCTGAAAGCAGAGCTAAGAGGAAAGTTGATAGCACAAGTGCCCACATGAAGAAACTGGAGAATAGTCACCAGAGTATTGACAGAACAATGGAAAACTTTAGAACAAAAAGAAGCAAATTCACCACCAAGGAGTAGATACCAGGAAATAATCAAACTGAGGGTTGAAATCAATAAAGTAGAAACTAGGAAAACATTACAAAGAATCAATGAAACAAAGAGTTCGTTCTTTGAGAAGATCAACAAGATAAACAAACCTCTATCCAAACTAACCAAAAGGCAGAGAGAGAGCATGCTAATTAACAAAATCAGAAATGAAAGGGGGGATGTAACAACAGACACTGAGGAAATCCAGAGAATCATCAGGTCATATTTGAAAACCTGTATGCCACCAAATTCGAAAATCTAATGGAAATGGACAATTTTCTGGATAGATATCACTTACCAAAATTAAACCAAGAACAGATAAGCAGTTTAAATCAACCTATAACCCCTAATGAAATAGAAGCAGTCATCAAAAGCCTTCTGACCAAAAAAAGCCCAGAGCCAGATGACTTCACTGAAGAATTCTACCAGAAATTCAAACAAGAGCTAATACCAGTACTCCTCAAATTGTTCCACACAATAGAAGCAGGAGGGACATTTCCAAACTCTTTTTACAAGGCTACAATCACTTTGATACACAAGACACACAAAGATACAACTAAAAAAGAGAACTACAGACAAATATCCCTCATGAACATACATGCAAAAACACTCAACAAAATATTGGCAAATCAAATCCAAGAATACATCAGAAAAATAATACACCATGATCAAGTAGGCTTCATCCAAGGAATGCAAGGATGATTCAACATATGAAAATCCATCAATGTAATCCACCATATAAACAAACTGAAAAAGAAAAACCACATGATCATCTCATAGATGCTGAAAAAGCCTTTGACAAAATGCAGCATCCCTTCATGATAAAGATCTTGGAGAAATCAGGAATAACAGGAACATAGCTAAATATGATAAAAGCAATGTATAGCAAACCAACAGCCAACATCAAACTAAATGGAGAGAAACTCAAAGTGATTCTTCTAAAACCAGGAACAAGACAAGGCTGTCTACTCTCTCCATATCTCTTCCATATTGTGCTTGAAGTCCTAGCTAGAGCAATATGACAACAAAAGGACATCAAGGCGATTCAAATTGGAAAGGAAGAAGTCTAACTTTCACTATTTGCAGATGATATGATAGTCTACATAAGTGACCTGAAAAACTCTACCAGGGAACTCCTACAGCTGATAAACACCTTCAGCAAAGTAGCAGGATACAAAATTAACTCAAAAAATCAGTAGCCCTACTATATATAGATGATAAATGCAATGAGAAAGAAATCAGAGAAACATCACCCTTCACAATATCCACAAACAACATAAAATATCTTGGGGTAATGCTAACCAAAAAAGCAAAAGACCTGTACAGCAAGAACTTTGAGTCTTTAAAAAAAGAAATTAAAGAAGACAACAGAAAATGGAAATATCTCCCATGCTCTTAGATAGGTAGAATCAACATAGTAAAAATGGCAATCTTGCCAAAAGCAATCTATAGATTCAACACAGTCCCCATCAAAATCCCAACACAGTTTTTCACAGACCCTGAAAGAACAATACTCAACTTTATATGGAAGAACAAAAAACCCAGGATAGCCAAAACAACCTGTACAATAAAGGAACCTCTGGAGGCATCACCATCCCTGACTTCAAGCTCTATTATAGAGCCATAGTCCTGAAAACAGCTTGGTATTGGCACAAAAATAAACAGATAGACCAATGGAATAGAGTTGAAAACCCTGATATTAACCCACACACCTATGAACACCTTATTTTTGACAAAGATGCTAAATCTATACAATGGAAAAAAGATAGCATCTTCAACAAATGGTGCTGGCACAACTGGATTCGGACATGCAGAGGACTGCTGATAGATCCATATCTGTCACCTTGCACAAAACTTAAGTGCAAATGGAACAAAGATCTCAACATAAATCCAGCCACACTGAACCTTCTAGAAGAGAAAGTGGGAGATACCCTTGAACATATTGGTACAGGAGACTGCTTCCTGAATATAACACCAGTAACACAGACACTGAAATCTACAATTAATAAACAGGACCTCCTGAAACTGAGAAGCTTCTGTACAGCAAAGGACACAGTCAGTAAGACAAAACAGCAGCCCACAGAATGGGAAAAGATCTTCACCAACCCCACATCTGACAGAGGGCTAATTTCCAAAATATACAAAGAACTCAAGAAGCTATTCTCCAAAACACCAAACAATCCAATTAAAAAATGGGGTACAGAACTAAATAGACAATTCTCAATAGAGGAATCTAAAATGGCAGAAAGACGTAAGAAAGTGTTCAACATCAGTAGCCATCAGGGAAATGCAAATCAAAACAACTCTGAGATACCATCTTACTCCTGTCAGAGTGGCTAAAATCAAAAATACCAATGACGGTTCATGCTGGAGAGGATGCAGAGAAAGAGGAACACTCCTTCACTGCTGGTAGGAGTGCAAACTTTTAAGACCACTTTGGAAATCAGTATGGTATTTGCTCAGAAAAATGGGAATCAGTCTACCTCAAGATCCAGCAATTTTTCTCTTGGGCATATACCCAAATAATGCACATTCATGCAACAAGGACATATGTTCAACCATGTTCATAACAGCTTTGTTAGTAATAGCCAGAACCTGGAAGCAACCTAGATGCCCCTCAACTGAAGAATGGATAGAGAAAATGTGGTACATTTACACAATGGAGTACTACTCAGCAGAAAAAGCAATGGAATCTTGAAATTCGCAGGCAAATGGATGGAACTAGAAGAAACCATCCTGAGTGAGGTAACCCAGTCACAAAAAGACAAGCATGATATGTACTCACTCATATATGAATTTTAGACATAGAACAAAGGATTACCAGCCTACAATCATTTTCACCAAAGGAACTAGGAAACAAGAAGGACTCTAAGAGAAAAATTCATGGTCCCAGGAGAATGGGAAGGGCCAGGGTCTCCTAAGCTAATTCGGAATATGAGGGTAGGGGAGAGGGAGTTGGCAGAATGTGAGGAGGAGAAGAGGAGGGGAGAGGAGGAAATGAAGGAGCAGAAAGGTTGAGCTGGGGAAAGAATAGAGGAGAGCAGCATGAGAGATATCATAACAGAGGGAGCCATTATAGGTTCGAGGAGAGATCTGGCACTAGGGAGATTTCCAGAGATCTATAAGGATGACACTAACTGACAATCTAGGCAGTGGCAGAGAGACTACCCTAAATGCCCTTCCCCTATAATGAGACTGATGACTACTTTATATGCCATCCTAGAGCCCTCATCCAGTGGCTGATGGAAGCAGAGGCAGACACCCACAGCTATACACTGAATTGAACTCTGGAACCCAGTGCAGAGAGGGAGAAATGAAGATCAAGGGGGTCAGGACCAGGCTGGTGAATCCTACAGAAAAAATTGACCTGAACAAGGGGGGTACATGGCCTCCAGTCTGCTATCTGGGAGGCCATCATGAACTGATCCAGACCCCTGAAGGCAGATGTCAATGAGGAGGCCTCGGCACCCTATGGGGCCTCTGGTAGTGGATCATTATTTTTCCTTGGTGTAAAAAGGGACTTTGAGAGCCCATCCCACGTGAAAGGATGCTCTCTAGGCCTGGACACATGTGGGAGGGCCTAGGCCCAGGATGATGTTGTGGAAATTGGGGAGCCCCCATGGAGGGCCCTACCCTCTTTGGGGAGTAGAGGAGGGAGGGGGAAGGGACTAGTGGGGGGCTTGGGGGAGGGGTGAGAGGGAAAAGGAATTGACATGTGAAATTATAATTTTGCAAAAATTAAATTAAAAAATGACAAAAAATAATAATAAACCTCAGTGTCATTATTTGGGAGCTGGCTATACAGAGAAAGACTTGCTATAAGTTGATGTCCATGTTTCCCTTTCAGTAGCCTTCAGAGTACCTTCCCACACAAAAGATATTAGAATGTAGAGGCTAAGGCTCCATGTAGGCACCCACTCAACTTCTCCATGTTCAATGAGTTGTGTGAGTGTTGTCCTTGGCAGTGGGGCCCCTGGGTCAATTTGCAGAGAGCAATCCTTTGTCTTAACAACAGTCTGGGTTGTTTGGGAATTTCCACAGAGCCCCCTTGGTCATTACCTCTATAGACCATTTTGCTTTGTTTTGTTTTCTAATTTTTGATACATGGTCTTGTATCATTGCACAGCCTGGCATCTAATTTTCTGTTGTAGTTTCATTCTGTTGCTGTGTAGATTAAAAAAAAAACACTCTGACAAAAAGCAACTTATCAGTATGAGGAAGCAAGGGCAAGAACTCAAGCAACTAGTCATAGAAAACCCATAGTCAAGAACAGAGAAAGAATAAATGCCTGGGTCCTTCTTTGTTTGCTTGCTACTTAGCTAGCTTTCTCTACTCTCACACAGTTCAGGGCCAGTTCATTAAAATAGAGCTTCTCACAATCATAGTGGGTCTTCCCACATCAATTAATAATCAAGCCAATTCCCCATAGTCATGCCTACAGCATGACTAGATCTTGTCAAGTTGACAGTTAAAGCTCACTCTCCACGTAGTGACTGGGCCTCTTATTTGAGATCTCCTCTCTGAAGGCTCTACAGCCTAGGATTACTAAGGCATGACACTATATCCAGCTAAATGTACATCTCTCTGTGTTTCAAGTTCACCTCAATAAACCTGTTAGAAACGAAGACAAAATATTCTAATCCTAACCTTTCATGAACCCCAGAGAACCCATTAATTTTTCTATTTAGATCAGGCTTGCAAACCATCAACCATTGAGCTTTCTACTCCAAATCCCTCAAAATAAATCCAAGTATAGTGGCCTTTTCTCACCCCCTTCATCTTGGAGAAGTTAATAAATTCACTCTGCAGAGGCTTCTCTGTCACCCTGCTTGCCCGATTAATGATAATCTACTGAAGATGAGTACAGTGCTTGGGTCAGTGTCAGGGGGTATTAGAAGAACTCCAATTAATTCCCCAGAAACCAACTCCCCTTTGACAGATTGCTCTGCAGAAAACCCCTGTGTTTATCTCAGCCAAACAAAGCTGTAATGAGATCTAAAGCCTGTAGGGAAAGTAGCCCTGAACATGGATGGGATTAGAGAGCATCCTATTAAGTAAAATAAGCCATTTACACTAAAATATATATTGCATGATCTCACTCATGAGTGGAAGCAAAATAGACTTGATATAGTGAAAGTGAAGAGAAGAGCAGTCACAAGAAGCTAGGAAGGACTCAAGAGTAGAGGCAAGTTGAGATAACAGGTACCAGAATTGAGTCAGATAGGAGGAATAAGTCCTAACATCCTTCAGCACAGCAGGGTGATGTGAATACTCAGAGAGAATTCCCAACACAAAGATACTCTAACTGCTTATAAACATGGAATGCTAATTACCCAGATTTGATCATTATATATTGTACACATGTATCAAACTATCATATTATGCCCTATAAATATGCACAATTATTATGACTTTAGCAAAAAGGAAAGATCAGACAATGCTTTGTCCTTCATCTTAAACCAGTTCTGTGGTTAAGAGCCAGTAATGGCAACAAGGGGTCTGACTAGAATAGGGAAGCTGGTAGAAGGTCTTTCTGCTGACTTCACATCTTGCTACCAAAACCCACTCAATGCTCAGACTGATTTTGCTTATTATTATGTGACCATCAGCAAGTTATTCCAATCTTTCATCATCAAGAAAATGATTATAAAATAATGTCCCTATAGATATGTGGATTACAGTACCGAAGACTCAATTTTGATTACTATTATAGTGATTTGTTGATGCCCATCAGGTGGAAATTAATAATCCATTTGAAGAAACAAAGTCTCAAAGAGATGACACTATTTAGCACTGGGGACATATTGCTCGTTACTGAAGCAGCAGATCTTTGGATTAACTTGATGGATGAAGTCCAAACTAAGGAGTCTTCTCCATTGAACATGGTTTCTCGGATGTGTGTGATATTTCCTGGGAAGATGTAACAAAAGTCTCTGCACTCAAACAGATCATTGATGACAGACCAAAAAAAAATGATTACATGTAAGCTCAGCCTGGTGAACCAATCAGTTTAGGAGCATTATATCAGAAGCATGGGAAACATCACTAAAAAAACTAAAGCCCAGCATGGGTGATGACTCATGAAAGCAACACCAGTAAAGCTCCCTACACAACTTGCAGGCAACTCCACTGAAGAGTTTCCTCTTCCATGGCAAATATTCACTATCTATATAACCTCAGTGGGTGGCCTTCCCGTGGCTTTGAAGGTTCATTAGCTTTCTGTGTCTTATAAGCCTCCCTTTGCATTCTAGAAGGGAATTTTTCAATTTGGAGAAAATAGTTACAAAATAACTGGCTTATTTGCTGGTCATCATTCCAAAAGAAACAGGGAGCTTTCACTGAGATGTTCCTTGCCCTGAAAAACCTCTCAAGAGGCTCAGTATCGATAGAAATTGAACAGGACAGTGGTTTACCCCTTACAAACAAAAGACATCAGGCACAGTGGCAACTCCCATGATGAGAGCCACTCCTTGGCTGCAGGAGGAACCCCTTATCCCACTGAATCTCATAGCCTCATCATAATATACCAGGAGGGGATAGGTTTTCCCAACACAGCTGAGTCCGCACTTCAGGAAGATGTGAGAAAGATTTCTGACTATCCAGAAACATCACAATCTGATTTTGAAAATGTGGGGGATTTGCAGAAAAAAATCACAAATGTAAAAGGGTAGCAAACATCCTTAGATGCCTCCATCTGAGACTAGTTTTCCTATGAGCTTCCTTACCTTGTGAATGATTAGAAATCACAGTGAGGCAGTCCAGTGCTTTCTAACTGGTCAGCTGCCATGTATACACGTCCATTGTCCTTATAGGTAGCAGCTATGGCAAGCATAATTTATTTTCTAGTTAGTATCAACATCAATTGTGATCCCCTCCCACAAAAATCTTTGTTTTCTTTAATAATCTTTATGTTTGGATATAATCTTTATGTCCTGTCATTAATCGATGAAGTATATTGCAATGATTACATTTAGGCTGGAACTTATAGCAGAAAAAAATACAACTACTTCTCTTCCTCTGATAAGTCAAATTGCCCTGCTCCTGAGAATGAACTTGAATGGGAAGAAAAAAAGAATAAACAGCAAGCTGTGTCTACCAAGAACAAAGTTTAAAGGACTCTGGGAGCTTCTGCACTGAGTAACTCAGGTAACCTGTGTCAAGTTGTAGTGCTGTTATTAGTACTCTATTAATTTCTCTCTGCAGCTTCTAGCTCTTCCAGGGTCCCAGCTGCTCCAGGCATCCATCACATCCTAGCTCAAGCAATCAGCCTGGCCTCTCACTGTTCACAGATGAGCACATGATCCAAACAGAACCAATCAGTCTTTCTCTAAATTTAATGAGTAGGCATTTTAAAAGACCATGTTCAAGATGGGCAGTATCAGCATACATCTTTAATCCCAGCAGAGACAGAAGCAGAGACAGGCAGATCTCTGTGAGTGGCAGGCCAGTGTGGCCTACAGAGCAAGTACCAGGACAGCTCCAAAGCTGCACAGAGAAATCCTATCTTGAAAAACAACAACAACAAAATTTAAAAAGCCAAGTTCATCTTCTTCTATGCGAGTCTCAAATTGCAACTAGTTGATCTATTAGCAACCCTGTGCCTAGCTACACAGAGGAGTCCTATTTGTCCTGTGATAGAGTGAGCTCCTGAGGATAGCAGAAGCCAAGAAGTGAAAGGTGAAAGACAGCTCCCTAACCTCATTTCAGCCGCTGAGTTGAGGTGTGACTGACCCCAGCTCTACCTGGGGACTTCCCAGTTGCTGTCTTCATTGACAACAGTGTAACCTAGGTATCTGACATAAGAGAATCCTGCCAAGCAGCAGACAGCAGTGCTAACAAGATCAGGATGTGACCTCTATGAGGATATAGATCAGCTCTGTCCAGCTCCCTAGCATGCAGCTTGATAATCACTTGCTATGGATAATCATATGGATGGATTTCCTAGAGTTTCCAAACAGCTCTGCAGAATTCATCCAGGAGAGAAGAAACAAGAAGCCCTGCATGGCCTGAGGGATCTGAGGGATTGCCATGCATTCTTCAAGCAAGCAGGTGCATGCAGTCTCTTTATTCTAATCTACTCTGGGAGGTGAGCAAGCCGTTAACTAAACACTCAGAGCTCCTAACCTGACCAGCTTTTGATAACACATTGTGCTTGGGATAATACAATGCTTCTACTGTTTCTGTAGAGTTTGTCTCTAAGACTTTTTGGGATCCTTTCTTCATTCATTCACACTCCTCTGCAAACTGAGAACCTTTTCCAAACTGTGAGGAAGTTTTGAGGGAAGATGTTCATTGGATGTTTTAAAATATCTTCCTTCCCCCAAAGTAGAATCCTTCAGCCTGGTAACCTAGCAACATGACAAAACACCTCCACAAGGCAGGAGGAACAGGGGAGACTTGGTCCTTTATCATGCCTTATTTACCTGTAACAAGTATGTTACTTACTGATAAGTGAAATAAACAGAGAATTTCCTTCACACCCTCTCCCCCACCCCGCCCTTGGTGTCAACAGAGATGTGGATATACCAGTCAAGTCACACAAGTGATCCTGGAAAATTTCCTATACTAGTCAAGGAGTCCACCTACGCAAGTGATCCTGGAAAATCTGCAATCTATCTAAATTCTTCCATTAATTTTTCATTCCCACTGTAACCACATAAAACACTGGAGAGCTAAGAAAAAATTCCTTAAATAAAATTTAAAATATGTCTTTTTCCTATGCCTTCCCAAGAAGGAATAGAAAACCAAATTTAAAAAAAAAATCTATTCACAGGTGAATTCTATTCACTGCAAAACTTCTGAGGATGGCCCCTATTTTTGAGGCCTGAGGTCAATGTTCCAAATGGCCTGTCCTAACAAAACACTGAACTGATGGTGGCCTTATTGGAAAGGCAGAGCAGGCCTCTGAGGCTAGCAATGGGAGCAAGCACCTCCAACAAGGAGCTCCTTGAGGCAATGGTTCTACTTGTGCCTCTTGGTCTAGAGGCTTATTGTTGCTGTTGTTGGTTTTTGTTGTTTGTTGTTGTATTGTGTTCATGATTATCAGCCAATGAGATCACAAACGCATGCCAACATCTACTTCAAACCAGGTAACATTAATACAGCAACTCAAAAACATCAGCAGAGTGATTTTACATGTCATCAAACACATCCAAGTCTACTACTCTAACATTTGCAGAGATTCCCTAAGCCATTGTTTTCAGTATAGAACATAAGGCCCTTCATGAGGTGAGGCTTTTATATTCAGCCATATAGAGCCTTGCTCTTTTCTTCCCTGAAGCCCAGACTCCTCATCTCTAGTGGTTCCAATTCTGGTGACTTTGCCATTGTCTTCCCTCTGTATAGCCTCCTCAGATGACCTTCAGTGGTCACACCACACCCATTTGCCCAGAAATCCTTCCCAATGCTTGTCATCTGCCCACACATCCACAGCATGGTGGAGAGCCCCTCTTCCTTGCTCTGCCATCTATTTGCTGAATGGACCACAGAGAGAGAGCCTTTCCCATGCAGTAAATACCTACTTTAGCACATCAAATAAGCTGGAAAAGCACTTGGGCATAATGCCAGGGAGCAGAATCACTCCAGTTTTGTTTCACTTCATTAATGTTATTAATAAATGATTAACTGCCATGACTAGTGAGTTCTACTTAAAGGGTATCTCTGTTTGAACTGTAGAAGGTAAGACAACATGGAGATGATTTGAAAGTGGGAGGCAAAACTAAAAGGATGCTAGATGTCTGATGTAAGATTCAGACATTACTGAATTTAAATACTCATCTTTCTGCTGACTAACTTATTCACTTGATCAAGTTATTTAACTGTTCAGAGTTGTCATTTTCTCATCAGCATCATGGGTCCTCTACTGGTCCCAGCACCAAAAGGATTGTCTAAAAACTAACATCAAGGTAACTATTAAGCATGGGGTCCTGAGTTGTTACCTACATGTCTCTATAACTACATAGCAATTCACCAATTTGTTTCTATCACAATCAAGTACACATGAAAGTCATCTGTCAAACTGCTACTTCCAGTTCACAGATGTGACCACTAAAGCAAGGGTTTGGTAGGTGACTACGGTAACAAAATGTAAGCCATTCATCTATGAGCCCAAAGCTCCATTCCCCACCACCTTCCCTCTCAGAAGGTCACTTTGATGTCCACGAAACAAGAGATTGTCTGAGTAAACTGGTCAGCTGCCCACTTTGAGAGAGCTGGGGGGCCACAAGAAAGGCTGCAGACCTGGAGCCTGCTCTTTAACCCCATTCACTCCTTCATTTCACACATATTCACAAGCCTAGGACACAAAACGAGCCAAGAAAATCACAGCCTTTTCTCTCATTTCACTGAAGTCTCTGCTCATCCCAGCAAAGCAGCTCCCTGACCAGCTGGACTATCTACCAGGGCAGGTAGCCTCATTCCAGTCATGTCCTATCTTGTAGTCCATCTTCCTTTCTCCATTCTCACATACTCCTGTTTTTGTTGACTTTGTCTCACCACCAGGGTTCAGTGAAGACTGGGAACTCCTCTAACTGATTTCATTTGTACCTATAGCTCCAAGAATGGCATGTGGCCCACAGTATAAGCTTAGCAAATGTTTGTTGACTAGAGTGCAGTCTTGAGGAAGAGAGGGAAAACTCAAACAAATGAGTAAATATGAACTACTCAGAAGGAAGCCCACTAGAGTTGGGCTGGCAAATAATCAGTGAGCCTCTTGGTGGATAAACCCTCATGGAGGAAGTAAGGGTTAACTCGGGCACCCCAGTGATTAGCTTTTTGTGCAAACAATGCAAGTGGACTTTGCCATGTCTGTGTGATCTTAGCGATGTCACTGCTCTTCCCAAGTTGCAGCTGAACCAGGATTCAGCAAATAAAAGTAACTTTCAGCAGTCAGCATCCTCCTAAGATTTAGCTTATTGAAAATGCTGAGGACCAAAACTGCATGATAGACCTGGCTGGGACGTGATAGTTAAACCAATTGCCTTCATATTGTACATACCAGTAAAATAACAACTCAAAGAGGATTTCAGCCTGGGCTCTCAGCTCAGGGAGCTGAATGACTCTATGCTAGTGTTGTGCTCTCGTTGTAGCTTGCATGCTGGGCAGCTCTCAGTAATCTGTAGTAACTAGACAGAAATCTGTAAGAAGCAATCAGCATAGGGGGATACAGGGAAGCCATGACTTGCCCGAGTCTTACAAGATATCCACCTTACCTGTGTCAAATCCAGGTGATGAGCTGATGTGAAACCCAAAAGGCCATAGGGATCAGGAATTAAGGACTGGTGTGAGTGGCAGGGATTTGGCCATTGATTGTTTTTTAGTGTGATTAGTTTCCAAATCAGTAAGTATATCCAGGAAGCTCTGAGAAGGACAGCCTTACGGTCCCCCAGTAGAGTAGGAGAGAAGGGGCTCCCAGCACATCCATGTGGGTCCCTCTGCATCATCATACTAGAATATTAAAGTTTACAGGTAGGAGCAGTGGCCCACACAGTGTCCAGGTAAACCACACAGTTGCAATGCTAGCCTCCCTACCATCATTTCTTGCCCTTGCCCACTGTAAACAATATACATGTGGCCCTGGTCACAGTATCTCAGACTGGGACCATATTTCAGAAATATATTAAAGGCACCACATTCTAAGCTGGAGCACAAAGATGGCATCCCTGCACTGATGCAAAGTGACTGATGGCCCACGTGCATCCCTTCCAGTTGGAATTCCCACCTCCTCAACTTTCACTTCTACTAAGGTACACTGTGACAACCAAAGTATAGAACATTCAACAGAGAGAATAACTTCACACAAGATAATTCATACTGAGATATCAGAATACTACCTAGAATTTATCCTATTAGCATGAAGTGAATAGAGACTAGTCTTCAATGACAGAATGACACTGAAAACTTGGAGACAGGCACAAATTAGGAAGGATCACCTTCACAATCCTCCCCCATAGCTTGTCTGGCCTCTCACACCATCTTAGGGCCTCAGTCTTTCTACTTCCAAATGGGCATAAAGTCATCCATCTCTTAAGGTTTGGTAAAGATGTGATCAAGAAGCACCAGTCAATGCCCCACCAGTATTGAGCTCAACATAGAATAAACTCTTGGATAATAGCACCAGCCTTCTCTTTCCTTCATGCAGGTGCAGCCGAGTAAAAACATCATAGTCATAGTAATAAGACCATGACAGGCTAAGGCCTCAGAGAGAAACCCTGGACCCTGAATAGTGGAGGCTAATTTCATAGACTCATTCCCAAAGACATAGAAAAGCTGCTTTAAAAATTACTTCTCTAAAAAACAAAGGCAGCTAGATTTGGCCACCCCAACACTGTGTCAAGACATAAACAAGGCATTTCAAGAGTGCCTGATGGTGGACCAACGTCTCCACTTTACCAGTTAGTCTCTTTTCTAATGCAGCTCTCACAAACTCCTGGTGGGGATGGGAAAGAGAGCACAGGGAAGGAGCAGTGTGCATGTACATTTCTCTCCTACTTAACATCAAACAACAGAGCTTATTGCTAAAAATATAAGCAAAAATCATGATTCACCTAGCAGGAGTCATCTCCATGGATACAAAAAAGACATGAGAGGGGGAGGGGATTTTTTTAAAAAAAGGCAAGAATGCAGGGCCCGAAAGCACAAGGAAGTGGGGTTCACTTATGGGATGGTGGATCCTAATTTGTTACGACCAATTTTCTACCTCAGATCTACTACCTGAGTGAGGGTCCCGCATGGCACCACCAACACGTTCCACACAGTCTAATGGGTGATAGTGGTAATATTGCACTTTACTGTATAACTCCTTTATACCAGCGCTTGGCATTCATGGTCTCATTTATTCCTTATAACGATTGTTTAACATGGTATTATTATCCTCATTTCACAGCGAGGAACCTGAAGCACCAAGAAAGTTACTTTCTGTTGGCAAAGATGAGATTTACATTCTAAATAATCATTACTAACATATGCTGGTTATTCACCAAGTGCCAGGCAATGCCAAAGGCTTTGGTACATTACTTCATTCTCACGAGAACCTTGGAGGTGGGTATTGTCGTATTCATTGTACAAATGAGTAAATGACCAAGCAGAGGAAGTTAGGCAGCTCACTCAAGCCAAAGTAAGAATCAGAAGGAGGAATCCAAACAGATCCTGTCAGCAGCTGGATTGAATACCCAATGCTAGCTACACCCATAACCAAGGCAAGGAGATGTGAACGATGTCATTACTAGAATACTATGGGCCGCAGAAGCTGCAGGGCCAGAAGAGACTTTAACTATGGTATCGGTGTGAAAGGCATAGACCTGGTATAATGATACAAAGGGTGGTAAGTCTTCTAGAAACAATTTGGTGAGAGTCAAGTTCACTAAAACACTTGGAGTCGTTCAGCACAGTGGTCCTTGGGCTTTACAATCTAAAGAACTAACTCAGATTGTTAGGCTCCATT
The DNA here is from genome assembly GCF_003668045.3 of Cricetulus griseus. Taxonomy (NCBI): domain Eukaryota; kingdom Metazoa; phylum Chordata; class Mammalia; order Rodentia; family Cricetidae; genus Cricetulus; species Cricetulus griseus. The sequence continues at coordinate 63,125,356 of NC_048600.1, forward strand.
TCGAGTTTCTGAATACAGTAGCTCTGGGATGGAGCCCAAGAACCTGCATTTCTGATAGTGTTTTAGGTCCAAGAATCTCATTCTAACAGCTGATCCGGGGAGAATGGCACGGGGCGGGGGGGGGGGGGAGGAATACAGTAGTGAGTAGAGGATGAAAAGCTTTGGCAATAAAGAGAAAAGGAAATGGGTAGAATACTTCATGAGCAGCTTGGGCAGATGAATTATAAGACATGTTATATCACGAGACAGAGTGAGGACAGTCACCAGCCTCTTCGTAAGTGAAGTACCATATAAACAAGTCACTATAAAACCAAAATTTCCACACCCTTTTGTTACTACAAAGCCTGGTCTACAAAGCTACACAGAGAAACCCTGTCTCAAACCCTCCCCCCTCCCCCCAAAAAAAGCCTGCTTCTCATGACTTCCGTAGTTCATCCTGCTTCCAATTTCTATCTCCTTTAGGAGTCATGTGACTAGTGAACCGCCATGGCTCTTATGTGGCCAGTGTCTGCACCATGTTTTCAGTCATCCTTCTGACCTGAGGTGAGAGACCTTCTTCCTTCACCAACAGGACAAAAGAGGAGATTAAGATACCATAGTTGACAAGCCCTGTGAAACACTCTACCCACCTGGCTCATTGTCTCTGCAGCCTGACACAGATCATGATGAGGACATTAAAAACACATGGGACTGAACTACTCAGAAACCTCACAACTACATCCTGAAGTTCTCTTACTGACAAATAGGGGCACTGGGGCTTGAAAGCTGTTATGACTCGCCAAGCCTGCTTCTTGCCAGCTGACAGCTGAAGGACAGTGTCTTCAGAAAACACAAAGATGCTCTTGCTGGGTTGAACAGAGCCCTGGGGACAGAGTCCTCCTATCTCTGAGCCACACTGCCAAATCAATCACCCCTGCTTGGAGGATCAAAAGCTGGGGGAGGGGGCTATAGAAAGTTGCCCTAGACTGTTTCTGGTCACCTTTTCTTTCTGCCTAAGCAAGAGGAAGCATAAGAATTAGGCCAGATGGGCTAGAAAATTCTATTCACAGAAGCTGTGTTTGGGCACACAGCCTTTGTGTATATTCCAGTCATGTTAGAAGTAGTGTCCAGTGAGTTCATTCCAAGAAGGCCAGCCAATGACAAAAGCATCAGAATTGTGTCCTTCACATCTTTGGTGTCCTGATTACATACCAAGAGTGAAGGCAAGGAATTAGCATTCTTCAGAGCATTTACTAGGTTCGTGCCATAAAAATGACGCAACATCCACCACGACTTCCATGCCCTGTGTCCTGTTCTGTGGATGGTACACTGTGTCCATCTGAAGCCGGGTACTGTTGTTCCCACATCAAAGGCAAGGACACAACAACCACGAGACCTTGGTGTAAGAGATAGACCACCGGTGGAAGGGAATGTAGAGTGGTAGAACTCAAGGTGTGACGCCCAGGTTAGGTGGCTCCAAAGCTCCTGTGAAAAAAATGTCCCCTCTGTGTCCTATGTATATTAAAGGTAAATTCAGGTCAGTGGATGACAGCATCTGACTTTGGAGAATTTATAGCCTACTCAGAGCAGAGAACGCACACAGGGAGCTCTTATACTGCTACATAGAAGGAGCAGTGACCTGGAAAGCCTGAAAGTCACCTTCCACACAAGGTAACACTCTATGCCCTCACTCAAAATATCTTAGGAAACACAAAGACCCATTTAAGCCAATACCAAGAGTGAGAGCAGCTAACATTTTAAGTGTTGCTCTTATGTACTAGATGCTAAGTGTTCATAGGACACACCGAAGAGCTTTTTGGAATATAGTGGTTCCCTTCACACCCATACCCACAATTTTCCTTTCCCAAAGTTCAATTAACTGAAGTCAACTGCAGTCCAAAAATATTAAAAGGAAAATCTCAGAACTGTGCAGTTTATAAGTTTTAAATTGTACACTATTCTTAGTGGTGTGCTGAAATCCCACACCACTCCTGTCTGCCTCATGCCAAATGAAGCATCCCTGTGTCCAGTGTGTCAGTGCTGCTTTTGGTACCCACCCACTAGTCAGCCAGCAGCTGCCTTGGTAATCATACTGGAAGTTCCACACTGGTTGAATCATAATGCCTGTGTAAATCACCTCCCTTCATCTTACCACATAGAAATTACATGGTTTCTCATCATTACAAGGAGAAGGGAGAATACGGGACAGTAAGACTTTACAATTTACAAATTTATGACTTACAAATTTAGTTTACAAATTACACTTTTAACATACAGCAGTGTCAGCAGAACTAAAGCATCTGTGGGACTTACTGGCCACCAGTCAGATTCTAGGTTCAGTGAGGATCCAGTCTGAAAGGAATAATGGGGGGCAATGAAGCAAGACACCTGATATCCTCTTTCACACAGACACAAGCACATATACTCACATACACACACATGCATACACATGCACACACAAACATACATGCAGACCCAAGCACATACTCACACATGCATGCACACATGTACATAACCTCATTCACGCAAAAACACTAAGCAAGTTAAGATTTATTTATTTTTATTTCATGTGTATACATGTGTGTGCCTAAGTGTATGTATGTACACCATGTGCCTGCAGGTATCTACAGAAGCCAGCAAAGGGCATCAGATCCCCCAGGAAAGTTACAGGCCTTGGTGGGTTGCCCAATGTGGGTACTAGGAGCTGAACCTGGGTCCTCTGCAAAAGCAGCAAGTGCTCTTAATCCCTGAACCATCTCTTCAGGACATGTATACATGCATGCATGTGCATGCGCTTGTGAGCACACACACACACACACACACACACACACACACACACACACACACACACACACACGATCCATATGAGATAAAGAATGGAACTCATATCAGCACCATTTTAACAGGTGCTGGGTCAAAAACTCCCAGAGTCTGACCGCGCAGTTTATTTTCCTTACACATTTAAACACAGTAAAACTTTGGGGAAAAGTCTCCACTTGACAATTATGGAAACACTTCAGGGATGGCTACATCAAAACTCCCTTGCAAAGCACACCTCTATAGCAAAGCACCTGTGATGGCTACAATAAGAATGAGTTCAGGTCTTTGCTAGCCATCCGCCATGGCAGATGGATGAAAGACCTGAGCTAACATGGGGTTAGCTCATTAAACAACAATAAAGCCTCATGCAGTTTGCATCAAGCTTTCGACTCAGCCTGGTGATTGGCGTGGCCAAGTTCCTGGGCTAAGATCCTGGAAGCTTGAGCTTTCCAGGGGGTCTTACATTTGGGGGCTCTTCCTGGATTTGCGACCACCCCTAACCTGAGTGGAGTCGATCTTGGAGGTAAGTGGGTACCCTGTATTGTCTGTGTCTTTGTGTTTTTGTGCTGGCTGAAATCTGGTTCTGTGCTTTGCAGTCACTCGTGTGTCAGGAAGAGACGAGAGCTCTGGTCTCGGGAGGAGACAGAGTGTGATTAGCAGACGTGCTAGGAGATCACCGACTGCCACCCTGGAAGACGTTCCATGAACTCTGTGGGAACCTCAGGGATGCTTGGGAGATTCCCGTCTGGGAGCCGGTGAGGGTATGGTAGTTCTCCTGGATTGGGGAAGTTATACACCCTCTGGGCCGTCTGTATTTCTGGAGTGGTTTTGTCTGTCTAGGTGAAGACAGACATCTGATAGTTTTTGTCTGTGTGTCTTGGGTTTCTGTTTTAGTCTTATTTGTGACTTTGATGATGGGACCAACCGTAACCATCCCCCCTCAGTCTGACTTTTGATCACTGGACGGACATTAAGGACCATAGTCAGTCAGTTAAAGTTATGACATCCCCTGAGTATCAGTTGCTGACTACAGGCTGTTCTAAGTAGACTGTGAGCCCTGGATGTGCTATGGATGTGAACCAGTCCAGCTGATGTGGACACCCCCTGTCTCTGCAACAGAATCTGCCAACCAGAAGCTCCTGATGGAATCCCCATTGCCTAAATTCCCTTTTTTGCTTTTGACTAGCATTTCAGCCTTTTGGGGGTCCCTAACTTCGTCCCAAAGTCAGCAGGAAGTAGCATGAGAAAGAATATGTTGCCCATTTTCCCTGGTAGAAATGCTAAGTCAGAAGGAACTCCCTTGCATGGGGGATGCCAATATCTCTCACTCCCTGATGAGGAAGAGGGAGAGACAGCAATTCCATGATTGGAATTTCCAAAAAAGAAAATGGGGGAATGAAGGGACCAGCTCCCCATTTCAGCAGCCATAACAGCCGGACACGTGCTTTTCTGACCTTGCCTTGGTCACTAGAGGTTAGGTGCCTGCCTCGTGGCAGGGAACCAATCAGAAGTTAGCTGGTGGTGGTATGTTTTACGGCTCTGGGTGTGATTTACGGACAAGTGCACAGCAATGACTTGCAGAGCATGGCAACCACCTTGGGAGGGCCTATGGGCCATAACAACCCATTGACCAATCAACACAGGGCAAGCCTGGAGGCACACCAATCCTGTGCCTGTGCATATCCCTAGACACTCCCCTTACGCTGCCCTATAAGTCTCTATGCAGCCACTTCGAACTGTCTTTGCTAGCTATCCGCCATGGCGGGTGGATGAAAGACCCAAGCTAACATGCAGTTTGCATCAAAAAAAAAAAAAAAAGAATGAGTTCTATTGACTGATGAACAGTGCTCAGACCAAGGTCCTATAGAGGAAGAATTTGTAATAAGCAAAGGATGGAGTCTACTGACAAAGGATGCATAGTACATGGGACCTCTTTCATAAGTGTGGGTTCTATTCACTGAGAAACAAAGCTTGGGATTGGGGCCTAAACAATGTTCAGGATTTGGGGAAACTCATGTGAAGGCTGGAACCATAGACTAGCAAAAGATCATCAGGTTGTTAGATAGCATCCACTCCAACCTTCCAAGTGACCAGGCATCAGTCATTTTCTTCCCTCAAAGAAAAAAGACTTGCATGTGTAACAGTTCTGGTTCCTTCAATGCTTTCCCTAAGCTGTACTTCCTACACACACACACACACACACACACACACACACACACACACACACACACACACTAATTAAAGAAAAATACTCTTTATCATGGGTATGTATGTACAAGAAAAATCGTATACTCTCTGCAGTTCTAGGCATTGTAGAGGTTCCTGGAGTAAGTACATCACCCACGGGTTAATGAGAAGTACTGTAATAAGATTTTCTTCTTCTACTTATCAACGCTCCATTAGCAGATACTGTGACTTACATAGACCATGTTAATGCATATCCTCAAAATAACTATGAGGGGTTATGCTAATATGCCTTGCTTTGCAGATGAGACTGGTGAAATATATAAAAATTAAATCAAAGTTTACTGCCCATTTATGGTTGTGGAACCCATCAAGAAGAGTGTGACAAGTGCTTCTTCAAATGAACAGGCAGGATGGGACAGGCCATAGGAGACACATATACTAGCATGCTTTGTATATGTGACAGGGGCCAAGAATAGTGCATCACTTTTCTCAAATTTGCATGTGCACCACAAGGTATGTTGTGAAATGAATCATTACATTAAGTCTCTGTGGGGAATCTGAAAGCCACTATGCCTGAGGACACACAGCCAGCAATTATGAGCCAGAGTCCAAACCCAGATGTTTGTCTTCACAGTCCACCTCTACACCAGGCTGCCCTATGGAAATAAAAAGACAAAGCCTATGCTCATCTAAACCCTTCCTAGCAGCCACATAAATATATTTAAAAGCCACATTAAAATTTACTAAAATTAATTAGTTAATACAATCAAATTCCCTCTATACATAAAACATGTTATCCTATCAACACAAAAATATTCATTCTTTTTTTTTCTTTTCAGATTTTTTTATTTGAATTAGAAACAAAATTGTTTTACATGACAATCCCAGTTCCCTTCTCCCTCCCATCCTCTCCTACCACCCCTCCCCAACTAAAACCCTACCTACATATCTGCTCCCCCTGGATGGTGAGGCCTTCCATAGGGGGTCATCAGAGTCTATCGGATCCTTTGGGATAGGGCCTAGGCCCACCCTCGTGTGTCTTGGCTCAGGGAGTATTCTTCTAAAAACATTCATTCTTAAATCAATGAAAATAGAGATTTCTTTGCTCCTGTTCTCTATTTAGGGATCTGGGAGGAACTATACCCTTCTATCCATCTCAGTTCAGATGAGCACAGGGTCAAGAGCTTGGTAGTCAGAGGTATCTAAAGACTACCACACAAAGCAGCACATCTCTAAAGCATGCTACACCAGCCCGCTCCTCAGATTTTGCTACAAAAGGAACCCTCCCTCATATTTCGTGAATTCTCTTTACCTCCCAGCAGCTTCCCTTATGCAGTCTCCAGAATACTCAAAAGGCAAACCCAGTGACCAGAGTTACTCATTTCTGCTTGCCTTGGCTACTTTTAGATGTCACACGGCATTGACAGAGAAAAGCCAGTGGTAAGGGGCCCCTACAGGCAATGTGTGTTGCAGTCTATTCAAGACAAAGACCCTAAGCAAAAAGGACTCGCATGGGCAGCAGCCCAAAGCACAGGGCTTACAAAGCCACAGGCTCAGCAGCAGCCAAACACCACCTTTTAATAGAAGTTCTCCCATTAGGCTTTCCTGAGATACACCCGATCCTTCATGCTCAGCCCTGACAGAAATTGGCTGACCCCATTTCCTTTGCTTTGCCAAATAAGCAGACTGCAGAATTGCAGAAAGACTGGCATCCAGAGAGTCTTTAGATGGAGAAGTGACAGCTATGGAGTGGCATGGGGCCGCCCATTATTCTGGGAAGCACCACACATCAATATGCAGTAACCTGAGTGGCCCATGTGAGGCTCTGGTAGGAAGCACAGCCCTTCCCTAAGGTACCCTCATGGTGTCTTGTTTGCAGGAACATGGAAGGAGAAGGTTTCAGAGTCCAGCAGTAGCCAGGCTAAGAAAACAAATCAAGCATCCTATTGCTTCTGTCCTTCTCAGCATCTCCTGTACCTCACCGCTCATCTCTGGGGTAAGTGTGCTTGTCAGATCACTTATTATTTTCAAAAGGCCTATAACTTTTCGCGCTGAATTTGGAGATGACTCACTGAGGAGAAAACAAAGTCTAGGCTGAGAGAATGGCATCAGTCACTTTTGCCTGGATGGTGTGGTATTGAGAAATTAGATTGTCCATCTACTGGATGTTTCTCCAGGAGACTGGAAAAGACTAACAGACCTTCCATCATTGACTGACTTCCCATTTATTGAGCAACTACTGTATTCTAAGCTGGGCTCTGGACACTCAGAAAAAAAAAAATACTGCTTTCCTTCCTCCTATCACACACCAACCAACACAATGGACCCCTAAACAAACAGTACACTGGGAACTATGATAGAGGTGTAAGCCAAGCAGAATGAGACCCTGGAGAAAGGGAAAACCAATGCCATTGGGGGAGTCAGAGACAGACAACTGGGACACAGGGGGTCTTGTGGCTCTTTATAGTGTGTGAGCACCATGTAGGTCTAGCAATATTCATTAGATCCCGTGGGATACACAGACAGCATCACTGACAAAGTGGGGCTCTGCTATCTGGGAGCTCATTTATACAATATAAAGTCCTGCCTCACGAGGAACAGCATGAGCAGTGGTGATGACCAGACACGAGTATTTGGTATATTATGACTGTTGTCCCCCTCACTAGCCCTTGTTAGAGAAGCTACCCTTCCCACATCCCAGGGTCTGTCTCACTACCTCTGCCACATGACCATACCTATGAGTCTCTTCTCTAGAGATAAGGAACTCAGACTGGATCCTTCTCATCTCTGTGGACTGCATGCACTGAAAGTTCCCCACAGCACTTTACCCACATGATAGAGAAACAAAATTCAGTGGTTCATTTAGAACTAAGCGACCCATATGACAACCAGCTGATGAATAAATGGAACACATGGTATACAACGGATTATGATTCACACATGAAAAGAAAGGAAGTATGGACACATGCCACACCTCAGGTGAACATTGACAACATCATGCTAAGCCAAAGAAGACAGGCACCAAATGCAATCTTGTATGATTCCGTTTATGTGAAATGAGCAAAATCAGCAAATACAAAGAAATTTAAAAGATGGTAGTTCCCAAGTGGTAAAGAGAAGCAGAAGCAGCGAGAGGTTGGTGGCTGTATCTGGAGCCTCACATCTGAGCAGTTTGAAAGTTCTGGAACTAGACAGTGATGGAAATTATACAACACCACAAAGTTCATAGAAGACAGGGCCCGGACTCCCCTTCATCCCACTGACCACCAGTCTATCTCCCCCACATCCACCCTTACAGGTGGAAAAGCCTTACTATCTCCTCAGCACAGAGACCACAGCTTCCCCAAGCCCGCAGTACATGTCTACCCACTGCATTTATGCTGGGTCCCATTGGTGGAAACAGGGCCTTCCTAAGAGGACCTCAGTGGCCTCTCTGCTTTCCTTCCTTGTGAGTATTCTTAATGGCTCCAATGCACACGTGTAATTTTTCAGCAAGATGTAATGGTTATGTCTTTTCCAGGAAGAGAACATCTGTGGCCCCTGTATCATATCACTTCTTGTTTTGCTCTACAGCACACGCTGGACAAATCGCTCAGGGGACTTGTCACCACCTCTCCTCTCACTCATTTGCAGGGAGTTGGGTTAGAGGTATGGTTCACCAAGGTGGAAAGAGAAGGAAGGCAGCCAGACAAAAACCAAGCAGCATGGTAGGAATTCTCCAGGCCCTCTTCCACAGACCCTAGATCCAGATGGGGCCTGGGAAACATAAAGTCACAGACTGAAACCTGGCTCAGCTACAAAGTTTAAAAAAAAAGAAGAGACACAGATTCATTGTACAAAGCAACAGGTTTCCTAATGATGCTTTCTCTCAAGTACGTCATATGCTTGACCAGATTCAATACCGTTGTCCTCTACTGCCTTCCACCTCTCTGCCCTCCAACAAGTTCTCTTCCTGCCCTCCTGCTAGTCCCTTCCTCCCTCAAGTAGTTGCTAGTCTCATTTCATGTTTAGATGCATGCTTGTGTAACATAAGCCCATATATATTAGAAGTTGCACATATAAGAGGAAACAATATTGTTTGCCTTCTGAGACTGACTTATTTTGCTTGTATGGTAATCTCCAAATCCACCCATCTACTTGCAAATAACATAGTACTGTCCTTTGTGGCTGAATAAAACTCATTGTGTATGCATGTCACCTGAATACAACACCTTGTGTGTGTATGTATGTGAATGTGAGCATACATGTACGTGCCCCCACGTGCATGTAGAGGTCAGAGGACTGTGGTGTCAGTCCTCACCTCCTATGTTGTTTGAGTCTCTTGCTATTTGGCCTGTGATCTTCCAGAGATTTTTCCACTCTGGAAAATTATCCCATCTCATAGGCTCATTGGGATTATATACATCATGCATACACACTATCATGTTCAGCTCAGGTCCTGGAGGTCCAAACTGAAGTTCTCACACTCATGCATCAAGCACTCTACCCACTGAGCTGTTTCCCCGCCCCTTTTTCTTTAGCCATTGATGGACACCTAGGCTGATGCCGCAGCTTGCAATATCATAATATTGATGGATAACAACAATTCCTACAGTTAAATTATAATAAGAGGAGATCATGTGTTGAGGGACACGGGGTAGGTGTGCATTCCTGGCCTTTAAGTTACTTATGCTAAATGTGTGGGTGAGTGGCTGCAAGCAATGAGTATTAAGTGCATGGCTGAGTGTGTTGTCCACAGAGACAAAGTGTCACTCTCCTGGCTCACAGTAAGATAGAATGACTACATAGCAAGTAATCCCATCACAAGGTGAGCAGAGCCACAGTGCTCTTTCCTGCACTGTATGCTTAACAGAGAAGGATACTTACAGAGATTGCACTTGGTAAGTGCCGTGTATGAGCAAACACACTTAAAGTTGTAGTGTTTCTTTTATTTAAAAAAATACATTTAAAAAAATTCTGTGTATGTACATGTGGAGAACTTTCAAAAGCCAGTTTTCTTTCCACCACATGAGTCCCAAGGATCAAACTCAGATTGGAAGGCACTGCAATAAATGCCTTCGCCAGCCAAGCTATCTCACCAACCCAAGCTGTACTTGTTTTTGAGATGACTAGGCACAATGGGTTCCATAGATATGACAGTCTTTGAATGATGGATTGTTATTATGAAATGAATAGGAGCTGGGTGGTGGTAGCGCATGCCTTTAATCCCAGCACTTAAAAGCAGAGGCAGGATGATCTCCAAGTTCAAGGCCAGCTTGGTCTACAGAGTGAGTTCCAGGAGAGCCAAGGATACACAGAGAAATGCTGCCTTGAAAAACAAACAAACAAACAGCAACAACAACAAAAGAACAGGAGGCAAATAAGAAGGATGTATGGGACTGAAGAAGCAGAGAAGGCAAAGGCATAGATTAAGTAAGTGCTCATCAATATTTGTCTGGAGTATGGTATGGATTTTGGTCTCTCAGTTCCCTATGTGGAATGTAATCCTTTATTAAGTACAACAAAGTCACTTGTTTTGAGGTCCATTCTATGTAAGCAGCTGATAACTGATGGTGGTGGTGGTGGTGGTGGTGATGATGATAGCACTAGTTTCCATTCACTGGACATTTTAATAGTAAAACGATCACTGTGCTAAGCACTTAAGATGCTTAGCACATGCTTAGAGTTTTGTGGTTAACAGCCCCAATTCCCCTCTGGGTAACTAGATATACATATTTTCAGGCTACATGGTCTCTCAAAATTGAATCCAACCTCAACTCCCGGAGAGAATCATGGGACCCAGGCCTATGCCAACAGGGGAGTCATATCTGGCTCAATACAGACCTCAATATTGATTCAGAGACAGACATGTGACCAGTCAGAGCCATTGATATGAGTTTTTTGTCTGGAAGACCCAGAGAGGCTAATAACAAAGAGGACCCAAAGAGGGATGGGAATGCATGGATTTCCCTGGGAAGGGGCAATAGACGAGATCTCCTGGTTAGATTGGAGGCCAGTAGTGATGGGAACATGAGAGATTGGGTTGGAGAGGGGGATGGAGGGGGAGAATAATAAAGGAGGCATCTTGATGGGGGAAAGCATTTTGGGGTCTGGTAGAAACTTGGTGCAAGGGAAACTCCCACAAATCTACAAGATGAACCCAGCTAAGACTCCTAGCAATAGTGGATAGGTAGCCTGAACTGACCTCCTGTAATATGTGTGACATCTGTATAGCTGGATCTATTTGTGAGACTTTTAATGGTGGGAGCAGGACCTGTCCCTAACCCTTTGGCTGGCTTTTGGGAACCTATTCCTCATAACTGGGTTGCCTTGCCCAGCCCTACTACAAAGGGAGGAACTTAGACCTACCTCAACTTGGTATGCCATGCTTTGTTGACACCCATGGGAGGCCTACCCCTTTTTGAATAGAAACAGAGGAAGAGTGGATTGGGGAGTAAGAACAGGGTTGGGGTAGGGAAGGGGAGACAATGGGGGAAGAAGGGGAGGGGAAACTGCAGTCGGGATGTAAAATAAATGAATAAATTTAATTAATAATAATTTTAAAAAGAAACAAGGGTTGTGGCAACAAATGCCAACTATTTATACACAAAGCACTGGTAACATTGTCTGAGCCCAGGGTCCAGCTTTACTCCTGGGTTTTGCCTTTGGAGGGGCAATAAATAAATGTCTTTTTTCTATACTGATATGGGTCCAGTTTTCAATTATTTTTAACTTGGGGACATTCTCATTAACATAAGTGTGAGGGTATATCAATTGATCCTCATTAAAAAAATACCATGAGTCAGATTTTCTAGATAAGAAACTGACTTGGCCTCCCCTGCTGGTAGGGACAGAGTCCCAATCCAGACAGAATGCCTTGCTGAGCCATGGTGCCCACATACCACACCAGCTGGCTAAAGTCTAGCTCTCTTCTTATGAAACAAGACTCTCTGGGAGCCTAAAATAAGTCTTTTTACTCAAAATACTTCTGAAAGCTTAAAATACCTTAAAGGGTGTAAATTTTCTCATGCTCCTTCAGGTTGGTAATGAGCCCTTTTTGGCTTCAGTTGTCTCCCTGAAAAGAATAATTTAAGCAATAAAAATGTCTTTCCCCAAGTCATCCTTCAACCGCTGATACTTCACTTTCCCTGGAATTACAGATAAAAATAACAAGGTACAAAAGGAAAGACTACATGGCTGTTAAGATGAGTAAGAAGGAGGGAAAGAGGAGGTCCTAATCAAATGTTTTCTTTCATTTCAAGAAGAATGTTTGTTTGTTTGTTTGTTTGTTTGTTTGTTGGGGGTTGAGGAAAAGACACTATGCAGCTCAGAATGGCTTCTAACTCACCATCCCCCTGCCTCAGCTTCTTGAATGTTAGGACCATATACACAGACCACTACGGCCAGCAAACACAATTACACTTGGAGCCGGTACCATCATATGATAGGTGTTTGGTTTTGTCTTGTGCAGTGCTGAGGATTGGAGTGTGGTCTTTGTATATGCTAGGAAAACGTTCTTTCATGGAGCTATACATATCCCCAGCCTGTGCATGAAGTTTTGGTCAGCACCTCAGTCACTTCAGAAAACAAATGAGGAGGTGGATTTAATATGCTTTGGCCCATTGTACATAATCCCAGACTGGTGGCACGGTGAGCCACAGCTACTCCATTTGAAAGCTTGGGAAATTAAAAAAAAAAATCAAATAAAATACTGGCTAGGAGGACAGTTTGACATGTACACCTCATCTGGGCAATTTTCAGTCTTTGTTCAGATTCCTTACAATTTTCCAAAGGCTTGTGATCTTGCTGATGAAGAAATAAGTAGCAACAGTCTTGAGGTGGAGTGAAATCAAGGAGACTGAGCCAGGCTGGAGGGACTGCAAGACCTCCAAGAGGCCCAAAGAGCATGGAAAGCACACTCCAGCCCGGGTATTACTCAGTTTCATCAATTTGGTGGAGAGAAAGAGCCTGGAGCCATGATTTCTAGTTCCAATTGCCATTAAACTGAGTCCCAGCCTGCCCGTGACAAACTGGCATGCTGAAACTGTACGGTCTGGCTTGGATCCAGTTTTAAAAGCAAAGAAATCATATAGTGTTAAGGAATGAAAGGATGCACTTGGAGGGCAGAAGGATGCAAGCCAAGCCCCACCCTTGTGACTTGCCCCACTTCTGTGACTTTGAATACTATTGAACCCTATGAGCTTCTTTGATTCACCTAGAGTTAAGAAAATAGAGGCCACAGGGATGACTCAGAGGTTAAAGAGTACTGATGGCTTTTGCAGAGGACTGGAGTTTGGTTCTTAGAATCCATGTCAAATGGTTTACAACCACCTGGAAGCTCAGCTCCAGGGATTCAGAGCCCCCTCTTCTGTCCTTCACAGGTGTGCACATACCCACACACACACACACACACACATACATATACACAAGTAAAAAATAATGGTAAAATGTGGGCAATACTGCTTGCTTCCAAAGACCCTTGCAATGACCCCCTTACTCAGAATTAAAAGGAAAAGCAAAGATTGGCCATCTCTGCTTTTATAGACACTATTAATAAAGTCTAAACATCTATGTAATTATGTAATGCCTTTCCCACAAAAAGCCTCATTAAAAAGCTTCCTGGAAAATCTTGGCAATACAGATCGGGCCATGAGTAGCAATCTTTTTGGTATTCTCACTACTCATATAAAAGTGTAGGGCTGTGAAGATACATGAATATTCCCTAGTACACATTAACGGTGGTATAAAATTGGATTCTTGGTTTGAACAAGATGAAAAATTGGGTGCCAGCAGATGAGCAGATGACACAGAGATTCTAGTAATTCTTCCATGCCTTGCCATTTTATGACACCTTTTCTCACTGTAAGAAACATATGCCCCAGTTTCAAACTAAGACATGGCTACTGTCACTCAAGAACTGCTCACTATCATACTGACTTGTCCATACGACACAGGTCAAAGTCTAATCATAATCCCAGCAAGCTCTGACTGAATAACATTAGCTTGGCCAGCAATCTTTGGTTTTTACCAAACAGTATTAAATTCCCAGAAGATAAAACAATTGGCTCTCTTTTTACTTGATGTCTTGACCTCTGTGTGGCATAATTTCCAAAGGAGACTCTTCTTCTTAGCTAAGTAATCCATATTAATTTTTCAAATATCTGTTACACATACAACAGCTCTCAATTACTGAATTATGAATACTTAATGCTTACTTGTACATCTGGTGGCAGTCTCAGAAAGTCACATGGGTTTCAAGATAGAATGGAAAGAACCAGAAACAAAGTTTCAGTACATGGGGGTTCCCTCCCCAGTCCAGAATTCTTCCCCTCTGCAATGCTCACATGACTCTGAGAATTAAGCAGCCATACAGTGTGCCACATGGATCCCCTTCCAAAAAGGACCAGCTGTCCAGCTGCAAGGAATGCAGTTGGCTGATTCCAGGTGCAGAAGGTCCAGCACCTTCAATATGTATTTGGGCTTTGAGTTGAGTTTCCTGAGTAGGACCCAGACAATGACCAAATGTAATACAGGCTAAGGATTCATCCTTTCTGCTCAACTTGGAACTCCTCTAATGAGGCCTTTCTTCTGGAGGACCCTCCTCTGTTAATTGTACTTGAGAGTTCAAGGGCATCACTCATGAAACCTCCTTCCCTCTTTCTTTACTGAGGCCTAGTGACCTTGATATGACAGCATGCTGCTTCCTCTCCCTTCTTCTTTCCAAGAACTCTGCTCCTAACATGACTTTCCTGTGGTGTCCTAACTCCACAGGACTGATTTTCTACAACCTGCTTTTGTTAAAGCAGGTGACCTCGTCATCGTCACAAAGTGGGGGAAGAAGGGGTAACGAGCTAGAGGAGACACCAGGCTAGTATTTAAGATATAAACCAAAGGTCTTCCATCCCAATCCTTCACCCCACCTGATCACAACACCCCCACTGCAGTTACCGCTCACACACTATCAGATATTCTTTGCATCTGGCCACAGGTGAGAGGGCAGAAGAGCGGAGAAACCACTGCATTTCCATGGCACACCTTCCAAGTCATAAAGAGATAAGCTGGCTCTTTAATTTCTGCTTCAAGCTCCTATCTGAGTTCTGTCTTGACTTCTCCCAAAATAGACAAGCTGTTTTGCTGTTCAAACATCTAAACTCTGAACTGCTAGAAACAAAGTTTATGACCTAAAAACAGACTTTAGAGACAAACTATGTCTAAGGATCTTCTAAATAAGGATGGCATGGGCTGAGATAAAGGGGAAAGAGGGAGGCATATGTGGCAGGGAGGGGGCATGAGCATGGCGCTTTGCATGGACTAGACCTAGAGGAACTACTTGAGGGTGATGGGCAGATCATTGTCATGAGGATGAGTAACCTGACTTTGTGTAAGAAAATAACAACCTTCTCTCAACCCCTGAGACCTTGAAAGAACCAGACAGGCACCCACTGACTTCCAGCACATGAGCAGAGCCACGCAACTTCCTGAGTCATGTTTGCCGTGTGACAGCAGGAGGAGTATCTTTCCCATCTCATACCTTTGCTCCGTCTCCATCCAACTCACAAGCCTTTCCTTCAACAGTGTGACACAGTCATCATTAGCCAACAGCTTCCTGAGAGGAAAAAGGTTAATACCAAGAGAAATGATGCTGGGTGCTGATTGTATTAAAAAAAAAAAAAAGCACCCATCATCCCCCAATGAAGAGTGTGGGAGTGTGGGAAAACAGAACTGAGACAGCAATTACCTATTTTATATAATTTCATAGGTAGGTATAATTCCAAGCACTGTGATTTACCCTTTTTAGACACAACTCACTTACAGCTCCGTGATCTAAGAAAGAGTTATCCCCACTTTACATACCATGTAACTGAGGCTGGGAGGAGCCCAGCAACTCGCCCAAACACGTTTCACTATAAATGGGACATGGTTGCATTCATTCATCTCTACTGTTTTAATATTAAACTTTTTGAAGACCAGAAAAGTCTTACACCCCTTTGCCTTCCTCTTCCCCGAGGGAACGTTGAACTTGGTGCTGGACAAGTCTTGGTAAGTATTTTGTACTTCGACCAACTGATTTAGGCATTTTCTCCCATAAGAATCTCTCTCTCTCTCTCTCTCTCTCTCTCTCTCTCTCTCTCTCTCTCTCTCTCTCTCTCCCTCTCTCTCTCTTTCACTCCATTTTCTCAAACACCAAGAAAGCTCCAGGTACAGCCACTTAGAGGGAGGTGGGAGGCAGCGAGTATACATCCGCAGGAAAGATCATATTTCAAGCTTTTCATTTCATTTGACAGGAGAAATAATGATTAAAATCAGCTGAACATGTCACAAAAGGGTAACTGGGTCCTTCTTTTTTTTATTTCTGTGCAGAGGCAGCTGCAACTGTATTTCAGGAGCTAACTCTTCATGCATAAAATTACTAATAGACACCATCTATCTGATGAATGTCTCCTCCTTAATAATTTATATCACTTGATCTATTTTCAAAGGTTAGTCTTACATTAAAATTACAATTCTGAATAGGTCAGGCTGTTATTTAAGGATAAATTATTTCACCTCTTCATGTTAGTGTTGTGTTTGGATAATGATGAGATTATTTCCAGCACCCAAGGAGACAGTGAAGGCAATTACCAGCTTGGCCTGACCCCTCACACCCTCGGTCTTACTCCTTGATTCCTCCTGACTCTCTGTGAGTCACCAACCTGAAAATTTTATAATAATGCTATTCTCACCTTTGTCTTTGATAGCTTGTGTCATTTTTTCACCTCATTAGCTGTATCTCCCAATTTCCCCTCTCCATCTCTCAAAAACATACTTGGGCCCTTTTATCATAAATGAAGGGGACAGAGCCCCATACTTACGCTATCCTCTTCTACTGATACAGAAGTCAGACCCTCAAAGAAGGTCTACAATGCCACCTCCAGCTTCATGGCTACGACTCTTTACTCTTAACAAGTAAGAACCAGGAAGCCCTGTAGTCAGTACAAAGAGAACTAAGCAAAAGCTAGCTTGGTCTAGTGAGACCCAGTTGAGCCCATGGACCACTTATGGCTTTCTTTTCCTTTGTAAGATAGAGCATCTGACCAAGTAAGACCCAGTCAAGTCAGTGGACCATTTCTTATTTTCTTTTCTTTTGTATCATGGAGCATCTGATGCTTTGAGGTCTAAAATCTGGTTTCAAATTCAGTACCCCTCATTACTTAGCAGTTGTGAGCAAGGCAATCTCTCTTAGGGCCCATCCCTCCTAGCAATGAGACTACCTTAGATATTTATTAAAAGAATTATTTAAATAGGAGAAAATATCTTACACAATAAAAGGCAGCTAAAAATTTGTCCAAGATATCAAGATGAATGACTGACCATTACTTAGTAGATAAATGTTATTTTTCTGGAAAATTTTGCTTAGCCAAGATTTGTTTATGACAAGTTGAAGAAAAGTAAGTTCCCTCTGCTGAAAAGTGGTTAGAAGAGAAGTGTCTTAGTTCTAGCTTCAGGCTCTAATCTTGACACTAATACACTAAGTGACCTGAGACAAATTGCATAACACCTGATCTATAGATGTCAGATATTATTCCCCCTTTACCTGTGTTTACAGAGATTAAAAGGAAAGGCTTAATTCAATGTTTATTGTTGTGAGTAGCCTGTACCAATAGAAGGTACCAATATCAAGATGACTAGATGTAAAACAGTGAAAGATCTTAGCCAAGCCCATCTCAAGGCATCATTGAAATGGTCAACTGAAAAAGTTTTATAGCTAGAAAGTATGAAAACACATAAGAAT
Source organism: Cricetulus griseus (assembly GCF_003668045.3). Classification (NCBI taxonomy): domain Eukaryota; kingdom Metazoa; phylum Chordata; class Mammalia; order Rodentia; family Cricetidae; genus Cricetulus; species Cricetulus griseus. Next base: position 63,143,093 of record NC_048600.1, read on the forward strand.
ATTAACACCAGCTCTTAGTGATGATGAGACCTCCAAAATCTGACCTTTGGGGGACAGCAGACAGCGTGGACCTCTCCAGTCTTTCCCCTGAGCCTCTGAATAAAGTGTTGTTACACCAGGAAAAAAAAGAACATTAACACTATTTGTCCTGGTCTGCCTTAGTTGTCAACTTGACATATCCTATAGATATATCTTAGAGGAGAGGCCTCCACTGAAGAATTGCCTGGATTAGATTTACCTGAGAGAATGCCTGTGGTGATTGCCTTGATTGCTAATTAATGTAGGAGGGCACCCACTATGGGTGCCACCATTCCTTGGGCAAGTGGTCCAGAACTAGCTAAGAAGGCTAGCTAAGCATGAGCCTGAGAGTGAGTCAGCAAGGTACATTCCTCCTTAATTTCTGCTTCAAGCTCCTATCTGAGTTCTGTCTTGACTTCTCCCAAAATGGACTGTGACCTGAAAGTGTAAGCCAAATAAATCCTTTTCTCCCACAAGTTATCATACTTTGCTACAACAACAGAATGAATTTAGAATTCTGTTGTGATGTTGTGTTATATTTTGATTGTGTTCTGACAAATAAAGCTTACTTGGAGTCAGAGAACAGAGTTAGCCACTGGCTGACAAAAAGACTTAGGACAGATAGGACGGGAAGTAGTAAGGTGGGAAAAATGGTCTCTGGCTCTCTGTCTGGAGGAAAGAACAGAGCAGGGAGGGTTGACTGGTGGCCTCTCTGCTTCTCTGATCTTTCAGGCTCTTACTCAAATATCTGACTCCTGAATTTTTATTGAATAATTAGAGTGATGCTTCATTGTGATCCTCAGGAATTCTATGGACACACGGAATAAAGGATATATCTCTGAGCAAACACAGAATACATGGGGCCTTCAGTGTACAAATTCACAAGCAGTTGAGAAGAGTGCACAATTGGCTTGTTTAATGGATAATTTCTGTTGCTGTTTTGGATGTGCAAAGTCATGAAGTATGGGTGTTTAAAAAACAAGCTGAAGTAATGTGCAGAGAACTCAGCTGATACTCAAAGTGCTTGATTGTAAATGTGCTCAGGAGAGAGATAAGATCACACTGTTTTATGGCAGGAAGGCTTTTTATTGGCAATTTCATGTAATTGTGAAGTTGGAAGCATGGTGAGGCTGGAGGTTTTCTATATTTCCAGCAAGGAACCTCAGCTGCTTGCCACCTTGAAGATACCCTCTGGAAACACCATAACCTTCCAGTTGTGGGGTAAAGATTTTCTTTGGAGGAGCTAAGAAACAGGCTCTATTTCCTCTTCCAAAGGAAATAGAGCCCTTTGTGGATTTCCCTGTTCCCATGCACATCTAACTAAGGCCTGTGCTCCCTGGGGTTCTCTGAGAAATTCTAATGAAGAGCTCTCAGGCCAAGTTAAGGAAAGAAGTGTTTTCACCGTATTTAGTGACAGTAAGTGAAACAGTGAAATCCCTCAAGAGCTGGAGCAAGGTACTGGCCTCAGTGTTCTTTTGCATAAACTTCATATGCTGTCCTCATAGCGTCTCACTCTTTGTCTCCTGTGCATCTGATCGATCCCCTCTCACTCAACTGGCTCTTTTACTCCCTCATGATTGGAACAAAAGATGCTGGCACTCCAGATCCCTCAACTCACTGATCTAAGCATAAATAAGCAACAGAGAATTCACTTCACACAGGGCCACAGATCTGTAATCCTTGTCTATTGGGACTCACTTTTATGACAACATAACTGTCAGGGCCTCTGGAGCTGTTATCAGAGAAGGGTCACAGATTGTATAGGTATTGTAATATGTGTCTACTGGACCAAGGTACTGGGATCATAAGGATAGATTTTAATTCCTATAGACTAGACCAAACATTAGCTAAAATGTTAGCAAACTTGGCTTACTTTCTCTTCTTCCCTCATGGAGTCAAGAGGTGTATGTTGATTCCAATCCAAAAACTGTCACCCAGATATACTTAAAGAAAAACAAAGAGGCCTGGGCAGAGTTAAACCCAAGATTCTGGTTTGGTTTGGTTTGGCTTGGTTTGGTTTGGTTTTTGACATAGGGTTTCTCTACAGAGCCTTGGCTGTCCTGGAACTTGATCTGTAGACCAGGCTGTCCTCAAACTCACAGATAACTGCCTGACTCTGCCTCACAGTTCTGGTGTTAAAGGTGTGCACCAATACCACCTGGCCAGATCCTTCTCTGTTTATCCTTATTTCTTTCTATTTCTCCAGAACAAGGAGACAAGCCTGTGAAACGTGTACTCATCTAAGGTCAGAATAGGCTTGCTATTTCTGCTTAATTCCTAAAGCCAAGTGTAGAATCTCAAGACATCACTGTGACTGAAGACACACCCACACAACACGAGTGAGTTTAGCTGAATGCCAGCTGTGCTACTAATGGATCATTCACAGTGACCCTTTCCATCAAAGAACCTTCTTCTCAAAAGTATTACCTCCTACCTAGACATGGTGCTACACACCTGTAACCTGGTACTTGGAAGGTTGAAGCAGGAGGCCCAGGGATTCATGGTCATCCCTGCCTATGTAGCAGGATCTTGTCGAAAACACAAAGCTTCCTAAATCATTTGATCAAACAAGCCAAAAAATAATCTCTTCCTGTTACGTCTAACAAAAGTCAGGCTCAGAGAATGGAACTGGTTTCCCAAAGTCACTTTACCAGTAAATGATGATGCAATATCAAAACACACAACACACATCTTTACTCTTATGATCCAGTTGGGTTCGTCATCTATTAGTTTGCTTCCAGATTAAACTACTGGTTTCTCCATGTTTCCCTTAGTAAACACTGTCCACCTTCTCCAGCTTGCTCTGTGCTCTAGAGAGATGACTTTATCAGCTATGTTAACCAAGCCTCCTGCCCTCTAGTTTCCAGTTGAGTCAAGTAGGGGTGGGGGATGACACAAAGTGAGGTTAAGAGTATTTTCTGAAGTCCTTATTGCAGGATCTATTAAATAGCATGGATCCTGTTGGACTGTCTCTACTTTTCCTAGGTTCCAACAATACCTTCAAACTTTCAGAACTATGTGGCTTAACCCTGGAGTGTCCCTGTACCCAATGCTAGTTTCCCTTCTCTCTCCCTCTGTTCATACAACTCTGCAGCACGCCACTGATAGCAGCCTAGCAATGTGCCTTAAATCTGGATTCCAGGCTGATTCAGGTTTATGCAGATATTATTTTTAACAGTTTAAACAATACCCTTGGGAATAATAGACTTTTACAACCCTCCATCTGCAATTCAACATGCACAAATGCTCTTTTGGTTTGGGCCTATTGGGACGCATGTTTTCCAATGCTATCTTCTAATTTCTCCGTGTCTGAACCAAAAGAAACACCCTTCATTGGTCTATGCTAAATGGGCAGCCTGAATGGCCAGAGAGCATTGCTCAGGTTTGGGTCTTTCACATGGAGGATTATATGTACTAGACAAAGGGAATTCAAAAGAAGAGGACACACACACACACACACACAAAAAAAAAAAAAAAAAAAAAAAAAAAAAAAAAAAAAAACCTGCCTATTCCCAGGGACATGGAGATGGGAGTGGGGGAGACCAGGAGTATGAGATAGAAAACTAATGAAAAACAGAATGCACTTGGTAAATTGCATACAGATAAACGTAACTGCATGGAGAGATGAACCAACTCACATGGCCTGTGCACAGGCAGAAATTACACCTGCCTCTTGGTTAACTGTTAATTTTATGACACTTTTATTCTGCCTAAGACTAAACACACAGAGCAATATATTTGAAGTTGGGTCTTTTAAAGCACAAGTATGGAGAACAACTTTAAGTGGGTCACCATATTCCTCTCTCTTCACCCAGATAATACATACATAACAAGTACATTCCCTATGCAAATGACTCCGGATAGCTATTTTGGTGTTTACTGATCCCTGTCAACCAACTGTGCTCAAAACACTAGCAACATCTATGCCCTAAATGAAGAACTTACTCAATCAGAACAGCTTTCTGATGTCTTCTGAGTGCCCCCAGGAGCTCACACAGTGCTGGGGACACGGCGGCCATTCAGAAAATGTTAGTGGGTAAAAATAAATGTCTGCAAGACTTTGAAAAGTGCTAGAACAATGGAATCAAATCAGAGGGAGAGAAGATGGAAAGGTTTAAAGAGCTCTTAGAGGGGAGAAGGGAAACTGCTTCTGCATTTGGGTTCCTTTTCTATATGCTCTCTGGGATCAGCTGCCTCCTAGGAAGCATCTACTTCTTCCTGGAGCCCAACAAACATGGATGCTTGCTGCCCTCCTTCTGGCTGTAAATGAGCATTAGCAGGGGTATTTCAGATGGCCTTATAAAGAAATATTTAACAATAGAAGGAATCAAGTTCTAAATTATTCTCAAAGGAGAGGACATCCTGGAACAGGAGGGAAGGGCAGCACCTGCTCTCTGGGATTTCTCCACCCCCAACAATTCACAAGCATGAAGACCTGCCATGAAACACACCTCCAGCCCTTCTTGCAAACTCTGTACCTTAATTTGTTCTGGGTGACTAAAAGACTCAAAAATAGTCTTTCAGTCACTGTTTTTGAGTCTCCACAAGGAATTCAGAATGTCACTGAAGGTAAAATATTCAGCCTTCCAGAAAGCAGGACAGCAAGGGATTTTTTTCCAATGCAGAAAAAAAAAGTCTGATTTTATTCTCTATGGTATAGAGAAGAGTGGGACCCCTACACAGTACCCCTTGCAGAAGTTTTAAGCAAATCACACCCCAGAATGCTTCCCTATGCCTGACACCTTTAATCCTCAAATTTGAGGTTTTCACTTCAAGTAAATTCAAGATTTTTTTCCTCTCTAAAAAGAAATTTAAAAAAAAAACTGAAGCTGGCATTTATATAAAATAAGATTAACAGAAAACTTACTTACAAATTAGTATTTAATTTCATTTTCTTGATTTTTTTATTTCCTTACCTCAAAGGGAAATGAGTTATTAAAACGATAGCGCCATAAGTGATGAAAACCTAACTTGATGAAAAAAATCAGGAAAGGAATAAACTGAGAATAAGAAGCATGAAGTAGAGTTGGGACTGCAGTTAGCTCCTGAACCACGGGCTACATGGTCCCGTACACTTTCCAGGTATACTCTTTACACTTGCTCTAGGCTTTCAAGATCAGAGGATACAGCCTAGTGGAGAATAGAAGCAGAGCTCCAGGAACTACAAAGGTGAGAGGGACAAGCTATGAAGCCAAATTAGTTGAGTTCCCATCCAAGCTCCCACTTATGTCATCTAAGAGGAATCACACAGTTATTCAAAACGCCCCCTCCTGTGTGTACAAAACGGACATGATAGTGCCTACTCCATAGCCCTGAAGTTGCTGTGGTTTCCTAAGCTGAACTATCCATCCCAAACAGCAATACAGCCCCATGCTTTTAGGCCTATGTCCTCCAGCCAAGACACAAAGGGATTTCCTCCTATACTACCAACTGCTGTGTCCTATTGTTGAGGAATCTAGGAGGAAACAAGACTATAAACAGGCATTGCACTCGTCTGTGATAAAGACAAAGTGATGGGGACAAAGCAGTGCAGAGCAGAGAGGTGAGCACCGATTGCCCGGATGAGTTCATCACAACTGTCATTTACTTTAAATGCAATGGGGTCCAAGGCCTATCCCTTCCACTCAAGGAAGAGTTTATCCAAAAGGATCTCCTCTAACCAGGTGGATGGTGTCCCTGAATGTATGTAGCAGGATGCACTTAGGAGGATCTAGCATTGTTCAAAAAACAGGCTCTTTCAAAATGTACCAGCAATTCTACATAACTGCATGCAGGCAAATCTGTAGCAGCTGGTGGGACTTCCTCTACAGAGAGAGAGAGAGAGAGAGAGAGAGAGAGAGAGAGAGAGAGGAAAAGAAGCATCCTGGGAAGTTAATAGAGAATTTTCTGAAAATCTATTTTTCTAACACTCTCTGGTGATAAAGCAAACCAAGGTACTATGAAGTTAACATGAGGTTTCCATATGTAACCCAGTCAAGGAAGAAAAGGAGAAGTACTCTGAGATATGCTGTCTTCTGGGGACCTGGTTGCCTAATATGAGTCACACTCATCATAGCAAGCTTATTATCTTCACATCTGTCCCTTAAGGGTAACAAATATACTGTGACAAAGTTCAGTTCTGGGTGACTTTTTTTTAACTCTTCCTCTGAGATTTGCTGCTTATTGTCTAGAACTTTCTGAAATTCTTTATTTAAATTTCAGATTTTGCAGGAATCATGTATTAAGAGAATTCATTGTTTTCCCAAGGAAACAAATTTTTTTCCTCTTCACTTGTCAATTTGTGTTCCTGGCACCATTTTGTAAAGTAACAAGCCACCTGAGCCCAGCCTTCTGGTCTGACTACCTGGCAGCTCCTATCTATTTAATTGGGCAAGTCAGTTGATACTGTCTCTACTTGTTGACTATTGCCCCTTCCCATTTCCACCCCCCAAAGGCATCACCTCTGTCTTACTTGGTAATTTTGTTGCCAATCTCTCCTTTCTCTAATCATTCCTCTACTACACACACACACACATACACACACCACATGCACACTGTCCTCCAAAACTGTCCTCCCTAAAAGGAAACTTCTCATTTTGTTTTGCTCTGTATGGTTACTTTTGTGACAACTAAGTAGAAATTAAGGACAACCTTTTAGTCTTGCATGAAAGGGTCTCTAATTCCCTAGGTTGTTTGATCTTCCAAGATCCTGCAACATCACTGTTTCTCAAAGTAGTTCATTGACTTGTAATGGATTTTAAGGGACTCCCAGAAAACTATGCACTGAATCAAAATCCAACTCTTTTTCTCAAATCTCAAGAGTTGATTATGAGGAGATGGTTACATGTCTCTGTCACCAACCATTTGAACTAGGAATTCTGGCTATAGATAAAGGGACTGGGTTGGGAGCCTTCAGCTGTAATTAACACTCTTGGGTGACTTTCCAGGTGCTCTAACTGGGCATCCCACTGAACAACTTGGCTCAAATAGTGTCAAAAAGCTACTACATATATTCTACATGGGAATAAATAGAATTCCTATAAACCAACTTGAGGCAGTGGATGGATTATAAAATCTCTTGGATAAATAGATCCCAATAAAAAAATGAAAGTGTGATGCTGTTCTAGAAATAGTACTAATTTGTCAAGCTACTAAAACATTCTATTCTCTGAATAACCATGTTTAAGCACACTTCTGCGTTGTTAATTGAAATCTTACCCCAGAATATGTTTGCTATATCTGACTGTATTAATACATAGGTAAGTAGGTAGGTAGGTAGGTAGGTAGGTAGGTAGGTAGGTAGGTAGGTAGATAAACAGATGGATGGATGGATGAATGGATGGATGGATGGATGGATGGATGGATGGATGGATGGAAATAAACACAAGATATATGCATATATATGCATCCCTCCCTCTGGATTTATTTCAAAAATACCAACCCCAGACTTCACCCAGATATGAGGCTGAGGCTAAACGCTAAATGTTCCTTGAAAAACTCCATGAAGTTTAACTTACAATAATCTCTCTAATGAGTTGAACTCAGAGATCCGCCTGCCTCTGCCTCCTGAGTGCTGAGGTTAAAGTCATGCACCACCATTGCCTGGCCTGTTGGTGAGATTTTATGGGTGTAGTTTCTGATATTTCTGAGACACAGTTTCACAGCAATATAGTTTCATTGTAAAATTTTTAACGGATAGGATGGAAACTTTGTAGAAAATAAACAATAAAGATGTCTAAGCCTGGGTCTTACGAGAATGACAGTACCATCACTCCTGAATGGCCCAGAAGAATCAAACACAGCATACAATAGAGATGCCTGTGACACACTCTAATTGCAGCACTGGTCCACAGTGGTCAAGTCACAGAATCACGTCACCCTACAGGGAGATGAAGAAACCAGTGGAGTCTCCATCAGACATCAAGAAAAAAATTATATTCCTGGGAAAATGAATCAGAACTGGAGATAATCATGTTAAGCAAAGCAAAGCAAGCCATAATCAGATGAATACTGCATATTTGTCTCATATGCAGAATCTAGATTTTTAAAAGACAATGAAGTCAAAGAGAAACTGTTTGAGAAAAGAAAGGAGACCAGCAGAAGGGCGGAGCAAGAGAGGGTAATAGGGTAAATGAACATGTTTGAAGATATATATATATATATATATATATATATATATATATATATCCTGTAACCTGTTCTTTTGTATGATTAATTCCTAAAATAAGTACAGTTCCAAAAAAAAAACACATTTGAGACACTTTCTGCAATATAAACATTCTCCTTCTGCCTCTTCACTCCTGATCTCCAGCAGTTTCCACTAGTGGACCTGGTTAGGGCTTAAAGAAAATGTATGTCCCATCTCTGTTTACCAAAAGTAATTGAAACATCCCATGTCCCCTGTCTCTAACACCCCTTCCTCCATGAAAACAGCTGGTAACTGTCGTCAGAATCGTGTCCACCTCCTCTTGTCCCTACCAACTCCTCTTATCTCTAATTCACACTCAGCAGAATACACATGGTAAATACGAGCATTAACACCATAGACTGAGGACCTGGGCTCAATCCAACATCTGCTCCCTTCTGGGCTAGAGACCTTGGACAAGCCATCTAACTTGTCTATGCATTGGCTCATCCCCTCTGTTACAGGGGCAGAGCGGTTAGGCTCTGGCTCTTAAGGCTGTTGCAAGGATTAAATGAGATGAAGGGCTCAATCAAGTAGCAAGCATATTGTCACCAAGATGCTTGGCCCCAGGCCTGAATACAGAAGAAGGGCCCAGGGTTCACAAACCACTGGTGGTCAAAGTGGTGGGTGTGGGCAGGCAGGTACAGCCTCCACACAAGCTCTTCCTGTGGTCTATATAGCATGGCAAACAGAGGAAGGCCCCTGCGCCTGCCAAAACTTGGCCTGCTCAATTATTAATATCCACCGTGTGTTCTTTTATTCAGAAATGCCTTTGAAGTTTTCCCTCACCCTGGCCACAGGGATTTGAGGGAAGGAAAGTATATGAAAGAAGGAAGTGCAGGAAAGGACAGGTAGTGCGTGACCAAGAAAATGGGAAACACGAAGCCGTTCCTACTATTTAGTCTCATCTTTAGTCAGTAATTGTAACTTGTAATCAAGCAAGGATTCCTAGCAGTCAAGAACCAAAAACAGGGGGAGGGGGACACCAGGAAGAATTTATAAGCAATTCTGAGCAACAGCCGTGGGTGCTAGACTGATAGGTCCCCCCTGGGGAGGTGACAGTTGGTGGAAACAGTCTGAGGCAGGCAGGAGTTTACTTGGGCAAGAGCAGTCAGCATGGCCTCGAAGGGACTAATTATGAAAATATGATTACAGTGGATTAGTAATCTTGTCAATCAAAGCCACCTGCCAGGTAGCACCTGGCACCGGGTGAAAATGCCACAGGACTGCAGAATGTGATGTTGTAGGGTTTTGTACAAAATGTTCTTCCTCAAGAGGGAAGGCCTGCCTGGGCCCAGAAAGAGAGCAGCAGGAAATACTGACAAGATAGCTCTGGGATGTCTCAACTTGAAATTTGAGCCTCATCCCTTATCATCACCCCCTGAGAACTGGTCCAATACTGACGCCTTGTTTACATAGGCCTGGAAGAGACTACTGATGTTTGCTGTGACAGCCAAGAAAAGGTAGAATCTTAGAAGTGATGAATGACTGTGGTGATACCTACCACAATCACTTTCACTGAGCACATGAAGTGCTTCTAGCCTGGTACTCAGCACCCGAGATCTCCATCTGAATTCATCCTTGCAGAACCCAGTGTTATAGTTAGAGTTTCTATTGCTGTGACGAAACACTATGAGCAAAAAAGCAACTTGAAGAGGAAAGGATTTATTTCTCTCACTGTTCATCATTAAAAGCAGTGAGGTCGGGAACTCATGAAGGGCAGAGACCTGGAGGCTAGAACTGATGCAGAGGCCACGGAGGGTGATGCTTCCTGGCTTGCTCCCTATGGCTTGCTCAACCTTATCTTATTATCAGCCCAGGGATGGCATCACCCACAATGGGCTGGGCCCTCCCCCATAAATCACCAATTAAGAAAATTCCTTCTAGCCAGATCTTATGGATCTAACATTTTCTCACTTGAGGTTCCCTCCTTTCAGATAACTCTAACTTGTGTCAAGTTGACGTAAGTCTAGCCAGCACACCCATTGAGCTAACCACTGCTTCTCTATCTGATGAAAATAAATTTCAAGGGTGCTGACCTGACAAACATTTTTCCATGAGAATAGTAGATCAGTTAAACCTCAGAGTGCAATCTCATTGTTACCAGCTTTTAACAGGGCTTACATAGGCTCAGAGAATGAAACAGCAATCCTGGAACCTACATGGGTATGGACCAGGTTCTCTGCATATATGTTATAGCTATTAGCTTAATGTTTTTGTGAGACTCATAACAATAGGAGTGGGTGTATCTCTGACTCCTTTGCCTGCTCTTGAGACTCTCTTCTTCGTGTTGGGTTGCCTTGTGCAGCCTTGATATGAGTGCTTTCACCTTCTTATTGTATCTGGTTTCGCTGTTTCCTTGTGGTCTCTTAGAGGGGGAAGAGAGGAGGGGGAGGGAAGGGGAGCTAGGAGGAGTGGAGGGAAGGGAAACTGGTTGAGATGTATTGTATGAGAGAAGAACCTATTTTCTTTTTTGTTTGTTTGCTTGCTTGTTTTATTTTATTTTATTGGAGATCAGGTTTCTCTGTATAGTCCTTACTGTCCTAGAACTCAATCTTTAGATCAGACTAGCCTCAAATTCACAGAGATTCACCTACCTCTGCCTTCAAAGTGCTGGCATAAATGGTGTGTGCCACCACCACCTGGAAAATAATCTATTTTCAATTTAAAAAAAAGAAAACAGAAAACACAATATGTTACCTGTCCTGGTGAGTTTCTATTGTCAACTTGTGATACAATATAGAGTGACCTGAGAGGAGGGAACTTCAGCTGAAGAATTGCCTTGATAAGACTGGCCTGTGACTATATCTGTGAGAGACCGTCTTGACTGATGAGCAATGTGAAAGGGCCCAGCCTACTGTGGGAGGCACGCCTTTAGCTGTCTGGGGTGACTAAGAAAGCTAGCTGAGTGAGCCAGAAATCAGCAAGCAGCGTTCCTTCATGATTTTTGCTTCAGTTCCTGCTGAGTTTCTGAACTTAACTTCCAGTAATGATGGATCATGACCTGGAAGGGAATGCTGAAATTAACTCTTCTGTCCCTATGTTGCCATTGGTCATGGTGTTTATCACAGTCACAGAAAGGAAGTCAAAACAGACTCCAAACCTGAACTCCTCCCTCTGTCCTGACCACAGACATGAAAGCCTTCTCTGTGTTGTGGTGACAAAAGAAGCTACAGCAGCTCCTGAGCCAGGCACTTCATCCAGCATCAGATGCCCATTTCCCTATGGCTATCAGTGGAGCTTTGCCTGAGTCTGGTCTGTATTAAACTGTTTATGTTTGTGCATTAAATCCTTAGAGGACACATACAAGGGAGAGTTCATCATTCTACTTTATTAATAAAAGCATGGAATTGTACCAAAGTTGGAGCAATAGGCCAAATGCCATAGGGGTGAGAAGAGTCAAAAGAGACATCCCAATCTAGTTTGCCCTGGTCCCTTGGGTTGAACATCATACCACCACCTCACCTGTTGAAACTCACTCAAAAGTAAGACTTGCCCAAACGCCTGATCAGCCAGGCAGAGCACTCTGCTAGAGGCAGATATCTCTCCTTTTCCTTCCTCCTCACAGAGTGAACACTGCCCCAACAACTTATATGGAGCACTCATGAAAAAAAAAGTGACTTCAGGTAGGAGGTGATAGAATTCCATCCCAATTCTTGCATTGTTATTAGTGAGACATTCTAAAGTGATCTAGTTTTTGTTCATAACTTTGATGCTAAAGCATCAGAAGGGAAGAAAACAGATGCCTTCCAGTTTGTGAATATTACAATATGAAAAAGATGAATTTAAAAATGTTTTGGTAACACCTTGGTACCAAAACCAAACAGCCAATTAATAAATACATCAATGAAATGTGACTGGAACTGCTTGCCTCCTCAGTTCCACTTCTATTAAAGCATTAAGTGTCCCCTGCTGTGAATGTTTAGGCACTTTACAAAATCCCCACCACTCCCCTGGGAGCTGAGGGCTCAGTTTGTGAATCCTGCACTGTGTGTAGAACCTGGTGCTGAGTGTAGCAGATGCTCCTCCCAGCCTTGCTTTATGGATTCCCTCTAGCTTATCCTATGCAGAGTCAGATAAATAAACTAAACAGGATCTTCTCACTTCCTTTTAATGTTTAACATGCCATGGTCCAGGGGAGAGATGGATATAAGTGACAACATGAAGGTATTCGCTCCTTGAGCTTACACCCCTTCTCACTGACCTAAAAGAAACAAACCAAAAATAAAAAGATAAATAAAAAATGGATTTTAAAGGGCCCATATAAAACACCAGCCTTCTACAGTGACAGATGACACCATCAGAAGCCTGATGGGCATTTGCGCAAGCCACAATGAGAAAGGATCCATTAATAAAGTACACAATGGAATAGAGAAGAACATTCCAGAAACATTGATGGATTGGCCCATTTCAAAGATGCCACCCCCAGTGTACTGCCAGCTGCAGAGATGCAGGAGAATTATCAGGAGGGCTGATGTGTGAGTAGCAATGCTTTGACTATGTAGGTGTGAATCCTTGGAACCAACTCAGCAGATGAGGCAATTTCTCCTCAGCATCCTTGAGATTCAGAGCATCTGCTGGGAGAATAGTGCCTGCCTGGCCTTGGATATATGCCTTGCACTGTGAGCCAATTTCTGAACCTCTTCCTAAGCCTGCAATGAAGTGTTTTGGGGAAGCAAAGGCAGCGAGGAAGCAGAAATGAGCAGAAATCCCTGATAGTTGAACATTACCTTTGAAATGGCCAGGTCACTCCTCACCGAGACAGCAACTTCAAAACCAAGGGCATTCTTTTAGGAAAACTCCTCTTTGCATTCCAAAGAGATAAAACTCATGCTGGACTTTTCCCCCAGAGGAGACAACGTGTAAGCTTCCCTCGTGGTAGCTAGGGAGGTGCTGAAGCAGGCGTACCTCCTGCACCAGCCTGGCAGAGATGAATATATCCTAAAGAGACATGCAGCTGTCAGGCTGTTAAACAGAAGACATTGAAAGTATCCCAACCCCCAGATTCCTGGGGAGGAGTCTCATGCTGGGAGAAGAAAAGCTGGGCCTTCCAGAGTGAGAACTCTTCTCTTAGGGAAAGAGTTACAACCTTACACAGACAGTGGTGGGTCCATGGTGATCGAGTCCATCCTCCACTGGGAACTCCTTAGCTGTACATGCCCTCCCTCGATATATACTTTAACCTTGCTTTGGGACCCAGAAGATGAATTGGAGGTGTCATTGGTCTCTTTGTCCTTCTTCCCAGTATGGCCACATTAGACAAATCTTTTAGTTCTTTTTACCACTAATTCAGCTGATGGGGGAAGTACTTCTGTGTATGTTTATCTTATTGATTATTGAATAAAATACTGTTTGGCCAATGAGACAGCAAGTTACACGGGACTAGAAGTCAAAGAGGATTCTGGGAAATGTAGTAGAAAAGTGCTGATCCAGGCAGGAAGTGACATAGCAAGGAGACTCATATTTAAGAGAAGGAGAAACAGGAAGGGCCCCTTTTTCCCATTTGCCTCCTCCAGCAGCAGGATGTGAGCCACCGGCAAAGAGGCACGCCTATAAGGCGTCCGATAAGATAAGTCTTATAAAATATATAGATTTATGATAATTGAGACTGAGCTAACAGATGAGAATCCTAGTCATTGGCCAAGCAGCATTGTACCTAATACAAGTTTCTGTGTATTCATTTGGGCCCTAACTCAGGCCGGCGGCTAGCGAAAAGCTTACATGTGGCGATGGGGCTCAGCGGCTTTCTGCAGAAAGATTTATCGTAACATTCAGCTGTTTTAATTGACTTCTTACGACTGAATTTCCTGACCATCTAATGACACCTGCTCTCACCTCCAGGTTACAGATGAGGCACGGAGAGATTACTAGTCTTGTGCCTGTATTAAGGTTACCTTACCAAGCATATGTCCAGGCCCATGTATCTCAAGATGCAACTTCCTTAACAATAATAGCCACCTCTTAGTTCTCTTCTGGTCTTTCACAGAACTTTATACTGCTGTGTGTCTGATCATTGTCTAGTGATAGAAATCTTAAAAGGACCTCAATTTCACTCATGGCTTCTCTCTATGCCCAAACTTTATTGACCATTTATCTGGCACAGATTGTGCTGAATTCTAGAAATGAGATAACACACCAAAAGAGCCTCCCCTGAAGGATATCATAGGAATGGAATAGTCTCAGAAAGTACAAGGCCCTGAATTACCTTAAACAAGCCAACGACTGGTAGCCTTGGCCACGTGTGTGCTCAGTGGTCATTTGGTTCAAAGAAGCACCGAGCTGCAACCCAACAGGCAGAAGTGCCAAGGTTTCCCTCCCACTTCCAGTGGGAAATTGTATGACATCCAGCAAGGACTATTCCAACAGCTCATGTATAAAACTAAGACATTGACCACCAGCAAGCTCGAAGGCTGACATGCCATGAAAACTGCCTGCTGAGTACTTTTTTTTTTCATTGCCTCCTAAGTATCTGGGATACTGGATAATATTTGGCTGAAACTGTGAGACTTGGATCAATCAAGACAGAAGGGAGTCTCTTCAATGCTTGCTTTTTAATGATAGGCAAGTAAAGCTTGGTATTCTGTTCAAATTTGTCTACTCACTAAACTGTATCTGTAGCCCCCTACTCAGTTAATGTTGGCTCAAGAGTCATCGTAGATGCTTAAAGAAGCCAAATAGGCAGAGGCTCTGTTATCTTTTATTTTTAATAACATTTTTTATTTATTTTATATACCAACCAATTTCCCCTCCCTGCTCTCATTCTGTACCCTCCTACTTCCCATCTACCCCCCTCCCAATCCACCCCTCCTCTATCTCCATTCAGAAAGGGACAGTCCTCCTATGAGCTTGCACAAAACCTGGCACATCAAGTTGAGGCAGGATCCAGCTTCTCCCCTTATGTCCAGTTGGGATCAGGTAATCCAGCATGGGAAACAGGTTACCAAAAGCTAGCTAAGCAGCAGAGAGAGGTCCTGCTTTCACTGTTAGAAGCCTTACTGAGAGACCAAGCTACATGATTTTCACACACATGCAGAGGGTCTAGGTCAGTCTCATGCAGGCTCCCTGACTGGAGATAAGTGCATTCATACTTTTTCATTGCTGTGCCTTTCTGATAATTCTGTTGTTTAACACCCACCCTCTGCAACATAGACCTGGAAATGTTGTCTTGTATTTCTAAGCTCAACAAAACTGTGACAGCCCCATGGGGAATATGTGTGCATTGGATAGTCTTTGTTTAGACATGAATTATATTTTCTTGGCCATAAGGTTTAACATTAAGGAATCAATAGTATATATTAAAGAAGACACACGAAGCCAGAATACATGAAATCAGGTAACACATTCTTCATTTATGAAAATATTATGATGGGAAGCTCCCAAGAATCATCTAACTGAATCATCCCATAGGAACAATGATTCAGCATGCATGGAAATTTCATAGAACATTAACTATCTCAACAGTGAGATGCCACTGTATTGTTCTGTGGCCATGCAATAAGAAGTCGGTCAAGGGGCCCCCAAAATCTGTTCTGGATGAATTAGCTGTGTTGTTCCAAGTGTCATCACCAAAATAGCACCAGGGAAAGAAGAAAAGATGAGCAATGCTTTGTATGTCTTCAAAAGCCTAACCGTGGCATTGGGCAGTGGACACTGTTATTCAACAGAAACCATTGGCTTATTAATGTTTTGTGTCTTTTTTTTCATAGTTTGGTTAAACCATGGCTTTATAATGATTTAAAAAAATAAGAGAACAAAATAATTCATTGCTTAATTCTGTTTGCCTTCCAGTTCCAAGAAATACATCCATAAATCATCTTCTTCATCAGAGCCAAAAGTCTCCATTTTGCCTTGGTTTCTTGATCTGAAAATAGGAAATAGTACTTCTTCCTTTGAAATAAATTTGTTGATTTTTGTAATGTTAAATCTCACCCCCCAAGAAACTACAACTCTTGCCAAAACAGAAGCTATCTGATGCACACATCTCCCGGGTGAGGCAATCATAGCCTTGAGCTTAAGAACACAAGGGTCCGAGATCTAACTCTAACACACAAACTGACTTAATGGAGCCCATTCTATATGGAGAGATACCTTACTCAGCCTAGACACAGGGGTGTGGGGGTAGGGAGGTGCCTCGGTCCTGCCTCAATGAGATGATGGGACAGACTTAGTAGACTTCCTAGGGGAGGCCTTACCGTCTCCAAGGAGCAGATGAGAGGTCGGGGGAGAAATGGAGGGAGGGGGAGGAGAGAAGGGAGGGGTAACTGGGATTGGAATGCAAAAAAATTAATTAATTAAAAAAGAAGAAACAAACACAAGGCAGGGCTGGAGAGATAGTTAGTGGTTAAGACCACTTGCTGTTCATGCAGAGGACCTGAGTTTGGTTCTCAGCACCCAAATGGTGGTCCACAACCATCCATAATTCCAGCATTAGAGACCTGATACCCTCTTCTGACCTCTCTGGGAAGCTGCACGCATATGCACATGCTCCTACACAGACATATAATTAAAAATAACAAAATAAGTATTATGACAATAAGCAGCTATAATAGGAGGAGTTGTGGATCTTTTTTCTGGAGAATTCCTCCTGCATTGAGCCTCTTAGGTCACTGAGAATATCCCTACCTGGCCCTACTTACCTCATTTTCAGCATCTCCCTTGATATGGCAAATCACCTTTGTCTTTTCCTAAGGCTCATCTTTGGACCCATCAAATGGCGTCCAAAGTCTGTATTTAAGAACAGAAGCTTTAGAGTCACAGGGATCTGGGGTAGAATTTTAAGTCAAGCATGCCTTTTGGGGTACTTGGTGCTAGTTAATTAATACTTCAGAGCCTCAGTTTCCTCTTCCTGGATATAGAGATTATATCTACTTGAACATCTGTTAGGAAAACTAAATGGGATTTTGTTATCAAGAGCCTCTGAGAAGCTGACTCCAAGTCAGAATTAAAGTACAGGTTCTATATTAGGATGAGGAGTAATTGCTTAGTGTCTAAAATGTTTTGGGGGGCTATAAGAAAATCAGAAATAAATAGCTCTGGTGGTTATATAATATGAATACAATCAATGTCCTGTATTGTGCACTTAAAAATAGTTGAAAGTGGAAAGGTTTGTGTCATATTTTATCATAATTTGTGCCACAAATGTATCAAAGGAAAACATTTTGTAAGACACAAAGGGTCAGGGACACAGGTACCATCATCAAACTATGATACAAGTCTGACCCCAAGTGCAAAAGAGAGAAAATGGAAACAGTCAAAGGAAAGGAGAAAGTTCTGGGCTGAAATAAAGTTCTAAGGAGTGTTCAACAAGATCATCAGGGATCCACTATCTCCCAGGAACTGACTGTCTCAGTACCCTCCTATCTTCAAACACAAGTTGTAAGCTGTATTTGGGAAACATGTTGGCAAAATGGCACTCACAGATTTCAGAGCACAGACACTTGGGACATCACTCAATTATTTTCACTTCAGTTGAAGATCTGAACTGTATATTCTCATGGTTTTCATGGGGATTGTGCCTGTTAAGTTATTCACCACTCTGGAAAGAGAGTAAAGGCATTGCTCATTTCCACAGCAACAATCAAAGTCACCATCACTGCCAATCGCCAGTACCATGATCTTTAATCTCAGTAAAGTTTGTTCCAAATAACACACAATCAACTCTAATTAAATCATTTTCATTTGTTCTAGTGGTACTAAGTGGCACCGATGTGGTGTTTATCTAAGAAAGCTTGAACTTCATTATAAACGTTAGAAATGACAAATCTATGAATCTCTTGCAGGCATAGGAAACCAGTAGAGTGTGATTCAAAAATAACATGTGTCAAGCACTGTGTGGGTGGAACCTACACAGTGTCTTCAAACCCCACAGCCTTCCATCACTGTCCATCAATAGCTCTAGCCTCCAAAGGCTTAGAGACTGAAGCACTGCTCATCTGTCACCATCTCTTTCCCTTTCACCATTTACAGTCCTCCTAACCAGGAAAAAGAGGGGTCAGCATGAACTTTCCTTGAATAAAAGTAAACCAGAAAGAAATTTCAAAGCAGGCAACCCCAGATCACTACTTACCTGCTGAAACTATAACCTGCAATGTTCCCCAAAGACACTTGTGGTGATTTCTTTGCCTTGAGCACAATACGAATTTCACTTCTGTATTCCTTTTAGAAAGAAGAATATGACACTCAATCACATCTAATGGGAAAATCATTTCCCTGTCTTCCTCTAAGGAGAAGTTAGCCAATTTTCTTTAAAAGGTGGAGTGGATGACTAAAAGGAAAAAAGTAAATGGGAAAGACCGATGTCTGTCTCCACTTATTTAATTGGGCCAGTCATGTGCGGTCTATTTATTCCTTCCAAGAGAAGTAAATCTATGAAGAAATAGTAAAGTTAAAAAGAATGAGATGCAGTTCCAATGCTATTCTGCCCACCAACTCAAAGTAACTGTCTTCCCTCACTCTGTGGTCCTATTTTCCTCCTCCTCCTCATGAAAACCTAACAACCTCTCTAAGGAAAGGGGTTATTTACACAACCCTTGATTGGTCCAAGAAAATCAATGTTAGTTCATTACTAAATTATTTTTTATAAAATCTGAATTTCACTTTACCACCTGAAGAAGTAACATATGTCAGAGAGAACAAATGTGCTAGACATGATGCTGCGTGTTAAGGTCAAAGATGTAACAGAGAAGTCAGTTATGGTAGAACATGTCTATAATTATAGCTCTCACTAGGCTGAGGCAGGGGGATTATGAGTTTGGGATGAATAATGAGTTCAGGTGTGTAGTGGCATCTTGCCTTGCCAGTGAACTTGTAGTAATGGCCACACCCTTTGGGCATGGTTTCAGGTGCCCAAACCATGGTATCTCCCTTTTCAGATAGAGGAGCTGTGAGTGCATGCTCTCTTGGGTGGTGGATAGCATCAAAAAGGCAGAGTTTGCATCTTCTGGAGCAGGAAGGCCATGGTGGTTATTTACTCTTATCTGTGTAAGTTGTTCCCCAATAAAACCTATTTATCATTTATCTTTGGTGAACTCATTTAAACCCAGCTTCACAGGTGGACTATGTAAGAAGACCCTGAACAAAAATTAAAACCAAAGGTAGTACTGGGATCGAGTGAATAGTCAATGTACACTTGAAATATTGTAGTAAGGAATATGGGGCTGAACACGGGTTGTTATGGGATCCAAATATGTAACTTTATCCACTCCTTTTGCATATGAGTGGGGATCTAAGTTGAATCCTTTAGGAGAAGCAAGAGTTAATGACATGGTAGATGAGAGATCATTTGGCACAAAGAAAATTCTATACTCCCAGACATATAAGTAGTTGTGTATAGTTAGATCAGAGAATTCAAAGAGATTCTAGAATTCCAAAAGAAGAGTCTGGAAGAACCAAATCCTCCTTTAAAAAATGTGTGTGTGGCCCACAGGAAAGAGGAAAGACATGCTCCTGAGAACACTGAGAGTTACTGAGGAGAAGAATACACAATGTACTTTGCTTATGAAAAAACACTTTATGTGATGAACCTAGATATGAAGTCAGACTATTATAGAAATATAAGTTAAAAAAGAAATGACTTCCCCTGACACATTTAAGTGCTGAAATAAAGAAGTGGACTGATTAGACACTTATTAAGGAAATAAACCCAATAGAATCCATCACTGATCAAGTGACCATGGAATAAAAGTCAATAATGATGCTCAGGTTTCCACTTAGATAGGAGTACCATTTTTTGAGATAGGGGAAGCTGGGGTAGAATAGATTAAAATGAGTTAAACACCTATGGGATTTTAAGGCATGATGTTCCATTGTCAACAGTTAGAGAAAGCATTGGAGTTGAAGAGAATGGCCTAGGCTTAAGTTTTGAATTGATTTCATCAACCAAGAAAATATATGCAGTTTGAAGACAGATTTGGAGCATAAAGAGTACAAATGCTTAACCGAAAAAAAAATTAGACAAAAAAGGAAGCTCGAGTCACAAAAATAATACCCAGAGAAGGCAGGACCATTCAGGACAAGAAAGGATAGAAATTCAAGAAAGCTATTCAAAGTCAAGTCAAACAAGAACTATCAACTATTCCTTGAATTTCAGCACAAATCACTCAGAGATTGCCATGGAGAAAGTGAGTGCTGAAATCAAAGGCATGACTGTGATAGTTGTCACATGCAGCTTGAATTGAGTTAGGTAGACATTCCCAAGTCTCCAAGCTCTCAGTGAGGGGCCATCAGACTTCCATCTGTGCAACTCACACAGCCCTCACATATATGAAGCACTGAGTGACACGTGTAGAGGGTCTAAGGAGATGCTCAATGGATAAGTACTTCCCACCCAAGCATGATGATTGGAGTTCAGGTCCCAAGAACCCATATAAAAGTCAGACAGGCATGACCACCAAACTATAATCCCAGAACTGAGATGGGACAGACAGGAGATCAGCCTTTTTATATCAAAGAAGTTTAATACGCTGCAATAAAATAAACGCCTTGAAAAACTCACAGAATAGATGTCAATGTTAGAATAACCCCTCCCATATGTCCTCTAGCTCCACACCCCACTCCCCCAAAACAAAACCAGAAAATCTTAACCACCACAAGAAATCCTTCAAACGTGGATTTCAGTGTGGGCCTCTTTATCAGTAACAAGAACACAGCTATCTATGTGGTCCAACAGGAAAAGCAAAACACAGAAGCACAAAAAGTCTACAAGATTTCAATATTTAAGAGACTTGGTACATACTCAAAGTTAAAATAACTCCAACTTTTATAGCTATACATACTGTTTTAAAGCAACTTAATATATTTTTAAATTTCATATATACACTCTCAAAGGTTCTTCAGGTATGTAAACCTTGTCTAATGAAAAATTTTCAATGTTTCAAACCAACAAATTTACAGCACACATTGAATTCTTGTCCATTAAAGACACAGTATTTTCAAACAACAAAGACATCTGTTCAACGATGTTCATAGCAGCACTGTTTGTAATAGGCAGAAACTGGAAGCAGCCTAGATGCCCCTCAACGGAAGAATGGATAGAGAAAATGTGGTGCATTTAAACAATGGAATACTACTCAGCAGAAAAAAAACAATGGAATCTTGAAATTTGCAGGAAAATGGATGGAACTCGAAGAAACCATTCTGAGCGAGGTAACCCAATCACAAAAAGACAAACATGATATGTACTCACTCATATGTGGATTTTAAACATAGAGTAAGGGATTACCAGCCTACAATACACACTGCCAGAGAAATTAGTAAACAAGGAGGACCCTAAAAGAGACAAACTTTGTCCCCTGGAGAAGGGGAAAGGGTCAAGATCCCCTGAGCAAATTGAGAGCATGGGAAGAGGGGGGAGGGAGCTACAAGAATGAGAAGGGAAGAAGAGGAAGGTATTCAGAGGTCATGAGGAAGCAGAAAGGTTGAGTCAGGGGAAGAACAGAAGAAAGGATGTGTAATAGGCAGAGTTTTAGTTGTGGGGTGGTAGGGGAGGAGGGGAGGGAGAAGGGAACTGGGATTGTCATGTAATTCAATCATGTTTGTGACTCAAATAAAGAATAAAAAAATAAAATTTACCTGTGGAATACATTCTAAAAATAAAAATAAAAATAAAAATAAAAGACACAGTATTTACCTACACTCACTAACAGTGGAATCCAGGCCCAAGAAGCACACACTGCTCTTCCAGGTGGCCATCTGCAGCCTCTTCTCACCTCACTAGGTTGGAAGGTGCTGGGGTCAGGGAAGGGCTGGACCCTCTGGCGACCCCACTCTTGGGCATCTGGAGCACTGGCTAAGACTCACAAGACAGAAGAAAGGTACACATCCAAACACCTACAGGATGGACCTCAGCAACAACACCAGGAGGAGTAAAAACTTGAGGAACAGTGGAGACTCAGCTCTCTGAACTAGAGCCGGAACCGCAGCCCCTGCCCTAAACTCATTTGAAGGGTTGTGGCCTAATAGAAGCAAAATCCAATGTATACCTGAGCTTCAATTAAATTACATGGCCTCCTAGGACCCCGGACCCCTCAAAGGCTTCAACATTAGCCTAAATCAGGGCACTGGGGGCTATGCTTTTCATACAGGTGGGGTTGCACTTTTTAATGTCATAATGCATATGGGAAAATGCCATGAGATCACAAAGATGATCAGTGTACACAGGCATCTCATATATATATGAGAGAGACATATTCCAAAAGCCTAAAAAGCTACATCACCTCCAACAATGTTATCTGGGTGTGGGTATTCTGTTTCATTAAATTTAGGACGGTCACAAGGAAAGGCTGTTCAACAGAACTGGACACACTAAGAGCCACACCAGACTCTAGGGAGCATGGACATCTCTAGCTGAGGCATAGAGGCAGAAGGCAGGACATAGGTTGGCTTCTAAAGGTGAGTCAGACAGAGCAGGGGGATATAATAGGCCACATTTGTTTCTCGGGTAAAAATTTCTTACATTTATTCTATGGCCAAATGAGCTTTGTCTCATCTGTTCTGAAAACTTACACGTTCCTGAGAAATTGCTAACCCTTTGATTGGCTTGGCCACTTTTGATGTATCTGGTGCTGGAAGAGTTCCCACACACACTATAGTTTTGTGAATGGGAGCATGAAGAAGAAACAGAAGCATCAATTCAAGTAAAGCAGCCTCTTAGTAAAGGCAAGAGGCTTTGCAAGAGCTGTCCCCCAACCCGATCCTCTGAGACAACAGGACTGGTCATCATCTGTGGTCATATTGCTATGGAAACACATCAGAAAGAACAACTGGAAATCTGCTCTGCAGACCCGGGCACTGACCAATTTACTGTACACCTGTTTATATATATCTATATATAATATATAGCCTTTTAAGCCTGCTAGCTAGACTCACCAGAATTGGTGATCCTGGGAAAACCAAGAGACCCTGCTCTGATAAGTAAAGGGGAAAGGAATCAAAGAAGCCATCAGATGTCAATTTCTGGCCGCCACACTCTCATGCCTCCCGAATGCACCCCCATACATGCACCCAAACACATGCAAACACAGAAAAAAATGAAACAAGATGCAAAGCAAACAATCATAGAAAATTAATGCAAACTGGCATCCCACATTTTACAACTTCATTTGAAAGTATTCTGAAATTAGTGGTAAGGCAGAGGAAGCTGCTTACAGCTGCTTGCTGGCCTTGAAAAGTGCTGGCTTATGTCTTACCTGATTGCCAGGCATTCAATTAATCACGCCCTGCCTTCTCACCTCTACTCCTGGGTCAATAGACAAGGTCACCGTGGTCTAATTAGACTCCTAAATGAGCTCCAGAGGTGTAAGGCAGAGCCTGAGCCAAGGTCTCCACGCCATTCTCCCTTCTACTCCTCATGTTTAGTTGATGCTGCAAAAAAATAATTAAGCTGATTTTGTTTCTGATTATTTTTCTGGAACCTTTGGTGACCTCTCACAGGGAGGATGACAACTCATCACTCAGACAGAGGGCCACATCAACAACAATGTCTTATCTGCCATCAATTAAGCACCATGTGGCACACATCATGCTGACCCTCTCACAAAATTTAAATTACACACAGTTCTGTATAAAATCCTCACTGGTTCCACAATGTCCAAAGGAATAATAATTAATTTTCCCTTATTCCTCATTCAGTGCCTAATACAGAAAAAGAACTGTTTAAAGGGGGGATATATTTGGATAATAAATTAATATCAAATTAAAAACACATTTGGGTCAAAAGTATTTTACATTTTTTGAAACTCTATCTTAAATTAATGTCTTCTGTACATAAAAACAATTGGGGAAACACCTTGATTTAATTTGTTAATTGTGGCATTGACCATGACCATATTTTATCACCACTAGGGTTCATTATAATGAGATTCAACAAGTAGTCTCCCATTTAAATCATCTTGCAGAAGTGAGATAGTACCTAAGTTGTCATCTTCAACACTACGAGAAGGAAGGTGTTAGTAAGAGACGATCAACAGCAGTCATGGTTATAAGTTGTTCAAGTAAGCCTTGTGCCGGAAGACTGTGAAATCAAGCATAAAAACAGACCCTAAGAAGCTAGACTTGATTTCTTCACCATTTGCACCAGTTGTCGATGTACTGTTTTTCAGTCCCCAAATCACCCTTCATTGTCTGCTCTGGAAAAAAAAAAACCTGAAACCTTTCAATAATTTACATTATTAAACTGGGATGTTGTTATGCTTTGTCAGCTAAGGGCGCTGAGACACTGCCCTAGAAAATAATGTTTCTTCCTGGTTGTAGCACATTCTCTAAGCAGGGGTTGGCACATAGATGGTTTTCTGTGTCAGGTTCCTGTAAACACAGTTGTTGTGGGGTTTTTTGGTTTTTTTGTTTTGTTTTGTTTTGGGGGGGGGTTCGGCTTTTTGAGACAGGGTTTCTCTGTGTAACTTTGGAGCCTATCCTGGCACTTGCTCTGGAGACCAGGCTGGCCTCCAACTCACAAAGATCTGCCTGCCTCTGCCTCCCAAGTGCTGGGATTAAAGGCGTGTGCCACCAATGCCCGGCCGAACACAGTTGTTCTTATTTGTTGCTTCCATGACACTCCCAGCATCAAACTTCTGAGGCATAGAGTGCTTAGCCATTCTTGAGAGGTTTGCAGCAGAATGTCTCCAAGGGAAACGCCACTCCTTGATTGCTTTCCCAGCACTGTATTGGGTGCACTGCCTCCAAGTGCCAGAGCCCAGACTGTTAGCAAATTCTAACAACTCCTTGCCATTTGGTGAGTGACACCTATGTTCTCCCAAGGTCAGCTGGAAGTAGAAGGGTTGCATCCTAGAACACTCTACCTCAGCACTAACGGAAGCTGCTGCTCATACCTGATATCCCAGTCTTTTGTAGAGCTCTCTTTACTTTTGATAAATCAATGCTACAATCTCCTGAAATAATGAATAACTCTTTTATGAAATTTATTTATTTGGTCTTTGACAGTTTCATGTATATATAGTATGTTTTAGACATTTCGACTTCTATTACCCTCTCTCATACTTGCACCTGTTCTAATGAAATCCTTCTAACTTTCAGATATGTGGCAGAGGGTCTATGTGTGTGTCTGCATGTGTGTGTGCCTGTGTGTGTGTGTGTGTGTGTGTGTGTGTGTGTGTGTGTACATGTCTGTGTGTGTATCTGTGTGTTTTATCTGTTGTGTCGTCTGTGTGTGTCTGTGTGTATGTTTGTGTGTGTCTCTATGTGTGTATCTGTGTGTGTCTCTATGTGTGTGTCTGTGTATGTCTGTGTGTATCTGTGTGGGTGTGTATATGTCTGTGTCTGGGTGTCTGTGTGTGTTTGTATGTGTGTCTGTGTGTGTTTGTATATGTGTCTGTGTGTGTTTATGAAAGACAGACAGACAGAGACAAAGACAGACTCCATAAACTTACTTAAGGTTGCTTACATGAGCATGGGTGAGAAGTGCTTTAGGTTCATATGCTATTTTTCAGTGGCTATACCACTAATGAAAATGACATCCTCTCCTCCATTAATTACAAGTAGATCCTCAGGAATGGATGAGAACTCATGAGGCCTTCCCCTATCCATGACAAAATATTAACAGACCAATCTCAGGCAGGTCTTAAGTAACCACAGATGCTTTGAATTCATGAGTGCAAAACCATGTCACATCCAGGAAATGGGTTTTTTTGTTTTGTTTGGGGGTTTTTGCCTTTGGTTTTTCTGGGTTTTTTGGGGTTTTGGTTTTTGGTTTTTTCTTGCAACACTACCTCATCTTCTGTCTCTTGCATTTTCCCCACCTTTTTCTGTGATGTTCCCCAAGCTTTATAAAGCTCTGAATTAAACACCACTTGTATCTGTAAGAAGCTTTTCTGACAAGTGCCAAAAGCAGCATTAATCTATGAGTATACATATTCAATCAACATGTGCAGTCAACAAACCACTAATAATAGGTTCCTTTCCAGGGCCTATGACTTACCCAGCTATGGACATTTGACTAGTTTTACAGTACCAAGCAAGGGTTTCTTCCTATGGAGCAGTCTCAAATCCAATCAGAAAGTGGTTGGTTACTTCCATAATAATCATGCCACTATTGCACACCAGTGGTAATATATTGCCTAACAGGTCAATATGGTAACTTGCAGGGCTCACAGTCCAATAAGACTATTTGGTGGCTTTTCTCTCCCATCTTCCTGCATACCACCTTCTGACACCATGAAAACCAGCCAGTAGGAAAAAGCTTCTAGCTCAGTTTCAGGTTGATTTCTTTGTGTTCTGTGTATAAAGTATGTCACATGTGAATGTCTTCAGCAATAGTGTCTTACTATCAACTTTTGGTGTACAACAATAGCAATAGCCTGTATTATATGGAGGTCTCTTGTCTTACCTGACAATTTATAGAGATGTATCTTACACCTGACACTGAGATTCTCATTTAATAACATATGGCTTCAAGAAGTATCACCCACCCAAAGTATCTCTGTTCTGAATAACTTTGTATTAATGTTTTCTTATTCAAGTTAATATACAATTGCTCTCTTTTGATTGGTTCTCAATTAATACCATTTCACATGTGCACACACACACATACACATACTCAATAGTATCCAAAAGACATAAAAATTGCATAAATCATTTTAATGTCCCCAGAACATAATCCTGAAAAATAATCTACTTTTTTCTGAACTGGAAATTATTATATTATTTTTCTTAATTCTTATAATGGACATGTAGGAAAAATATTTTATCTCCATTACATAGATGGGGAATTGACATGTTGACAGACTAAATGTCTTACCCCAGGTCTCACTGTCATATGGAATGCTTTTTTTTAAGATTTTATTTATTTATTATGTATACAGGTATCTGCATGCATGCACACCAGAAGAGGGCACCAGATCTCATTACAGATGGTTGTGAGCCATCTTGTGTTTGCTGGGAATTGAACTCCAGTCCTCTGGAAGAGTAGTCAGTGCTCTTAACCTCTGAGCCATCTCTCCAGCCCCCATATGGAATGTTTTAAAGAGAAAGTAGTGACACATCTTTCCATGTAATATTAATAATGATTTTGACTTTTTAAAAAGCTCTTGTCTTAAAAATTGTGACTCAACCCCAGGTTGATTCAGAGGCCCATAAACTCTATTGCTACAGTATATTTACCCCCCTCAACATTCCATCAGTTGTTTGATGGATGCTATGAGAATAAAAATTACTCCCAATGAAGACTTCAGGCTTGCACTGGACTTTAGTAAATAAGCCCTTCATAAACTCTGGCACTTTGTGTACGGCTGTAGTGAAAGGGCAGAGCCAAACCCCACTAACAGGCAAGGGAGCTGATGCCAGTCAGGCAGCTTTTTGTGTTTATGTTGATGCTCAGTGTCCAAATGAGGAGCCAGCATTTTCAGCATAGGGGACAATTAGCAGAATCAACTACCAGCTGCGTCTCTCCCACACTTGAGAAGATATTTACCTAAGATCATTCTGACTTTTTCCCTTTGCTTTTCTTTTTGCTTTGCTTTTTACATAAGCCACCTGGAAAGCAGTTGGAGAATTTTAATGACTTATTAAATCCCAAATCATTATCAGAACAAGACTTGCATCTGCAAAGGCTTAAACACAGTGATCCACTCTCCTCTCTAGAACTTATGAACCTCCAAAGAGTGATGCCAACAGACAAACAGGGGAATGTCAAACAAAACATTTCAAATCAAAATCCTTCCTTGGAAAGGTAGTTGCATCTCTTTTATTACAGTTAAGTCCTGGCTTATAACTGTTTTTTTTTTCTAATCAAGGGCTAGAGGGGGCTGCCAGCCATGACTCCCTAGTGCCTGCTGGAAGAAGTCCAACCCCACAGGCCAGAAAACCAAAGCCTGTAGAGACTGACTTTGTCTTATCAGTGTGTCTGTATCTTCTCCATACCCAGGGCAAAGATTCCTGATACTCACAGGAATCACAAAACAACTTACTTAAACACTGCCACATTTAGGAATAAGGTAAATACCCCCTTCCCAGGTCCCACTCCTCCACTGCCCACTCACCACCCAGGAACCGTTGAGTTAAATGCTTTGCACAACCAAGCGATCTCAAAGATGGGTTTTTGGGCCTCTGCCAATATAAATTCCTGGTCATCAGCATTTCTGCCAATCATATTTCTAAAACTCGAGCCTCTTGTGAGACCTTTGCCAGAGTACATTGAGAACACCAGCAAAGGTAAGAGCATCCTTGATGCTGGCACTTAACCACTGACTTCCCAGTGGAAAGTGTATGATGTCTTAACTCACAAGACTGAGACCATCTACCACAAGCCCTGTGATCCATCTCATATAGCTACTGGAAGTAACTGCAGACTTCTGGGGGACTTCTGCTGTAAGAGATTCTGGGTTCAACAAGAGATAAACGAAAGAAACATCAGCTGATAGTAAACCACAGGGGCTCGTCAAGAGCTTTGGGCTTTCTCAGTCTAGAGCAGTGGTTTTCAACCTTCTCAGTATAGAGCAGTGGTTCTCAACCTTTCTAATACTGCAGCCCTTTACTAGATTTTCTCAAGTTGTAGTGACCCCCAACAATAAATTTATTTTCATTGCTACTTCATAACTATAATTTTGCTACTGTTATGAAGAGTAATATGAATATCTGACGTGCAATATATCTGATATGTGACCCCTGTGAAAGGGTTGTTTGACATCCCCCTCAAGGGCATTTGGGCAACAGGTTCAAGACTATAAACAAACAAACAAAAAAAAAAACAGGATCCAAAGACGTGGTTTAGCTCAGGTGGAATCCTAGCTTTGAGCCTCCTTCACTTTGTTAAATTTCACCTTCATTTTCCAACATAATGTTAGTTTATTTTTCTTTTTATAAGCAAAATTATTGCATGCATGCAGAAATCATGGTGAAGGAATATTAACATATTTCAATACTATAAATGTCAATATAGCTACTAATTTTACATAAAAATGAATTTAATATTTCTGTGCTTCACTTAAGTGGCAGAATCAATATTTAAACCAAAAACTCCCAGAAAAAAAAGACTATGTTTCCTCTCTGCTGGCCTGAGGACTAGGTTTGACCTCATAGAAGAGTTTTATGTTGCTCCCTCATGGAGATGTGGACTATATGCAACTTTCTGGCTTCATTGTAAGAGCTGGGGAATCTTGAATGTCATATGTTAGCTCATCAAGACCTGGGATTGTTTAATGGCTTGAACATTAAGGGGAAATTTGCTGGAAAGATCTGCTACTGCTTGTCACATCAAATCATGACTCAGACAAGAGCATTATTTAGCTAGCAATAGATCAAAAAGAACAACAATTTTTAAGACTCAACACTGACATAAAAGATTTTTTGATAATATCATGATTGATTTTAATGAAGTTTTTAGCATTTTGTGGCATGCACTTTAGCCATATAAACTGAAGCAGGTATAGGTTGCTAATTTTTCTTTAGATGTGAATATATTTTGCAATAATAAATGTATTTTGGATTTGTGGGGGCTGGAGTTCATATAGATTCTCATGTGGGTGTGGGTACATATGCACACACATGTGCATAGAAACCAGAGGTTAACCTCGAGTATGGTTCTTCTCGAGTAATCTACCTTGTTTTTTTAACACAGGGTCATACATTGGCCTGGAGTTTACCAAGTATACTAGACTGGCTGGCTGAGGTGGTGGGGGCAAGGGGCCCTGGAAAGAAGGCTAGTGAACAGACTAGCCTTCGTCCTGTCAGGACCTCACCAGTCTTATCAGATACTGTGCTGGCTCGTCTTATGTCAACTTGACATAGAGTTATCTGAAATGAGGAAACCTCAATTGAGAAAATACATTCATAAGATCCAGCTGTATTTTCTTAGTGTTTGATGGCAGTGGGCCTAGACCATTGTGGGTGGTGTCACCTCTGGGTTGATGGTCCTAGGTTCTACAAGAAAGCATGTTGAGCAAGCCATAAGAAACGAGCCAGTATGCAGCATCCCTCCATGGCCTCTGCATTAGCTCCTGCCTCCAGGTTCCTGCCCTATTTGAGTTCCTGCCCCAAATTGCTTCAGTGATAAGCAGCAATATGGAAGCATAAGCCACACAAGCCTTTTTCTCCGTAAGTTGCTTTGGTCGTGGTGTTTCATCGTAGCAATAGTAACCTAACTAAGACAGATACCATGTCATCCACTCATATTGATTTCATTTTATAACACAACCCTGAAATTTGGCCCTAGAGTGCCATGCAACCTCACCCTTTTTATCTTAGCTGCTCATGGTGGGTTAAACAGTTTACTTCAAATTCATATTTCTCTAGAACCCTAGAATGTGTCTAAAAAATAGGGTCTTTGCATATGAGTTAAGATAAGGTTATGCTGCACTGGGGTGATCTCCAAGTCTAACTAATAAAGACATAACCTACACCTATCTGATTTTTTATGAAAATGCCAAAAATATGCATGGGAAAAAGATGGTATCTAACAAATAATATTGAAAAACTTGATATCAAAGTATTGAAGAATGGAAGTTGATCATTCTCTGTATATACACAACTCAATTCCAAAGAGCCAAAGATCTCAATGTTAAATCTGAAATGTCTAGAAGAAAGGGTAGGGAGTATACTTTAGGAGCATAGGCTCAGGTTATAGACTTACTGAGCAGGATGTTAGTCACCCAGGAAATAAAAACAAGCAACAAATGGCACTATGTGAAATTAAAAAGCTTCTTACTACAAAGGAAGGTGTTAATCGGCTGAAGAGCAGCCTACAGAATAGGAAAAAAATCTTCTCCAGCTGTACTTTTGACAGGGGATTAGCATCTAGCATATACAAGTATGTATATATATATGAAGTAGGCTATGGAACTGAACCGAGCGTTCTCAGAAGAAATACAAATGATTAAGAAATATTTCTAAAATTTTTGCCATTCTTTGCCATCAGGGAAATGGAAATTAAAACTCATTGAGAACACAGTTTTGCAGTTAGAGTGCCTAAGATGAAGAAAACAAAAGACAACAAATGCTGATGAGGATATGGGAAGTGGTGAATATTAATGACCACTTGTGGGAATGCAACCTGGTAATAGCCACTCTGGAAATCAGTGTAGCCATAGCTTAAAAAGTATAAATAGGTATAGAAATTGACCTAACCATACCACTCCAGGGCATATACTCAAAGGACTCTATTTCCTATTATAGACACGCATACACCATCCCCATAACTGGTCTATTCACAATAGCTGTGACATTAAAATAGCCTGGAAGTTCATCAACAAGTAAGTGGATAATGAAAATGTGGTGCCCTTACACCGTGAAACTTTATTCGGCTGTAAAGACAAATGAAATTAGTAATTTTCAGGGCAAACAGATGGAGCTGGAAAACACCATACAGAGTGAAGTAACATATACTTAGATAGACAAATGCCACAAGTTTTCATTCATGTTTAACTTAGAGTACCTATAGAATCCAGGACGTTATAAAGGAATCATTGGTGGGAAGGGGCAAGACAGTTCTTCAGGGAAGGGAGATAGTAGAGCATGGGTGATATGAAGGGCAAAGGGGAATAATGAGGAGGAAGCCTTCAATAGTGGGGAGAGTGATGTTAGAGGATGCTGGATGATGGTAACTAACACTAATGATGTATGAAAAAACATATGGAAACTTGCAAACGTGTGTGTGTGTGTGTGTGTGTGTGTGTGTGTGTGTGTGTGTGTGTTTAATTGGAGTCACTCTATACAGTGAATACTGTACCTCCAAGAAGCTATTAAAAGCCCAATGCCAGGCACAGAATGCCTTCCTTCAAGCTGTTATTCAGGAGTGTTCTAGAGACCCCCAAAATAATATAGGCTATTGATTTCAAAGCTTGCTGAAAAGGCCCTATTGCTGAAGACACTACATACATTAATGATAGGCATAGTGATACTGAAATAAACATGACCTCCATAGGCACATATATTTTAATGTTTAGTCCCTATTTGGTGGCATTGATTTTGAAAGATTAGGGGGTGTGATCTTGTTAGAGGAGGTATGTCACTGGAGGTGGGTTTTAAGTTTTCAAAAGCCCATGTGAGGCCCAGTCTTTGATCTGTGGGTCAAAAAGGACCAGACCTGACAGTGTCTTCTAGCCATGGTAGGACTGCTGTACTCATGAACTCACTGTAGCAGCAGTAGCCTTCACAAGACCTCTCTCTATAAAACCAAGTCAGTCAACATTCCAGCATGGAGTTGGAGAAGGAACTCATAAACACTGACCCCTAACTGAGGAGCTATTGAAAACTGATGCTTCTTGGGGAGGAAGAATCCATTTTTCTTAATGGTATGACCCCTGGTATGTTGATCATGCTACAGTGGATGGCTCCATACCCAGAAGTATGTGGGCATCACAAACTGGGGTCCATGGGTTATTTTTTAAAAGAGAGAGAGAAGACATGAAATTGAGAGCTGGGAAGTCAGGTGGATCTGGGAGTTTAGGAAAGAGTGTGCATGAATATGATCAAAGCCCATAGTATAAAATTCTCAAAGAATTAATAAAAATATTCTTTAAAGAAATGATAGTCGCCGGGCGTTGGTGGCGCACGCCTTTAATCCCAGCACTCGGGAGGCAGAGACAGGCGGATCTCTGTGAGTTCGAGGCCAGTCTGGTCTCCAGAGCAAGTGCCAGGTAGGCTCCAAAGCTACACAAAGAAACCCTGTCTCGAAAAACCAAAAAAAAAAAAAAGAAAAGAAATGATAGTCACAGAGAAATCCAGATGGAGATGGAGATGGAGATGGAGACTGAGACTTCACTGATACAGCTGTAACTACCTGCACAAGAGATGACCAGGAACCGTGGGAGCTAAGAAAGAGCTGTTAGAATGCTTAATCCTCAAAGACCCCAGAGAGAACCAACCCTCCCAACACCTTGATCTCAAAAGTCTGGTTTTCTCAAGCCTCTCACTTTTGTAGCACGTTACAATAGCAGTGTAGCAAATTAATACTAGACCCTTAGGCCACAATCTACCAGTTGTTTCTCCATTCGGGTATATGTTGGCAACTCCTGGAAGGCATGTTATAACAGTGGTGGACCCTACCACTGGGGAAAGTCTCTGATTCAGTTGGTACGAGGTACAGATCTGCATATCTAATAAGAAACCAAAGGATGCTGATGCTGCTGGTCTGAGGACCACATTCTGAGAAATACTGTTCTGTGCTGGATATTTGAACACTTAATCGCATTCAGTTAGGAGCTGCATTACATCATGTCTTATATCATATTTATAATCAGCTCATAAATGCAAAGTCCATCTTCTCAGTTATCCCATGAGTGTCATAAAAATCCACACTTTAACCTACTTTTGTTTATGCACAAAACAGAACAGTGGCTGGCACACAGCTAAATTGAATAGTGGAAACACTGGTTGGGAGCACCTATTTTATGTTCTTGAATTTCATTTATTCATTTGTAAAATGGGGTTAGTGGTATTAAACAGAAATTTTATGAAGATAGGAGAAGATAATTCAAGTAAATGCCCAATACATTATCTGCTTCTAAAATGTATGTAGTAAATGGTAAATGCTAGTGCTTAGGGATATTATTTATATTCATGCACAAAGTCGGCTATGTCTAGGTAGAATCACCCTAAACTACAGATAAGTTCAAAACTGAAATTGTGCATTTGTGAGAAGTCAACATAAATGGTTTCAGACCATTGCTTGGCACAAACTGTGTTAATCAGGAAGATGGATCGTAGTGGTTCATGCATCACAGGAAACCCATCACTGCTTCTCCTTAATTACACTAGCAAGACCTGAGAGAGTTGTTTTCATAAATTCATACTTCAAGGAGGTCATATTCAGATGGACTTCTTGATTCATTCCATTTGTAATACCCACAAGGACCTGAGTTTGGGAGAAAAGCTGGATGGGTCAAATCGGGGTATGCTGGAGCACACTTGATACCAATACAACAAATACTGAGCAGTGTCTCCTAGGAATCCTGTCACTGGGATTGGATTATAGGAAATAGAAGAATTGGAGAGTTGGGTACAGTACAGAGATTAGAGATGTCACCGATTCCAGCTCACT
Source organism: Cricetulus griseus (assembly GCF_003668045.3). Taxonomy (NCBI): domain Eukaryota; kingdom Metazoa; phylum Chordata; class Mammalia; order Rodentia; family Cricetidae; genus Cricetulus; species Cricetulus griseus. The sequence continues at coordinate 63,177,259 of NC_048600.1, forward strand.
TCAGCAGAAATGTGCTGAATATCTATGTGTCAAGCAATATGCTAAGTTTGGAAGTGCAGAGGTAAAAAATATATATATACCACTAAAGTTTCTACTCTAGTGAAGCTTCAGTGAAACAGGGCTGAAACATAGACATCTAGAGTTACGGGCCAAATTCACATAGCTGTGTCTGACCCTGCTCCCTGGAAAAGAGTCCTGTCACCTCCCTCAAGTCAAATATCCAATTACAGACCCTTGTCTCTTAATTTCATGGAGGCCTCCCATTATGCCAATAATTAAGCATGTTGAAAGTCTTCTAGTTCTCCTGCCCATTTTGTCTCTGCATCAGTCTTGCCCCCACTCATCTTATATGAACAGATCTATTCTCTAAGTCATGTCATGAGAGGGAGATTCAGGTCCTGAAGATCAGTGTGGATATAATAAGTCTCCTCAGGCAGCACAAGAACAGCGATCCATCTTCTAAGGAAGGAAAGGATGGAGACAGGAGGAAGGGAGGGAAGAGAGGGAAAGGCAAATACATGATCAGCAAGGGAGAAAGAAAAAGAAAAACAAGGGATTAAGATATAAGAAAATGAGATTCTGCCATATTTGTACACATGATCAGGGATATGTAATGGACTGACACAATGTCTAAACTTCCAACATTGTTGGATGATGAAACATTCTTTCTCAATCACAAAATCATGTGTCTTATTCTGCCTCCACCCATAGAGATAATACATTCCACTGTCTGCCAATAGCTCACCAAACCAAAAAAAAAAAAAAAAAGACCTGTCTGTTATTTTCCCTCAAGTGTCTCTGACAGTGTAGGGAAACTCATGGTACAAAGTGTTCTGTCACACAAGCATGGTCATCAGAGGTAGATGACAATGAAATGAATGAGCACAGACAACAATCCCAAAGGCATATGAGAGGCTGCATAATCGTCTAAGTGAAAGTTCACATTCATTTATAAAGACAGCCTCTGGCCTTCAAACTAGGAAGATTGTATTTGAGAGAGCAATATCAAGCTGATCTTGGCAGTGCTTATCTGTAACTCCAACACCTCAGAATTCAAGACCAGCCTGGCTCCATCATAAGCTTGAGATCTGCCTAGGATGCATGAGACCCTTCATAATGTAGAGATGGAGGGAAAGAGAGAAGGAGGGGGAAAGGAGAGTAAGGGGAAGGGTAGGAGGGAGAGTGAGGGGAGGAAGGGAAAGGGAGAAAAAGGGACTGAGGGGTGGAGGGAAGGAGCAGGGAAAGGAGGAGGAAAGTACATAAGGAAAATAAATAGGGCAAGTGTAATGAGGTAGAGTCATTGGTTTATTTTATACAGCTTTTCACTTAAAGCTATAGATAAGAGGGCAAACACATTTTCCTTTCCTATCCTTATTTAGAACAGACCTATCTCTGCCCTTCCTTTACACAGATACCAAGTGAATACTGTCAATACACCAGTCTTTTATGCAGTTAGTAGAAATGAAATTTAGTCCCATCACTATGGAAATTGGTATGGATGTTCCTTCCAAAACTAAAAACAATATTACCATATGACCAGCTATATCACTCCTAGGTGTCTACTCAAAATAATGAAAGCCCTGCATTTCCCATGTTTGCTATGGCACTATCACATGAGCAAGTTAAAAAACAACTAGAAATGTCTAATGATGATGACGGAAATTTATTCAAACATAAAGGAGAACAAAATCATTTCCATTGTAAGAAAGTGAATGGAACAAAATATTAACAGCAGAATAATCCAGGCTCACAAATACAATTTCACGCTTTTGTGGAATCATCGGAGGCATGACTGTATGAAGACTATTAAGGAAATTCAAGTGTTGGAGGAGAGACGGGAGATAAGAAAGAGTAATGGCTTCTGTGTATGATCAAAGGCTGTTGGATACATATATGAAAAGACAACAAAAACCACTGTCTCATAAAATTCCTATATAATATATGGGACTTTTCATCACTGTGACAGAACACCTGACACAGACAACTTAAGGAAGCATGGATTCCAGCCCACAGTGCTTTGTCCATTGATTCTGGGTGGCGAAAAGCCAGAACACTGTGGTGTGAGAGCATGGGGAGGAGGAGCCTCTCCATTTTGTGTTTGTCAAGAAGCAGGGAGAAGAGCTGCACTCTGTCTTTCTCCCCTCCTCACTCCATTGAGGACACAGACCGCTTTCCCCCTTTAGTAGTACCTCCCGAGAAACACCCCCAGAGGCATGCTGACTGGTTTCCATCAATCCAACCAAGTTAGAACTCAAGATTAATCATCAGATATATTAATAAAAATTGCTTTTAGAAATTATATGAATAAGCTTTCGATTTAACAGACAGTATAATGTCACAGTGTAACCTTTGGTTTCTCTCAGCCTTGCTGTTTTCTCCAAGTTCCAATCTGTAACTTCAGTTTATTAATTTTATTCATTGTGAAACTGGAAATGATCATTGCTGGATCAATCTTCTACAGAAATGTTTCTTTTTGTCTTTCAAAGTGAGACCCCCGTCTGACCTCAATGGATCATCTGAAATTGCTTTAAATATTGGACCATGGGCATGTACTCATCACTCTAACTCACAAAAAGCCATAATAAATGACCAATCCAAAATGGAATACTGGTTCCTGCCCACAAAATGTTTAATCTGATGCAGCCCAGCTTCATTCCTTTACCCTCTCATCAGTCAATGAATCCATGAAATGTAATGGGCACCCACCAAGAAAACATACGTAAGAACGCTGAAAATGAAGAGAAACATAGTTTCTTTGTTCATCCACTGTCTCTTACATTTCTGATAGAATTCAATGAATTTTAAGCTATAGAAACTGAAAAAGTGAGCCAAGAGTGGTGGCATATGCCTTTAATCCCAGCACTTGAGAGGCAGAAGCAGGAGGATCTCTGTGAATTTGAGGCCAGTGTAGTGTACAGAGGGAATTCCAGGACAGCCAGGGCTACACAGTGAAACCTTTTCTTGGAAAACAAAACAAGTAAAAGTCATTGCAAAGAGACTTGTTGAATTGAACTTCAATTAGTTTGAGCCCTATCACTTAGCATCCTATTTTTAATCACTATGAGAAACAGAAAAGTAAGACCGAGTGTTTAACAGTTTCTCCTGGAACTCTGTGGATAGTAAAACTTTAGAAAAGGCTATTCAAACTACAGTTTTCCAAATGCTGGTGACACAGCTGCCTAGAGAGAGTTGGATAAGAATAGGCATCAGTGTGCTGCTTCCCTTATGGACAAAGTTCTCTCTCTCCTTTCTTCCTCCTAAGATGTCATGGGACCTCAATATCTGACCTAGTGCTATAGTTAATTTGCATAGTAATTCAGAATCCCTGTGTTATTGGGGGATAACAAACAGGTCAGGGACCTCAGTCTGTTCAATGCCCATATTTTGAGTGTCTCTGGATTGAAGAATAATGACTTATGATCCACAAGGGGGGCATCTACTTCATTCAGTCCTTATGGGGATTAAATAAGAAAACTCCTGCACTGTTTAATACAGAGCAAAGCATGTAATCAACAACAGGGAAGTTATTCAGCTGCACAATGAACCCTTAGTATTCCTTTAATCCATGCAGCAGAGTATTAAAGGTAGAAAGAAACTCAGAGGTAAGAGACTCCCTCTCAATGCAGAGTGAATCCTGTCTCCTTATGACTTTCACATTTTCTGTATACATCAATAAAAACAGAGACACACCAGATGAAAGGCAGAAATCCTGGGTCCTAGCCCTGTCTTAGGACACAGCCCCTTGGAGAATTTCCTTCATCCTCTGACCTACAATTTCCTCATCTTTCCAACTAAGGAAACTAAAGGAAAGAATGCACACTTCTGTAAGAATACTAATACTGTTTTTGTATTATGTCAGTTACTACAGTAAATAGAACCCATTCTGTGGGAACATTATTAGTGGCAGAATGTACATGCAAAGGTAGAGGTCAAGGAGGGAGCTCCCACTTAGCACCTGAGCTGGGGGGGGTGCACCCACGCCCTTCCTGATCCACAAGCACTTATTCCCACGTTTCTAACAGCAATTCGCTGAACTTTACCCTCCTGGTTGACTTGCACAGCAACTTCCTTCTCCATTCTTGAGCCAAAGAAGGAAAGAGCTGTGAAAGCAATTCGCAGGCTCTGTCAGTGTCGATCAGCTCTACCAGCTGCCTCCGGGAACCCACTCCATGAGTTAATTACCCATTGTGAAAAAGCCATTTATCCTGGAATCCCTGAGCACAAAGCTTTTCAGGTTGGTGCCCTCTAGTTTTTTGAACCTCGTTGTTTCTAATTGGTTGTGACATCTACCTTCTCTGTATGCCACAGACTGTCCTCTCAGGCTTTTCTCTTCCTGGATGTCCATACCTGCTCACATTGGAATTAATCCTGGAGGGTTTTTTTTTTTTTACAATCCTTACAGGCTTTATATACAATAAGTGTGATCTGAATATGTCAGCTGTTGAATGATAAAAGAGAAGGAAATATTCAGACGGGCTCATGTACAAAGATATTGACCTAAATTCTGAAATACTCAATGGGTGAAGTGAGCACTAAGAGAATATTCAATAAAAGGAGCATGGCCAAGAACTATGACTGAGTCCTTATCCTACAGGAATGCTTTGGCATCAGGAAATATTAGATGTGACTTTAATACGTATCTTTTCTGCAGTAATCTTTCTCCCTCTTTCTTTTATTCCCTGCTACAAAAAACAGCAATAGAAAACAAATACAATATAAACTATAAAGAAAAAATAACTAGCCCGGGTCTTTTTAAAAGGTGAATCTAATTCACCAGGTACAGAAGAGAACCTGGGATTCTGAAGTCTTAACAAACTCTCAAGCAATAATGGTGTTGCTGTGGCCTAAGCAAGCTCAGAGACACATAGATAGTAAAAAGAGGATCTGTGTACAGGCAACCTGGGGGAAAAAAAATATCTGTTAGTGAATTTCATAGGACTAACAACGTAGCTGAAACAAGCCACCTACGAGAAAGGTTCAAAGTTCTCGGCTAGATTCCAGGATCCGGCAGAACCATTGGTTTGGGCCTGTGGTGAGCATGGCACATTGTAACAGGAACATGGCACTGAGAAAGGAATCGAATCTGGAACCTGGAATCAGAGTAAGGGAAAAAAAAAAAAAAACATTGCACAGTGCTTTTCAGGGACACACCTCCAATCATCTAATGATGACCTGCTGGGCTCCACCTCTTAAATGTCCACAGCACCTCCCAATGCCAGCACCTTGAGAGCCAAGCTCTCACAGGTGGGCCTTTGGAGGACAGGCATCCAAATAAAAACAGGAGATGTACAGAAATACAGCCTGGCCCAGAGATGATAACTATAGGGCTAAGGCAATGGTAAAGGTCACATAATCATGAGGACTGGAGTTTTCCAGTAAGCACCGAGCAGGAATGGTGGCCCACCCACAATCCCAGAACTTGGGGGAATGGTACAGGGATCCCTGGAGTGAGTTGGCTAAGCTATACTAATTGAATTGATTAGTCCTGGGTTCAGCAAGAAACCTTGTTTCAATATAGAGGGTGAATAGAGATCCAGGAAGACAACTAACATCAACCTCATTCCTACACACACACACACACACACACACACACACACACACACACAGAGAGAGAGAGAGAGAGAGAGAGAGAGAGAGAGAGAGAGAGAGAGAGGGAGAGAGAGAGAGGGAGGAGAGGGGAGGAGGGAGGGAGAGAGAGTTTACAGGACAGGTATGGTTTGTCTCTTGCTGAGTGGGTCTTAGTCCAATTAGAGAGCTGTTGGTTACCTCCAAAGTGTATATGCCATTATTGTACCCTTAGGGTTATCATGCCATGCTGCTTGTTATGGCTCATATATATCATGGCTAGGTAGAACTATTGGATGCTTCCCTCCTTTAGAAGCTTGCATGGCGCCTTCTGGTATGAAAGCCAGTCTCAGGGAAGAGGCATTCATGAAGGTGTGTTCCAGCTTAGTGGCCTCTGAATCCTGTGTCTGAAGCCCATGATACCTTCAGCAACAGGGATTTACTTTCCACCTCTTTGGGATTGGGGCAGGGTTGACAACCAAGGGCAATAGCAATAGACTGTATGTTTTGGGAGTCCCTCTAACAGCCCTGAATAAACAATTCAAAAGACAGCTTCTCATGGCTGGTATTTTTTAGGTGACCTTTGACTCTTGGAAGGGAGCATTTCAACCCAGATAGGAAAATTTTCATTTAAACTATACATATATATTTATATACAGGATTACATGTGTCATTGGGGATTTTTCTTTTTTAATTAAATAGCTAATAGTACGATTCCTTAAGACTTTTTCAGACATCCTTACTGTTATTTTACCCTCTTCCCTCCTTCTGAATTTACTTCCTTTCCCCTCCCTAAGAAGCACCCCCCCTTTCCTGGGTGTCTTTAAGCACCTATAATTGACTCAGAATAGCTGAAGCCCAGACTAGAGGCTATCTAGAATTCTAGCAATTGAATTAAAGTCTTGCTGGCTCCAAGTGGAACTCCCAGACATTCTAAGAATTCCTTTTTTTCTGAGAAACTCTAAGAGGTATGGGCCAAGGACACTTTAAACGCAAAGTACTCAGAATGTGTGAAACCACTCAAAAATTTTTCTTTCATAGAAAAATACAAAGATTTCTCTGTGAATTGAAAGCAAATTTCAAACAGCTGGTGATCAGCACAGCTGGAGATGAAGCAAGGTCGTGGGAAACATGAGATGCTCCCCTGGAAAGTGTTCCCACAAGGTCTGAACCTCATGGATAGTCCCCAGACCACTGAGAGGAGCATATTATTATTGATATGATGAAATGATGGTTTCATATTCAAGACCTACCTCATTGTGGTTTAAATATAAAATGTCCACCAGCTGGTGACATTACCTTGTGAGATTCACAAACATTTAGAGGTAAGCCCTAACTGTAGAAAGAAGGTCCTGGGCATGGGTCCTTAGGTGTATCTTGTCCCTGCTATTTCTCTCTCCAACCTTCTTTTCCTTCCTTCCTACTTCCCTTTTCCTCTACCATCAGGAAATAAAGAGCATCCTCTGCTATGTGATCACCATGATGTTCTGTCTATGCTCACATTACCAAACAACCATGGACCAAACCCTCTGATACACTGAGTCAAGACAAACCTTCCTTCTGTTTAAGTTGTATTTTGTCATAAGACAAGAAAAGTAAATACACACCTGTCAGCTTTGGCATCTCTGCATACTTGTCTATTTCCCTAATCTACTTTCCACATCTCTCTTGATGGAATGATGAGCCCTATCCCATAAGTCTTAAATCTCCTTGCAACAGAGAAAAGTATTTGCTGTGTAAACAGTGAATGACATTTATATTATTTTTCCACTTATATTATAACTAGCTGCTAAGAGAGAAAGACTTTCCTTCTTAATTGTAGTGCTGTGGATAGCCACATCTTTGCCCTCATCTTCACGTAACTCTAGCTGGACCACTGCCAAACACAAATGACCCATGGAAGAAAACTTATGAGCCAGTTGATATCCTGAATTCTCATGAGGATGAAGTCATCCAGACAATCTTGGGAATTTAAAATATAAAGCATCAGAGACCATGAACAGAAGCACAGAGGCAAAGGAAATGTCAGGAGATATCTGGCATACAGAGAGTAATGGGAGGAGCTATGGATGAGCCAGATATGAAGAGATCTGACTGGTGTAAAGCACCACAGTGAATAGCCACAATAATTCATTTCAACATCCCACAAAGCATCTTTAATATGCTTCATGACTCCAATCCCTGGTCCCCACATGGTGGAAAAAGAAATGTGATTTGAGCAAGTTGTCTTGTGATATCCAGCTGTGTTCTGTGGCACACAGACACACAAATGATGATTGAGAAGAAAGAAAGAAAGAAAGAAAGAAAGAAAGAAAGAAAGAAAGAAAGAAAGAAAGAAAGGGAGAAAGGGAGAAAGAAAGGGAGAAAGAGGAAGGAAGGAACAAAGGAAGGAAGGATGGAAGGAAGGAAGGAAGGAAGGAAGGAAGGAAGGAAGGAAGGAAGGGAAAGAAAGTGTCAAAGTGTCATAGTTTGGGTTTCTATTGCTATGAAGAGACACTATGACCACAACAACCCATATAAAGGAAAATATTTAATTGGTTCTGGAGAGGGCCTGTGAGTTCCACATCTGGATCTTCAGGCATCAGGAAGGAAGAGTGAGCCACTGGGCCTAAGTTGAGCTTCTGAAACCTCAAAGCCTATCCCCAGTGACACACTTCCTCCAAAAAGGCCACAGATCCTTATAGTGCTACTCCCTATGAGCCTATGGGAGCTATTTTCAATCAAACTACCACAGATGATAGATTAGATAGATAGATAGATAGATAGATAGATAGATAGATAGATAGATAGACAGACAGACAGACAGATGATATGAGGTGGTCTTCCTCCTCCTAGAGATTAGGTTGGGCTTCCCAGGCCACTTGCATATGAGCACCTCTAAGAAAGGAAAAGTATCCATTTGCATAATGATTATAGCAGAGTTTCAATTTGTTCCTTTTTTCCCCCAAATGTATCATGCCCTTTAAAAAAAATAAGGAAAGGAGCCCTTAATGATCTTTACTTTTTCTCCTAGTTTAATGCAGGCAGCAAGGGAGATGAAAAATCATGGACTAAGCAATTTGCTGGAGTGGCTGTTAAAGTGATGTGTGGAAGGGACAGTGGCAGAACCTGCTTAATGCTCAGAAACACCTGCTGGGAAATATGTTTTCTGCATGGGTTGCAAATAGCATTGACAATTTCCTGGCCTGTAACAAAAGAGGAAAGGGTGGGAGAAGGCAGCGGTGTTTCTATGGACCACCATTGAGGAACACAAGAGAGAATTAAGACATAAGCGAGTAGCTGAGAATGGAGGCTGGGATCTCTGGTTGTCTTTGAGCCAGGAGCTCTGCTTAGATAACCTGTGTTTGGCAGTTCTGAAGGGAACTGCTGACTCAGCCCGTAAATTCCCACATGGCTGCCCTTAACTTAAGAGTACCAGGAGATTTCAGAGTGCCCTCCCAGCCTCAGATCTTCTCTTTAGCTCAGTGCAGCACAGGCATTTCCCTGAATAAAGAAGGTGAAGAAAGGACATACATGGGTCCCCATCTCCCTGTGGAGGTCAGGAGCTGACACTCCCTTGGTGTACTCCCAGGGTCCTAGTTCAGGTTATGAGCATCTTTCAACAGGATTATTTCAGGCCACCTAATTGAGCTCTCTCCCTCAAGTATCTCTCTTCTTCCATCACCTCTACACACTTGTGTGATCAACACTCGTAATGAAGGGATCCTAACAGGCCAAAGGCTTTTCTGACTTCCTGCTGGTTGTAGAATTGAAGTCTAACCTCTAAGCCCTGCATCCCAGGCAATTCTTAGTACAACTCTAAACCACTAGTCCATTGTTAAATCTTCTGTGATGCTTATGCCATTCATCTTTTCTCAATACACCAATCCCTGAAGTAAGTTTTAGTAATTGTTTCTCTATTATTTGCCCTCTTAGAATGTCCTTCATATGGGGGAGCTCTAGATTTCAAATGCTAAGAGTGAGAAAAATATCACAGGCCCATAGATAGAAGTGAATGTTTAGAAATCTGTAAGTTCTGGAAAGACAAAAAACAAAACAAAACAAAACAAAAAAACAGACTGTTCAGATAATTAAAGAAATAAGAAATGATCCAGGAAGAAGTTGTATAATAGCGTTATAGATTTAGGAGCTGTCCCTGTTAGTTTTAATTCTCAACTTGACATTATCTAGAATCATCTGAGAGGAAAAACTTCAATTGAGCATTTGCTATGGTCAGGTTGGTCCATAGCATGTCTATGAGGGGTTATCTTTATTGTGAATTAATGCAGGAAGGGCCAGCCACTGTGGGTCCCTGGGAAGGTAGTCTTGGGTTAAATAATACATATAGCTAAGCATGAGCCTGAGTTAGACAGCTAGAAGGGTTCCTCGATGGTTTCTGCTTCAAGATCCTGCCTGAGTTTCTTTCTAACAGCCCTCAGTGATGGGCTATTACTTGAAAATGTCAACTAGCAAACATACAAACAAAAAAGGTTTCAAAAGCCCATGCAAGGCCCAGTTTTCTCTTGCCCCCCCCACTCACCCATCAATCGCTAAATAAAAAAAATGCCCTACAAAAAAAAGAAAGAAAGAAAAAAGTGTCAACTAGCTTAACCCTTTCCTCCTCAAGCTTCTTTTGGTCAGAGTGTCTTATCACAGTAACAAAATGACACCAGACCAGAAGTCATTATCTAGAAGATAACCCATGGCTAACACATATTATAATGCTCTGTGTCTACCAGGAGATTGAGGTTCTCACTGTTGAACAACTGTGACTTGGAGAGTCATTTTCCCCACCCTGAAATTCTTCCTGCAAAAGCTCTTGCTATGTTTTTCTTCTCAGATTTTCACCAGGTTAACTTGGACTTCAAACCAGCCCAAATAATTAATCATGAGTTGATGACAAATGAGTAGGCACAGTGACAAAAGGTTTTGCAAAATAAGTTAACACTCATACACCTATTTAAACTTCCCCTTGGGGGACACTTATTATGGTATTAAACCCAGCCACCATCTTAGCAATAAATTGTATTTTCCTTCACATGTGTTCCCTACCACAGAATGTTGAAGTCTTCCTCCTCAAATTGCCATCATCCTAGTGTAAATAAAAGCTAGAAGTTTCTGCTAAACACTCCTCCTTAAATTCCTTCCCTTTATAACAAATAAAGGTGTTATTATAGCTGTAATAAACACAACCATGCTAAGGTAAAAATGACCCCTTAAATCTCAATGCTTCACACTAATAAACATTTCTCATTCTTACTGTTGATCAAAAGTTGCCAACAGCTTTGTCTTGTATGAGTCTATTTGTCCACACAGCCACCACCATCTCAGACACTGCTGGTCTGGTGGCAGGACAGGACAAAGGGTGGTCTACACAATGGCTTTGAAAGCATTTGCACAGAAGAGGCACATCTCTTATATTGCTCATGTGTCTTTAAGCAAAAACAAATCACTTACCAATGTGATAGAGGAGTCTAAATCCATTTCAGGAGAGGCAGCAAGTATTATGGTCAATAAGATAATTTACATATATGTACAGTGCACAATAAATAGCTGGCCCTCTTATATCTGCACAGTTAAATTATAAGCTATGCATTCAGATGTGTGAAGGAGTCAGGCAAACCATATATGTATGAGTCAGCCAGGAGAAAAAGGGCAACAGGGAGTATTGAACAGTGAGATCTGAAACAATAAGAAAGAACACTCCCTGGTGTGAGCACAGTAATTTAAAAACAACCCAAACAAATCATATTTACATCATTTGTGAGCTCTCATTGAAATTCAGAATGATTCTGCTGGAAGAGTCACATAATTTCATGACAGAAGTCTACATGGTTAGATGAGTATAAATAACTTATTGCATATCTGTTATATTTCAGCATCATGATAAGCAGTTTTTAAGTACTAACTTGAGTCTCCATTTGACTTGGAGTTTCCTGTCCTTTGACATTTGTACTAAGCAAACCCAAGACCCCTGGAGGAAAACCATGGCCTCCTCGAGTTCAGTTCAGTGAATTCTTAAGGTATAGCTTTCATTTTAACCTCTACCACCAAGTTACCTGCAGTGAATTTGCAATGTCATTAGCATCTCACTAGCATGAGTTCTCCCTGCCACGGGCTGTCACAGACATGGAAATCACCCCTTCCTTTTAAATTTCCCCACAAACATTCATACAACATGCAGTGATATGGGAGCAGATTCTACCACAGCAACACTGATGTCATCTAACCCAATGGTCCCTGCTCCTGCTCCCTCTCTCTCCCTCTCTCTCTCTCTCTCTCTCTCTCTCTCTCTCTCTCTCTCTCTGCCTTCCCACCCCTAAATCTTTAAGCTATGCCTTTGGGTTTTTTCCTGTTTCACTCCAAACTAGGAAAACAACATGTATTTTCCACACTTCCAAAATTATTTTCTGTTCTTCTAGAGTTCCCACACACACCTCGCTACCTTAGGTTAGGTCTCATGGGACCCAGGAAGGCCTTAAACTTGCCATGTAGATGAGGTTGATCCTGAACTTGGTTTGGTCTATATTGCCACACTCCACTGATGCTACAGTGCTGGGAATTGAACCCAGAGCCTAGTACATGGTAAGCAAGCACTAACCAACTGAACTACATCCCCCACCAAACTTTTTCTTAAAAAAGAAGGAAAGAAAGAGAAAGTTTTCTCCTCAAGAGACTCTGGGGCCAGCTGTTACTCTCTAAGTCTTCACCCTATTATATCTGAAATAAAATCTGGGGTAAACATTGTCTTTTTAGAACAGATGAAAATTTCAAAATATTATTACAGGATAAAGCTCTTTACCCTCAATGACCATGCTCCCCACCTCCATCCCAGTCATCTACAAACCTCCTATGTATCTTATAGAAAGAGAGCCTCACTCTTCCTCACCATAAACATAGCAGCAGGTGAGATGACAGGGGGCCACCAAGGTAGGCACATGTAATGCATTTCCATAAAAGCCTTTTTCCCCAAGAAGACATGTTTCCTCTTGTGGTGGTTTGAAAGAAAATAGCCCCCAAAGGGAATGACACTATTAGGAGTGTGGACTTGTTAGAATCGATGTGGTCTTGTTGGAGGAAGTGTGTCACTGTGGAGGTGGACTTTGAGGTCTCATATATATTTAAGCCATGCCCAATGTTATAGACCACTTCTGTTGCCTTTGAGTCAAGCTATAGTACTCTCAACTACTTCTCTAGCACCATGTCTGCTTGCATGCCACCATGTCATGCCATTATGATAATGGACTGAGCTTCTGAAAATGTAAACCATCCCAATTAAATATTTTTCCTTTATAGGAGTTGCTGTGGTCATGGTGTCTATTCACAGCAATAGAAACTCTAACTAAGACACCTCTTTATAGAATTGACTTGTCCTGGACAGACTTGACTGATCCTCCCTTAAGTTAAACTCTTTTGGAGTAACATTAACCCTGTAATATCTCCACAGAGAGGCCAGCATTACTTCAGAATCACAAATGCCCCAAAAGCCCAACAAATAAGATAGAGGGTCACCTTGGGCAATATTAGGCTGCATCAGGTCCCAGTACCTTGCTTCTGAGAGCCACATAAAAACATTCTGAGCTACACAGTTTCCCTAAGCCAGACCTCTGAAGAGATACCCTGGCAGGAGCTCATCCTGACCACTTCTTATCCTAGACTCTAACATTACTGTTAGCTTTCCCTACAGCCAGCAATGTCCAAGTTGTTACTATGAACTCAATCTTGCACTTGTTTGTGCAACAAATACTTTTTGTGCACCTACAAAGCTTAAGTTCTATTCTAGATACTAGGGAAGGGCTTCTGGCTCTGGGAAGCTTACCTTCTTGTGAATAGAGACTCAAAACACAAATATAACAAATGAATTCTAGCCAAGTGGTGGTGGCACACCCCTTTAATCCCAATACTCAAGAGACAGAGGCAGGCAGATCTCTGTGACTTCAGGCCAGCCTGGTCTACAGAGTGAGTTCCAGGACAGCCAAGGCTATACAGAGAAAGCCTGTCTCAAAAAACAAACAAAAATAATAATAAATCTGCAGGTTTTCTATAAAGAAAAATATCTCAACTAGGGAAAGATTGTTTTCTGTTGTCTTCTCTGTAGATAAATGTTGAAAACACATGGTTAACTTAGGACGTTCTCCATCAGTACCATAAACACTGAGGCTGTCTTGTAGGATTCTTAGCAGCATCCTTCACCCTTACCCACTAGAATCACACATATGTCCAAACCATAGCCCACAGGCCACAAGTGGCCCAGTATACTTTGACTTGTCAAAATGTCACAAAATAAACATATATATGCTCTCACAAGTCACCAGTTGCAAGTTAAACACCTCTAGACTGTGACCCAAGACAATTTCTTCTTCATCCAAAGTAGCCTAGGAAATTCAAAAGGCTAGGCATCTGGGATAAAGTCTATTCATATACCCTTTCCTCATTATAAAAACAAAACAAAACAAAAAGTCTCCAAGTATCATCAAATATTCCCTGGAAGGCACAGCCAGCAGTACTTGAGCACCACTAGGTTAAAGACACATGAAGTGGGGTCTGGTACTTGAACGTAAGGGCTGATGTTTACTTTTGGTCTCTTTCACTCCATGGGGATTAAAAAAGAGACAGCTTCAACACCAGCTGTGTAGCTGTGTGACCTTGGTGCAGCTTCCTCTCTTTTCTGAATATCTCTTCTTTATCTGCAAAATTGGGGTGGGGGTGGTGATAGGGTTATCTCAGATTTCAGGTACAAGAATTAAGGAAGATGGGACTGGAGATGTGGTATTGTTGATAGAGTGCTTGTTTTGCATGCATCAAACCTGGAGTTTGAGTCCCCAGAACCACATCAAGTCAGTCATGTTGGCTTACATCAGAGCACTCAGGAGGTGAAGGCAGGAGAATCAGAAGCTCAAGGTCATCCTCTGCTACCAAGTTCAAGCCTGGACCACATGAGACCCTCCTTTAAGAAAAGAACTAAGTTATGTATAGGTGAATTGCCTAGTACATATTGTCAATAGAGTAGTAAGAATTTCTGACTTAAAATGATCGACTAGAAGTTCACTTTCTCTCCCTGATAATCTTCTGATAAAGATAAACAGGCACTATTATCATTTTATAAAACTGTAAAAGTAAACCCTAGCAGATTAAGTAGTATATCCAAAGTCACATAACTAGAAAGTTGATTAAGACAAACAAACCCCTGTGAATCACACAAATCCTAATTCTGGGTACCTCTTCCCTGACTACACCACCTCTCCAATTCTCATTTGTTTACAAATACCTAAGAGAATTCCTGCTACACACAGTAAGGCACACTGGTAAAGGAAAACATTTCAAGAACAATCGTTGCTCTAGAATGATTAGTCTAACATGTGAACTTGACTACTAAAATATTGTGTGCCTCCACAGCATTCTCAGAGAGGAAAAGCTCCCCTTAAAGTCTCTCATCAAATGGGGAGGAGCCTGGCCACTTCCTGGACTGTTACAGCATCTAAGCTCACATCAGAGAGCATCATGATGTAGCTGTTCTTTTTACCCCACTGAAAGTCACAAAAGCAGAGATGGTGATGCCATATGCTGAGAGTCTGCAAGCGAGATTCAAATGACTTGATGAGAGGAGAAGGGAAAGACCTTGTCTCATAGCTTTGGCAGGTGCACACATCCTTCTCTTGCCATTCTAATGAGACCAGAATCCTCTCAAAACACTAATTCCTCCCTGGATCACTGCTTTCCAGTGCAATAACATAAATCCATCTAACATTTAAGCAAAGGGATATTGAGCTTGGCAGATCTGCACAGTGTATGTTTGCCTCTTGGAGTGATAAGGTCATCCATTCAAGACCCATTGGAAAGGCAGGTGGAGATGGAGAAAGCTACAGTGTGAGGTGACCAGAATAACACAGAGATCAGAGGTAACCTTTGAAGAGACAAAGACTGATTGGAGGGAACAAATAAGCCAACCTTCTACAATACACAAATCTGAGGTGGACATATGTCATTAACAAGTGAAAAGACAAGTCCAGACTCAACCCCGTGTCACAATAGACACAAAGTGGCATCCTTGTCATACCTGGAAAACACAAAGAGACAAGATTTTGGCACCAATATATTGACATCCAACTAGTCACAGCTAATCGGGTGATTTATTTTTGCATACCCAGCCTCTGGCATCCAGTTTGTATCCAACTTGTCACTCAAAACACCTTCCAGCACTGAATCATGTCCTGGCAGGGGATCAAAATCACACCCAGAATATGGGAAGGAACAGGTAGGTGTCTTTCTGTGTTTTTTGATAGTAGTGTGAATTGCCAGCACCACTTCTGAGAGAGCAGTTGGGTAATTTTAAGCAAAATTTAAGATAATATAGCATTCTATTTGAAGATTCTACTTGCAGGACTGTATCTGTATGCAACAGGACTCTCTAGAGGATGAGAAACAAAAGAATTAGCATATATTAAAAGGGGATTTGTTAGATTGGCTTCACCATATGGCTAAAGCAGTTCAACAAAAGCTGCCTCATACCAGAGAGGCCAAGAGCTCAATTCACAAGGCCAGATGCCTCAGCTGTCCCAATATGGTACTAAAGGCCTGGAGGATTCCTAGAAAGCTACTGGTTTTCAGTCCCCATAGGAAGCCCAAGGAAGCTGATTCTAATATCAGTGAAAGAATGATCAGTGGCAGCAAAAGGGTAGATGAACTCACCATCTGAGAGTGACAACCAAAAGCTTTGCCCTTCTGTGCTCTTTCATCCAGAAAGAGGTATACCTTCTTCTGGTATACCTTCCAGGGTATACCAGAAGGCACACTCACATTCACATGTCCTACATCAATTAAGGCAATCCAAACAACCTCCCACAAATATGCCAACAGGTCAGTCTGATGTAGATAACCCTTCATGGGACATTCTTCCCAGGTAAGTATAGATTATCTCAAGCTGACAAAGCTATAACAGCATCCAAAAGGGACTTTTCACAGAGAAGTCAATTGGTATGTTCAACTGTATTCATTGCAGTTGTGATGCAATGTGATGACCAAATACCAACAACAGTCATGGTGTCAATGAAAAGGGATCAAATTGAAATATGTCAAGAGAATATCACAGAGCCATTGGAAAGAATTGAGCAGGTCTTCGGGTACCATGGCAAGCCCGGTAATCTGCAAAATGTATTGTTAAATGGAAAAACAAAAAGGAGAGTAAGATACAAGCCAGTATTATAGCCTGCTGTTGTTTATATATGAAGAAAGCATGTTATATACAAGTACACAGACATGTTCATATATACATTGATACAAGCATATATAGTTAAATGTACACAGTATATCTAGAGATATAAAAGGACACAAGGATAGACTAAAGGTGAAGGGAAGGAAATTTCTTTTAGGCTATTTTAATATTTTACCTTTTGTAGATATTATGAAAGAAAGAGAATCTGTTAATGTCAGTTATTTTGTAGGTTTCATAAGGAGGGTGGCCTGCAGAGATGCATCAAACATACATCCAAGCAACTCCAGCCCCGCTGGAGGGTATAACAGGGATCAAGGAAAAGCCCTACAAATGAGTACTGTTAGCTTGATATGGTCTCTACACAGGCTGTAGGTAGTTTCTCATTCTGTACTGTAGGTAGACTCACCTGACCCCCCAACACACTTCAGCATACCATCAGTTTGCAATGAAACTGATTTTCAAATTAGCCTAAGAAAATATACTTTAGGTATGCAAATCTACCCACCTAAGGAAGACATTTGCAATTCAAATGCAGGTGGTTCACTGGGGGGTGCAAGGGTGCCCTGGAAACAGAGGGCATGCTGACAGAAGGCTCAGCGGGTAAAGGTGCTTGCTGCCAAACCTGATGACCTAGAGTTTGATCCTAGAGACCCATACAGTGGAAGGAGAGAACCAACTCCTGCAAATTGTCCTCTGACCTTCATGCATACCTACACACACACACACACACACACACACACACACACACACACACACACACAAACACACCCCTAAATAAATAAATTTAAATGTTACAATTTTTAAAAAAAAAATATTTTGAACAGAGGGAGGGCAAAGGAGAACACGTTGCTTCCCTGTGGCAGTTAAATGAGACGCAGTTTGGGATGCAGCTTGGATGGGAAAGCTTCCCTGCCTCCTTAAGCCTCTCTGATTCCAGACACCCATGCTACAGCACATCCCTGGCCCTCCTGGGCTGTGATTGCCCATTTATGCATCTGTCCCTCGCAGTTGACCGGGAGCTCCTCCATTCAGCTCAGTGGCCACAGCATCATTGTTTCCCCAGCTGCTCCCTCAGTATGTAGCCAGCAAAAGCTGCTTAATAAACATTGGCTAAATTGACCTCAGCAGTTGGCCACCAACCCACGCAGTGCTCAGCTCATTCTGAGTGTCTGCAACCTTTGTACAGTGCTGAATGCTTGCAGCCTTTGCCTGCTAGGTGTCTTTCTGCATCTAGGTAGGGGGCTACAATGACAGAACTCGTGAGCAGAAGATGGAATCAGTACTAGTTACATGACCCGAAGGAAGTTATTTCATCTCCAGGAACTTCTTTGTTACCTGTGAAACAGTTTACGCCACCTGCCTTGACAAGCAATGAGACGCAGAGAGACTGTGTAGGCAGCATGCCTTGTGCATGGCAACCACTAAATGAATAATAATCCTTACGATATTTTCATGCAAAAGAGGCATCCTCTTTTGCAGGTGTTCTGAATGACTAACCTTGCTGCCCTCAAGGTGCTCACAGGGGTGTTTATGCACCCCAGTGGCTCAGCAAATGAAAAAGAGTATAAAATCGTTTATGTTGTCGGACACTAGTGATAATGGGCATATAGGAGTGCCTTGGGGAGCAACAGAGACTTGGGGAGCCAGAGTCCCAGCTACCTGATAATCGCCACAAAAGCCAGCACACACCGGTGGATTCAGATTCTTGTCTTACAAATTCAGAGAATGAAAAGTATGGACCACAGAGGATGAGCTTTACAGTGTTTACTATAGATTGATAGATGGGAGCTTAATAGGGAGGGAGGGAGGGAGGGAGGGAAGGAGGGAGGAGGGAGGGAGGGAGGGAGGGAGGGAAGGAAGGAGGGAGGGAGGGAACAGAGTTCCTGTGTGGAGAGGGTCCCCAGAAAATAGGGCACTACTGAGCTGCTAGTCTGAGAGCTTTTTAAAGGACTTATGGCATAAACTGAGGTGAGCTATGGGGAGGAAAATGAGCAGGTCAATCCACTTAGCTCAACCAGGTGACCAGGTGCATCCTCTCATTTTCTGCCACTTAGTCTCTTTATAAGCTTAGGCAAGGCACATTTGGGAAATAAAGAAACAGGAACCAGAATCCCATTCTGGCATTCCTGACTTGCAGCAACGATATCCTCAGAACTGCAACTTTGGGGACCCTGCCCTGCCTGACCAGTGTCTATCCATCTCTTGTTCTCACCACTGGTAGGAATGGCAGTGTTCAGCTGGTGTTTCCAGGTAGACCATCTCAGCCTCCGAGTGAAGTGTCTTATCTCTAGGAAGGCATGTGAATGCTTATCTCTGAGAGCTGGGGAAGGATTGAATAAGGTGATCTATTTAGAACCTGCAGAGCTTGTCACTTAATATGATTTATTTTTTCACACCAGAGGCTTGAGGGACTACACTTGGCTGCTGATGTGAGAGGATGTGTGTTTGATGGGGAGGGCATCAGGACAGGCCAGAAAGCATCATCAGAAGCTTATACAGC
Organism: Cricetulus griseus; assembly: GCF_003668045.3. NCBI lineage: Eukaryota > Metazoa > Chordata > Mammalia > Rodentia > Cricetidae > Cricetulus > Cricetulus griseus. The sequence continues at coordinate 63,196,515 of NC_048600.1, forward strand.
TGCCCTGTGACCTGGGCATTATTTCACCTCTTGCAGAGCTGTAAAGGCTGGTAGACCTGGACTTTAGACCTAGACCTTCTGGACATTTGCTCAGTGTTTTGCCTACTATGTCATCTGCAGAGAGAGAGAGAGAGAGAGAGAGAGAGAGAGAGAGTGAGAGAGAGAGAGAAAGAGAGAAAGAGAGAGAGAGAATATCAATATACCTACATGACAGTGATAGTATTCCTTAAAGTATAATTCTTTCGGATGCAGCATGACCAAATGCAAAACATCTACTTAATTCATTAATGAGGAAAAAAAGCAAGAAAGTACCACAGATCCAAAGAAGATCTGAGGAGAAAAGATTCATATATTCATATATGAGGGTCCATCCTAAATGAGAACTACACCATTCTATGGGCAGGGGTCCCAGCATAAAGAAAAGGGGGAAAGCAAGCTGACAAGCTGAGCACCAGCCTTCATCTTTCTCTGCTTCCTGTATATGAACGTGATGTGACAAAAGCCCTCATACACCTGCCTCCATGTCTTTCGTGTAATAAAGAAAAACTATAACCCAAAGGAACCCTTTATTCTCTTGGGTTGCTTCATGTTGAGTGTCTGGTCACAGCAACAAGATTAGTAGGCAGCACAGAGCTATCCAAAGACCAGATACCTGGTTACATATCCAGATACCTGGTTACATACCCAGATACCTACAGTAGTATGCTACCCTTGATGTCCAAGTAGTATTTGATCGATTCATACATTTGAATCCATGCATAAACTAAATACTTTTTCCAAAACCAAAAAAAAATGTTAAACATAACTGTCTTAGTCACAGTTCTATTACTGTGAAGAGAGACTATGACCACAGCAACTCTTATAAAGGAAGCATCTAATTGGGGATGGCTTACATTATCATGATGGTGGGGAGCATGGTGGCCTGCAGATAGACATGGTGCTTGAGAAGGAGCTGAGAGTTCTACATCAGAATCTGCAGGCAGCAGGAAGAGAGAGACACTGAGCCTGGCTTGAGCTTTGGAAACCTCAAAGCCCACCCCCAATGACACACTTCCTAATCCTTCTCATTCAACTTTCTGATGACTAAGCATTCAAATATATGCACCTATGAAGGCCATTCTTATTCAAATCACCACACCAACCAAGGTGTGTTATTACATATTAGCCTCAAAGACATAATTGAGAGCCTTATCTTTTAATAGAGGGATGTATCAGTAGACTCTCAAAGTGTCAGCCTCTCCAGGAAAGTGTCCCATGGCCACTCTTGACTTACTGAAGACTGAAGGAAATGTATCTCTTAGCCAGCAAAGAATGATCTTTCTCCAGGAAAAAAAAAAAGAGATGCAGTTCTGACTCACATCTCTTCCTGTAAAGAGAATCTTTTGTCAGCTATTAAAAAGATAGAGAGAGCATGGGACCTGCAGAAGTCACTAAGAAAAGTGAACTTGACAGGAAAAAAAGCTCAGTAACATAATATGTTCAATTAAACTTGTCCTCTGTACTCATCTTTGTCAGCTTTAGCTAGTGTAGCATGGACCACAATACAGGAAACTGATACTCAGGAGGCAGCCTAGTACACCAGGGCTTCCTGCAGCCACTTGCCACAAGCATGGATTTGTTCTCTACTCTTACTCTGAATTTACATACTGTCCCCCTATGCATACCTCTAAAGCAGTTTGTCCCAGCTGAGACTTACCCCTTGGGTATCTCAAAAGCCTGGTAGTGCTTGAGCACAGACTGGATTTCACAAATGTTTATGCCCTCTTACCATGTGGCCTCTGGAACATGACATGGTGTCCTTTGACCTGGAATTTCCCATTATAGCAACTGGGCAGAAGTGAGCTGTGTGTCATGCCTCTGAGCTTAAAGAACATTGGTTACCTCACCCTGACAGAAAGTCAATGGGAGGCCATATGATTGGTAGAGCCTGGCTTTATCAAGCAGAGATAGATGGGCAAGGTCATACTGGCCTCTGGGGTAAGATGGCACTGGTCCAGCAAACTGCCCTGGAAGGGTGAGACAGACGAAGCATGGCCATTTTTAATGCAGTGATGAGCCATTTCTGAAGGGAATTTACTCCCAAAGCTTTGGTCTTGGATCTTATGGTTGCTGAGGTCTGCATCTTTCCACAGTGAGACTTCAAGGTGGCTAAAAGCCAGCATCCCTCTATTTTTCTTACTCTTTCTTAGTGTCTTCCTGCCATGTTTTTTCTCTCCTCTCTCTCTATCTCTCATGTTCTCTCTCTCTCTCTCTCTCTCTCTCTCTCTCTCTCTCTCTCTCTCTCTCTCTCTCTCTCTCTCTCTCTCTCTCTCTCTCTTTCTCTCTCTCCTCCTTTCCTCTGTCTGTCTCCCTTCTGCCACAATATGTGTGTGATGTGCACATTTAGACTAGATACATATAATTCTTGGACTATGCTCATATAAAACTTTTTGAAACATCTGAAAACATGTGCAGAAGTTTGTAAAGCCTCAACTAGTGCTCATCATTTTCAAGTCAAATTATGTCTTTTAAAATGCTGTACCTACCTGTTGTGCATGAATGGTACAGGCAGAAGATTTTTATTGAACTGAATGCATGTTGAATACCATTGCTCTCTCTAGGCCTAGAGATTACAAAGTATCGACACATTTGAATCAAGTCATGTAGGAACAATTCCACACATACATGTGGCCTATGACTGCTTCCATGTCAAAGGCAAACTTAACAGTATGACAAAGACATTATGATTTAGGCAAAGCCTAAATATTCATTATTTGGAATTTTGCAGAAAAAAAAATATATCTGACTCCTTAACCTGAGATCTCAAATTTTTTTTTCTGAACACTTTTTAAAATCTCTTCCAGATAAACACACAGGTAGTTTGCATGGCACACTCTGGAGAAACCAAACAGAACTTCACTACAGATAATAGAAGGTACTGGGCTAGGAGATGGCTCAGTGGTTAAGAGTACTTGTTGCTCTTCCACAGGACCCATTTTCTAGAACCCACATTGAGCAGCTCACAACTGCTTATAACTCCGTCTCCAGGGGATGCAACTCTCTTCTGGCCCCTGTGGGCATATGCAACCAAGAGGCATACACACAGAAAGACACACACATTCTCATAACTAAAAGCTAAGTTAAAAATTAATATAATTAAATGAACAGAAAGTACCATTAAGGTGAATAACTTTGTGGGGTATTTTACTAGTATATCTTGATTTCCCTCTCGTGTTCTGTTGCAACTTCTGAGATTTTTGTCTTATTATAGGAGAAATATTTGCCAGTCTTCAGCAAGACAAAAGATTCCATTATTTTGATTTGTACAATAGGGTTAAAATGTAAATAGAAACAACCTGGGAAGCAGAGAAACTCCATTCTCCAAGATTATAATAGTCGCATCTCCGTGTTTGTCTTCTGAGCTACATAATAAAGACAACAATGTCTACCTCACAGGGTTGGAGCAGGGAAGTGAATGAAGGAATCCCTATAAAGTACTTGCAACATCACCTGGAAAATGACAAGGGCTCAGTAAGTACTAAAACTCAGTTATTATCAGTGATATACTCAATAATGACAGTGGAAGTGAAAACCATCTCATATAAAAAGGAGAGGTAATGGATTTGAGTCCTGGGTATCTGTTTTATAGCAATTTCCTCTTAATTAAAATCTCTCTTCCATGTGGGAAGCTAGTTAAGATATAGAAAATAAATGAAACATACAAGGTTCAGGAAGTAAATAAAACTCATATGTCTCCAGAAACTCCTAAAACAAGATCCACAAGGCCCTTCCCAAATAATTAGCCATAATGGTTGCTGGGAAACTTTGACCAGCTGAGCTGCCTCCAAATCATGCAGAGAGCTCCAGAGATACAGTTTTTATGAGTCATCGACCATGTGAAGTGGGCTTTTAATGGTATGGCTACCTTTGATATCCACAGTCCAGTAAGTAGCCCCCTCACCCATACTCCAGTAAGTAGCTTCAATGGACTCACATTCAATAAGATCGATTTGGATGGAAAGGTTTCTCTGATCTGTCATCAATGTCCTATCTGGATAGATAGATGTTTCCTCATGTCTCTCCAGGAGAAGTCACATGACACTGTCTATTTCTGAACAATTTGCTATGAAATCAAATTTCACCATGCAGACACCCTCACCCACTGACTCTTCTATAGTAATTGTTCTGAAACACCACATTCATTTCTATACCCACATGCATGTCTGCATCTCCATGAGATAGATGCTAGCATCCTTTTCTACATAGGGAAACAGGCACCAATAGGAAGCCATTTACCCGAAGTCACACTGTTGTTACAAAGTGACTAAACTGCTGTTTAAACCACAGCCCTCTAACATCATGGCATTCCACAAAATGACAGTGTGTCACAGGTATGGTTTCCAGACTACCTACATCAGTATGACCAGACTACCTACATCAGGTGTTTGTTTGCACTATACATGACCAGACTCTTTCTTCACTGAATCCAAAGCTCTTTGTGTGGATGTACACAGTGTCTTTGAATTTCCTATTCCATACTATTGTACATATATCTTCACTGCTTTGCTCACAAGTCACCAAAAAAGGCTACATCAAATCAGTGGTAGTATTATTTGAAAATCCATAATCCTCCACAGCAAAACAAGAGTAAGAGGAAAGAAGAACAAAAGAAGAAAAACCAGGAGACTGTATCTCTTGCTTTACCCCTTTTTTTCATACCCGACTGGAGCCACTAGCTTTATAAAGGGAAGTCAGGGGTAAATGAGGTTAGCAAGTTGACTTATATTGTGTAGAATGCAATTCTCCCTTTGCCCAGCTAAGTAGTGTGGCTTTGAACAGCACCAAGATAAAAGGTCTGTATGTAAGTGCTTTATTTTAACAAACAGCATAAGGCGAACCCTCTAAAAGCATGGAGTTTTCAGAAGAATCAAGTCAGATCACCACAAGAGGTTATTAAGTGTGGGTTCAATTTCACTTCCCTCGTTCTTTAATGACATTTTCATTCTAGCCTCACAATCGAGTTGCTTTCCCCCAAACCCTCCCCTGCCCCAGGAGTGAGCTTCCGTATACTTCATTGCCTCATGTTTTATTTATCAAGCCTCACCCCCCATTAGGCTTTTCCCTAGGAAGGTTTCATCTGTATGCTGAGGTGCACCTCTCCTGACCCACCATTAGGTGATCACCAGCAGCTTCCTCATTATTTCAGTCTCTCTCCACTGGCAGGAACTGCATTCTCACAGAAAGGGAGGAAACAATAGGTATGAATGCTGAAGTTCAGTAGCTGGCTACTTTGGGAAGCACAGAGCTATCACTCCAAGGTGGACAACCACCCTTAACCCACCCATTTCTCCTGAAAACCAGTCCAGAATCCATTTTCCACAACAGCTGTAGCCTCTAATGCCAATGCCAGAGAACCAGCAACACCTTAACTCAAATAATCCTGAAAATTTTAACTGGCTTAAAACTACTAGAGAAACAAACTCAAAAAGGTTTTAGTCCCAAGATTGTCTTAACTCTCCCTGTTTCCTCCAAATTCCATTGCTATCACTGCCACCAATCACCATGGCAACCCACGCAAGGAAAGAGATGACATGTTCTCATGGGCTACATGTCTAGGGTCTGGCTCATGGTTTGTAATTTTGTGATTCCCATCCCCAAAAACATGTCTCATTCAGATTCCATGATACATGCTCATGTAATGGGTGCCCACAACACAAGTATTCCCAGCCCTAAATAACAAAGGGTTAATGGATCTTAGTGGTGATAATGCATCCTCAGGGTGTGCAGCTGTATCAGAAGTATCTTAGACGGTGAGCTGAAACAGCACAGGAAAGTCACTAGGCAAATATATGATCCTCAAATTCTGCCTTCCAGAAGTAGTGTCAGATCCCAGAGAGTGGATGGTGAGAGCAGGGGAACAAGGAATCTCTTCCTTTCTGTTTCACCCCTGTCTGAACAGTAAATCTCTAAAAGTTTGAACTATTTAAAACTCCTCAACCCTATAGTGGCTCTCTCTGATATGGTATCTCTCATCCTGCTCTCTCTCCTCTATTCTTCCCCCTATCAATATTTCTGCTCCTCCATTTCCTCTCCTCTACTCCTCTTCTCTTGCTCTTATTGTGGCAGCTCCCTCTCCCCTACCCTCATGCTCCCAGTTAGCTCAGGAGTTCATGCCACTTCCCATTCCTGGGGACCATTTATCCCTTAGAGTCCTTCATGTTTCCTAGTTTCTTTGGTGAAGAGGATTATAGGCTGGTAATCCTTTGCTCTATGTCTAAAATTCATATATGAGTGAGTACATACCATGTTTGTCTTTTTGTGACTAGGTTACCTCACTCAGGATGGTTTCTTCTAGTTCCATCCATTTGCCTTCGAATTTCAAGATTCCATTGCTTTTTTGAGTAGTACTCGAAAAAGTACATTGAGTAGTACTCCATTGTATAAATGTACCACATTTTCTCAATCCATTCTTCAGTTGAGGGGCATCTAGGTTGCTTCCAGGTTCTGGCTATTACAAACAATGCTGCTATGAACATGGTTGAACATATGTCCTTGTTGTATGAACATGCACTATAGAACTAGGGAGATCTCCAGAGACCTACAAGGAAGACACGATCTGACAATCCAGGAAATGGTGGAGAGGATAACCTAAAAGCCCTTCCCCTAAAATGAGATTGATGACTTCTCCATGCCATCCTAGAGCCCTCATCCAGTGGCTGAGGGAAGCAGAGACAGACATCCACAGATATACACTGAGCTGAAATCTGGAATTTAGTTGAAGAGAGGGAGGAATGAAGAGCGAAGGGGTCTGTACCAGGTTGGAGAAACCCACAGGAACAGTTGGCCTGAACAAAGGAGAACACATCGACCCCAGATGCTGTCTGGGAGGCCAGTACAAGACTGATCCAGACCCCTGAACATGGATGTCAATAAGGAGACCTCTGCACTCCAGGGAGCCTCTGGTAGTGGATTAGTATTTTTCCCTGGTGCAAGAATGGAGTTTGAGAGCCCATCCCACGTGAAGGGTTACCCTCTGGCCCTGGACACATGGGGAAGGGCCCAGGCCCAGTACAGGAAGATTTGGAGGACAATGCAGAGCCCCCATTGAGGGCCCTACCCTGCCTCGGGAGTGGTGGGTGGATGGGGTGGAGGGTAGGTTGGGGGTGGGGGAGGAGGAATGGGGGTGAGGAGAGGGAGAGGGAGAAGGGACTTACATGTGAAATAAGCTTGTTCCCTAACTTGAGCTAATAAATAAAAAAAAAACTCTTCAACCCATCTCCTTATCTGAACAACTTGAGCAATTAACATTTTGTTCCTTCGACCCCCCAATGACAAATGAGTAATAACAGTTTCCCCTCAACCAATACCAGCAAGCCATTCTGCTAAAATGATAGACTAAATTACAGTGTAGCTAAGAAGGGAGGGATTTTTTTCAATGAGTTTGTGATAAATGGCAGTTGTACCTACCCACTAGAGAGGTAATGCTGCCTACCAAGTGACCCAAAGTCTCTTAGCCCTTTCTAGAGCTCCGTGATGACTATGTTGTCAATTGTCAATCTCGAAGACTCAAAACTGATAACAACTCCTCCAGCAGAGTTCAACCATTTTTATACAAGATTGGCAGGTGTTTCTACTTCAACAGATTTCTCCTTCTCAAATTAGATCTAACTGCCTTGCTTTCTGCCCCAGTGAGCTCACAAAGGATGTTTGCTAAGGGATGTGGGTCTTCCTTTCCTACAAGCAATGAACTCAGATTTGTCTCAAATTACTTCCATGGTCACTGGATCTGTTCTGTGGTAGATCCTAACCTACTTCCTTGTTTCCATACATTGTTTTATATGTCAGCACACATTCTCATGAGAGGGAATATCCAAATTTTCATTCATATAGTTATTTTATCTACTCAACATGTACTGCAGTGTTCTCAATCTTTTTAATGTCCGTACACATAGACTATTTTACTTTACAGCACACACTTTATATGTGTGCTGGCTAGTTTTATGTCAACTTGACACAAGCTATAGTCATTTCAGAAGCAGGAACTTCATTGGAGAAAATGCCGCCACTGGACTGACCAGGGGTGTATTTTCTTGATTGATTATTAATGTGGGAGAGCCCAGCTCGATGTATATCATGCCACTCCAGGCCTGGTGATCCTGGGTGCTATAAGAAAGCAGCCTGACAAATGGATGGAACTAAAAGAAACCACTTCAGAACATGTATTTGTGCCAAGACCATCTGGTTAGGGCTGTTCCAAGCAGTAGTACTTGTACCAAAAGCTGAGCTAATCCATGAAGATGGAGTTACCAGGCAGGGTCCCATCCCACACAGGTGATGCATCCAAACAAGGACAAAGTAAACAAATCATTTTGAGAGTAATAGGTACCAAAAGGGAAGAGAAGGCAGTGCATTCACGTAATAGTGAACCCTCTTGTCTTAGGAAGTCTACTAGCTGCTTGAACTTGGCAGGCGATTCTAATGAACTGAATTAGAATTCAGGACCATAAGGAGGCAAAGGTTATGCATAAAGAACACAAGAGAAGGGGCTGGAGAGATGGCTCAGTGGTTAAGAGCACTGGCTGCTCTTCCAGAAGACCCAGATTCAATTCACATCACCCACATGGTGGCTGCCTGTAACTCCCATTGCAAGGTTCTGACACCCTCACACAGACATACATTCAGGCAAAACACCGGTGAACATAAAATAAAAATAATGATAAAAAAGAAACCATATCACTAAGGTCAGATGCCTGCCCCTTTCGGCAGCCATAACAGCTGAACACGTGCTTGTCTGACCTTGTCTTAGTCACTATAGGTCAGATGCCTGCCTTGTGGCAAGGAACCAATCAGAAGTTAGCTGGTGGTGCTATGCTTTACGGCTCTGGGTGTGCTTTATGGACAAGTGCACAGCAATGATGCACAGAGCATAGCAACCACCCTGGAAGGGCCTATGGGCCATAACAACCAGTTGACCAATCAACACAGGGCAAACCCTCCAAGCCTGGAGGCACGCCAATCCTGAGCCTGTGCGTACCCCTAGACACTCCCCTTAAGCTGCCCTATAAGATCTCTATGCAGACGCTTCGAGCTGTCTTTCCTAGCCGTCTTTCCTAGCCATTCGCCATGGCAGGTGGATGAAAGACCCAAGCTAACATGGGGTTAGCTCGTTAAACAACTATAATAAAGCCTCATGCAGTTTGCATCAAAAAAACAAAAAGAAAAATGGATGGAACTCAAAAAACCATTCTGAGCGAGGTAACCCAATCACAAAAAGACAAACATGGATATGTACTCACTCATATGTGGACCTGCTTTATGATACATAGTAGTGACCGTGCTTTATCAGAGCTGTTTTTAATGATGTTGCTCAGAATGGTTTCCTTCCAGATGATGATTGAGAAGCTAATTAAAAAAAAAAAAAATGGTGCCAGGTACCACAAGAGTAACAGAACTGTGCTGTTTTTCTGGGATTTTGTTTTTTACTTTTTTTTTAAATGGAGAGTGCTGGATGTCTCTACAATTTTGTTCAAATGACTGCAGAACCTGGAAAAGCTGTTGCTGCTATTGATGCATAACATACTGCCATTATTGGTCTTTTTATATAAATATAAATATAAATATATAATTTGAATTTTTGGAAAAAAACAAAAACAAAAAAGAAACCATAGAGAAAACAAGGGAAGGGTTCAGATTTGCTCTGTCCCTTTTTCTGAGATGCAGTTGTGATACCCGAGTCTTTGTACATACAGCATACTTCCTTGTGCGCTAGCTCTGCTGTGAAAACACTGATGGCCTAACACTCAAACACCACTACACTGAACACTTTTACATGAACTCCACAGTTCTGCCTCTTCACGAGGACTCAGTGATGAAATATGAAGACAAGACAAACTAGCCAATGGTCAGATGGGGAAAAATGCAGGTCAAAAGCAGCAGGATGGAACTGGGCTCCTGTTCACACTGCTAAAAACACTGTCTCACTGAAGTCAGGTCAGAAAAACCCCAAACTGTGAGAAAGGTTTGACAGCTCACCTGAGCTTTCCTTTTCTAGAAACAATGCTCCCTCACTAGACAGTCATGATGGCGAACACCAGATTCTCCGGATCCAAAACTGGAGAGATTCAGTTTATCCTTTGAATTGCTTATGTAAAAATAAATAAATGCAATTTAGGGAGGGAATGGGCTTGATTCAGTTTACAGGCTATGTATGACACATCACAGAGGGAAGTCAGGGCAGGAACTCAAGGAGGATCTTAAAAACCATGGAGGAATGCTGCTTGCTGGCTCACTCGGGCTTATGCTTCAGTTAGCTCTCTCCATATAGCCCCAGACCACCTGGCCAGAGAATGTTGCTACCTGAATGGGCAGGCCCTCTCACATCAGCTAACAATCAAGACAATCCCCCTTAGAGAGAGAGAGAGAGAGAGAGAGAGAGAGAGAGAGAGAGAGAGAGAGAGAGAGTGTGTGTATTCATGCCTTTTGCAAGAAAGTTTGTCCATCTCTAAAATAAATGCATTGAGTTAAAAAGTGATTACAGTGAAAGATGGAGAATGACCATGGCTCTACAGTAAACTATCTTGAAGTTGAACTTAAACCCTTCTTTTTTTCACCTTTACATTTAATAATTTTACTCTCATTTATTCCACTTCTCTCAAGGTCAACATCAAGGAGACTAAGGAAAGCCTGTTTGACACTGGCATCCCAGTGCTACCAGAATGCTTAAGATTCAGTATCTCTGTGTGATTCTCACAGTCCCGGTGTCAGAGAGAAAAACCGCTCATGTCCAGTGCAAGTTTTGCCTTGGGCTGTCAGTCTCTTCTTCTGGCCTCGAGTTTTTTGACTTGTAAAATGAGAATAACCTCTAAGGTCCTCCTTTCAGCTCCAACTTGCTATAGGGCTGAGGAAAAGCTCAAGCAACTTGTCTGAACCAAAGGAAGCCTGAATGACAATGAAACTCTTGTAGATAGCGCTCCCATGCTGTATATCCACAGAGAAAGAAGAGGAAGTCCCAGGAGGACAATGCCAGGTGGTGGGTGACCAGAAGATGAAACAGAGGTAGGGAACCTTTGGGGCTGGCCCTGAAAAGATGGGAACAAAGCATCAGCACTTTTGCAGCTCATTCTATCTGCCTACTCTCCCAACCCCCTCCCTCCAGTAACACTTCCAAGACTCATGAGAGGATTTTTTTAAAGACTATTCCCATTTATAATGATTTACCATTTCTACTTGGCACAAAACAACAGAAAGGGGAGGGGAGGGGTTGCAAGTATTTGTACAACAGGAAAAGATGCTGTGAAGGGCTGCAGAATATTGCTCATTAAAACAAAATTCACTCCCTACATAGCCAAGAAACATATGCCAGCCAGAAATACTATGAAGCCCAATTCACCTCCATTTAGGTAAAAGGATGGAACTTTCAAAAAAGAAAGGAAAAAAAAAAAGACCTAAGGCACTATCATTTCAGGATTAATACCTGTCAGGGGAAAAAGGAAACCAGTATTGTGGTATAATCCATCTGGGAGTCAAGGTCAGAAGCAAGCAGGTCCTTATTTTATTCATTTTTTCTGCAAGTATGGAAAGATTGCTTCTAGCAGATGGAGGCTTTTAACATAAAATAAGCTCCCATGGTTGCATTTACTTGCAACAAGAAATACATGGCTACAGATGGCCATCTGTCTCTTAATTTTAAGGTAGAGAATAAAGTTTTTCAACTTTAGTTTTTTAATTTAGTCAATAATAACTATTATTTTTAAGCACAAGCATCATTATCAGCTCCCATACTGTGTGGCTGGTGTCTAAGGTCCATGCATATTGTATGAGGGTTCCTGACAAAATGATAATGCCAGGTGTCAACACACACACTTAAAGGAAGGTGCTGATGTTTGCAAATTAGTTCCTGAGCACATTCCAGTTAAGATCTAAGTTTGCATTCCTACATTCTCCTCTGCTCCAAAGAGTGGTATATCCACAGAGAAGTGGATCTGTTTCTGCTATGACTGGAGAGTTTCACCATCTTCATCCTGAGACCTCCAATTCAGACCATGGTGATTGACAAGTAAGGCATCAACTCCAAAGAGACATTTACCTTGGTGTTACTAAGGAACTGTGGTGTTAAGGTTTACTTCAAGGATCTTTCTGAAGTCCTCCTACAGGAATTTAGATACCTGGATCTTCCACATGCCTACTAAGGAAGGGGATATACTGCATTGGGGTTGAGACCCAGAACAAATTGGAAGAAACAGCATGAGAAAAGATGCAGAGCCTGAGGCAAGTGTAATAACACTAAAATACTAACCAAAAAGCATAGCATTAAGGATTCTCAGAAGAGAAGAGCCAGAGCCAGCCTGATGCCAGCCTCATTCTGTGGGTGTCACTCTAAGTTCATCAAGGTGAACTGAACATCTCTAATAGAGCTTATCCTTTGTTCTGGAGTTCAAAACCAGCCCAGTCAAACAACAAATAAACAAGAACACTATGAAAATACCCATGCCATAATCAGGCAAAACTCAAAAGAATTTGATTGACATAGAAAGATGTCAGTCACACTAGAAGTCAGACTATAAGGGTCTGTGAAGTCTAAGAGCAGGGACTCCCCAGTGAACTCTCAGGACAAACTCAAAGATTCCCCCAAACACATGCACACACTGGCTGAATAACAAGGAAGACAAAATATCACAATACCCTTTGTTATTAATGTTATTACTATGGACTAGGGACAGGAGCAACACTGATTAACTAAAATACACTTTTTTTCTAATGTAAGTCCATGAATCTTTAATCTCACAATACTTAACTAAATTATGTATATCTCGCTTTTTAAACTCTGGGTACACAGAGATACCATTCCAGGGCTATATGACTGACAGAAGTATCACTAAAAATTTGGCAGTGGTAAAAGGTTTCTAAATGCACAATGACCAAAAATTAACTCAAAATAAACTATGTCATGAACCCAGGATTCTGACAACACTCACCCACATCAAATCCTGTGACTTTGTTGCAGTCTTGGGTTCTGAATACATGACACAAGCATTTTACTGTGCATGGTGTCATCCCATCCAACACTGTCTGAAATACCTCAGTTTGAATTTCACACTACTGCATATTATAAATTGCAGGTTTTTAAAATTTGTATTTATTTTTATTTTATGCACGTGTGTGTGCCTGCATGTACATCTATGCCCCACATGCATTCCTGGTGCCCCTGAAGGCCAGAAGAAGGCACTGAAACTCTAGTTAAAGACACTTGTGACTGCCATTTGTTACTGGAACCTGAACCCAAGTCCTTTGTAAGAACAACACCAATGGCAGTGTTTTAACTGTAGGTCCAATGCTTCCTGCTTTAATGGAAACACAATTAATGGTTTGTTGTGGGAAACAGTATTTTCTCACCGTCGTACATCAGCATGTATCAAATCAGTGTAGATGGTGTTAGGATATTTTGTTTTAAAAATCCCTGTTTGAAGTGCTGACTTGAGTTTCATAAAAACAATCTCTAAATGAATTTTGGCTCAGGATTAGGACTGAATTTCCCATAATTTCTGGGAAGTCCCTAAACATATCTCTGTTATCTATGCTGTGGATTTATGTAAAGTGGTGTCCTCAGCATTGATGATTATAAAATTAAAATGTTAGTCAAATATGAAAAAACATTGGAAATGCTCTGTGTCCCGTAATATCAAATATTCAGCTAAGGTTTAACTGTTTGTCCAAAAAATAAACAGGCATATCCATTTTATTAATAATTATATTTGTTTTCTTTCATCTTCAATAGATAATAAAACTATACATATAACAAATAATTGTTTGAAACAAATTGAAATTTATTATAACTGGATGTTATTTTATTTTTTTTAATCATGTACATGTACAGGTGTGTGATGGGGGAAGTGCTTCTGTGTATGTGTTTGTCTTACTGAATGATAAATAAAGTACTGTTTGGCCAATGAGGCAGCAAGTTAGGCGGGACTAGGAGTCAAGGAGGATTCTGGGAAATGTAGTAAAGAAGTGGTGATCCACAGGAAATGACATGGCAGGGAGACTCATATATAAACAAGGGCAAGAAGGAAGTGGGCCCCTTCTCTCTTCCTCCAGGGTCACCATGTGATCCCAGGATGAGGACACCAATGGAAGGCATCCTAAATAAGATAAGTCTTATAAAATATATAGATTTATAATAATTAGGACTGAGCTAACAGATGAGAAATCCTAGTCACTGGCCAAGCAGCATTTGTACCTAATATAAATCTCTGTGTATTATTTGGGGCCCTAACTCGAGGGCAGAACTCAGGCTGCTCTCGGAAAGCACCCACATGGTGGTAGGGCTCAAGTGGCTTTTGGCAGAAAGATTTATAGTAACAGGTATGTGTGTACATGAGTGCATAACTGCAAGTACCATTAGAGGCCAGAGGTGTCAGCTACCCTGAAATTACAGATGGCTGTGAGCCACCAGGTATGGGTAATGAGAACTAAACTCAGGTCCTCTATAAGAGCATTAACTTGTGAGTCATTTCTCTAGAATGTTATATCTGTACACCTACTCTGTAGACCTGTGTACTGGGGGTCATATATAAATTGCCTAGGCCTAAACCAGCTGTAAAGGAATAAAACCCAACTGAGGCAAGATTTTTGTTCTTGAACCAAATTAACAAATGCAAAGGACAAAACTGTTTCTCAGAGGTACAAAGCCTTCCTGGCAGCTATAAACTGGACACATGCTAATATCATATTGTGTCTTTAGACACCGTGTTAGGATAGAGTGTTGGATTTGCACCCTTTTGTAAGATGGAGAATCAGATGCAGTCACAAGAAGGGACAGATGAGAGGGTCAGGGAAGAGCATTCACAGTGATTCTCACAGGCCCTGGAGACAGGAAACATGCATGTCACAAGAAGATACCCACTTTAGGACCTTGGTTGTTTCTTAGTATTTCAGAGTATTGTGGGCATGAATACTACAAGGTCCTAAAACAATGCCATTCAACACAGTGCCTAGCAGTGACACATCTGGATTTTTCCATTGAAATGAACTAAACATTAAAGTGCAATTCCTCAGTCACAATTGCCATTCTTCAGGCTTCAGCAGGCCCTTGAAGTCACTACCTTGGGCAACGTGATGCAGAGAGGGCACTTGGGTGACTTCCGGGGTGCTGGCAGGTGGAGCTGCTCTCAAAGCTTAAAATGAATGAGATCTTTCCGGTCTGGTTTATACATGCTGTCATGATAAGAACTTCCTATATAAAGCTCTCAACATAGCATCTAAAAATAAAACTGGAAGAAAGGAAAGCTGAGAGTCCTGAGATCTTTTGAGCAAAGTTTACTTGTCACAGGAGTTGAGCCCTGATTGGGAGTTGGATCTTCTCATTCTCCATGTGCCAAGGCTGTTGCTACCCACAGCATCTCCCATTTCCTTCGTCCCTGGTAACACAGACCCTTTGAGCTCAGTGGCTGTCAACTCCTTTGATTTCAAGAGAGTATAAGAATTCAGGCGTTAAGCTGGCCTGCTCCTGTCACCTGGCAGAATGCACTCAGGCAGTACCATCGTCAGCCCAGGGTTCCATGAAGTCTGCACGTAGGTGCAAAGGACCCCTTTAAAGGAAAGACCCCGCCCACTTAACGGTCTTTTGGCCCACTCATCTCTTTCTGCTCTCTTCTATTTCCCATTAAACTCTACGTGGGTTTGTTGCATTTTATGGTTCATGTTTCATCGCCTGAAGCAGCAGCAAAACAACAACAGAGAGACAGACCCCCATGACAGAAGAAAAAGATGGACTTGTAGAAGGACGTTTCTGTCCCACCAGGTCCCACAGCCATTTAGTTCCAAATAAACACACAGAGGCATATTATATTAATTATAAACTGTTTGGCCTATGGTTCAGACTGCTTATTGGCTTGCTCTTAATCTGTGTATCTCTACATGGGCTTGGCTTACAGGTGATACCCAGACCTCTTTTACCATCAGCAGTTACATGGTGTCTGCCTAGCAACTCACTCTCTGCATTCCTCTTCCCAGGATTCTCCTAGTCTGGCAGCCCCACCTATCTTCCTGCCTGGCTACCTACCTCCCACCTGTCCATTGGCTGAAACAGCTTTATTCATCAACCAATAAGAGAAAAATATATATTCACAGCATACAGAAGGACATCCCCCATCATGTACTTATATACAATAAAATACTTTGACTGAAGGAAAACATCCCTTCCCTAATAAAAAGAGGAAGCCCTGTGCAAAGCAGAACTTCAACTCTGCTCTATGCTTCTTGCTTGGTGTATAGAAATAGTGTCTGGCACTCTGGCAGCCTTCTTACAGCCATAAGACATCACCCATGAGAATAAAAGGCAATATTCCAAAGGTAGAAAAACAGACGGCTTCAGAGAATTTGAGCTCTGGATGTCATTACTGAACAGCTAAAGTAGAAAAATGTCTTGGTGGTGCATACTTTTTTTAAAATTTTATTTATTTATTATGTATACAGTGTTCTGCCTGCACACCAGAAGAGGGCAGCAGTCTCATTATAGATGGTTGTGAGCCAACTTGCAGTTGCTGGGAATTGAACCCAGGTCCTCTGGAAGAGCAGCCAATGCTCTTAACCTCTGAGCCATTTCTCCAGCACCGAAAAATGTCTTAATGTTTAAGATTTTTTGGAAGTTTTATTACCTAAGTTCTAAAACATTCCCAACTGATACTCTCCCTTCTATTGGTTGCTATCAAGTTTGGGTTTGTGGTGGTTTGAATGAGAACTGTCCCCCACAGGCACAGATATTTGAATACTTGGTTCCTGGACTGTTACGATAAATCTTTCCTACAGAGCTGCCCGAGCCCTACTGCCACATGGGCAGTCTCCGCCAGCCGCCCGAGTTCTGCCCACCACGTGGATGGACAAAATAATACAGAGACATATTAGGTACAAAGCTGCTTGGCCAATGACTAGGATTCTCATCTGCTAGCTCAGTCTTAATTATCATAAATCTATATATTTTATAAGACTTATCTTATCGGACGCCTTATTGGCGTCCCTCCTTGCCAGTGGATCACATTGTGCCGCTGGAGGAAGAGCAGAGGGGAAAGGGGGGAGACTTCCTGTTTCTCCTTACTAAATATGAGTCTCCCTGCTATGTCACTTCCGGCCTGGATCACCACTTCTCCACTATATTTCCCAGAATCTTCTTTGACTCCTAGTCCTGTCTAACTTGCTGCCTTTGGCCAAACAGTATTTTATTCAACAATCAATAAGATAAACATACACAGTACATTCCCCATCACTGGACAGTGGTGGTGTTTGAGAAGGAAGATTGAAAATGTCACTGGGAACCAACTTTGAGAGTTTAGAGCCTCACCACACTTCCAGATCACTCTCATTGCTTTGTGTTGGCATGTAAAGATGTAATCTCTCAGTTTCCTACTCCAGCCATCTGTGTGGACTTTTCCTCAGGAATTGTAGCCAAAATAAACTTTCTTCTATAAGTCACTTTTAGTCATGGTATTTTGTCACAGCAACAACAAGTAACTTATACAGTTTTTAAACCAAAAAAAGAAAAAAACTCAAATAATGGACATTATACACACATAAGTTGCTTTCTATTTCATGTAAAAAGAGAGATCTTGGATAGCCTGAGGGAGGTATACAGTCCCATGGTCATTAGGACCCCTGGATGCTTCTCTCTGGCTACATCATCCAAGCATTTAGCATCCATTGAAATTGTCTCTTGCCCCAAGAGACAATGACTACTGGATGTCCAGCCGTTGCAAAGATACTCCAGGAAATAAGAAAGTGTAAACCAAATCAGTGCCTTTCCCGGGTGGATGGACAAGCATGGATGTTACAATTTCCCCCAACACTCTGGTTTTTTAGTTTTTCAAGACAGGGTTTCTCTGTGTAGCTTTGGAGCCTGTTCTGGAACTAACTCTTGTAGACCCAGCTGGCCTCGAACTTACAGAGATCCGCCTGCCTCTGCCTCCCAAGTACTGGGATTAAAGACGTGTGCCACCACCACCCAGCTACCCAACATTCTGATTTAACAGTTCATCCATCACAGCATAGCCACACAAGATCTTGGCCGCAGAACAACATGGGGATGCAGACTTCTCACTGAGAATCATGAAACCCCATAAAATCAGAGCAATACTACTTAGAGGTAAAGAGATATTGGTTCTCAAACACTTCATTTTTAAAAGATTTATTTTTTGTTTATTTATGTGTATGTATGTATGCATATATGTATGTGTTTGGATATGTGCATGTGAGTGCATGTTCCTGTGGAGGCCAGTAGGGGGTTCCAGATCACATGGAGCTAGAGTTGCAGGTGGTTGTGAGCCACCCAACTTGCACGCTTCCCAAGTGATAACTCACAGACTATCTGAGAATAAAATGAGTTCATGAAAGTGAACTGTGTGGGTAGCACTTGACATGTAAGGTGGAAGCTGGGGAGAGGAAGGCCAGAAGGTATTTCCCTATGGCCACTTCTGTGTTACTATGCCAGCATGCCTTTCTTCCAATTATAACATCCCTCAAATTTCAGCCATTTGCATACTATCTTGTGATTTTTTTCCACATTTGCAAATCATCTCAAGTGTGTGTGTGTGTGTGTGTGTATGTGTGTGTGTGTGTGTGTGTGAACTTGTTGTGTTACCTTGAATTTATAATCCTCCTGCTTCTGTTCCTGCTTGCTGGAACTATATGTGCACACACACACATGGCCTTCACCTACACTACTGACATTTCCCTTAAACCAGCTTGTTTCTCAAACTTAAATTTAAGTGTTTAATCCTTATGCATAGAAAACCAACATTTTAAAAAGAACAAAGGTTGTAACTGTTTTCAGAAAATTTTCCCTTTGGATATTAAGTAAGCCACCCTCTTTTCATGCCACAGTTTTGACAAATATCTCTGTACTGAGTACTTGTGAATAGCACTTATGATTGATGGCTCAGGCTTGCTTTGACCATTAGTTACTACTGCTATTTGTCTGCTTCATCTAATGCTATAAGAGGAAGGCTATTAAATATATATGATCAGTAATTAATAAAATTGGTATTTTCTTTAGGGTCAACCAACCTTTAGTGAGAATTGATGTCAGGATAAATTGTCTACAAGATTGCACAGAAGGCTTACATGTTCCATGGCTTCAGTATTGTCTTCTTTAAGGTGAGTGCTGGTAACTTGACAGACTCTAGAACTTCCTGGAAGATGGTCCTCTGGGCATGCCTGTGAGGGACTGTGTTAATTGTATTAATTGATGTAAGAAGACCTGACTACTGTGGGTGGCACCATTCCCTTGCTAGCAATTCTGATCTATAAACATGGAGAAAGGGAGAAACACAAACTCATTGTTCTCTGCTTTCTGGTTCAGGTACGATGTAACTAACTGCTCCAAGCTCCTGCTACTGTAATTTCTCTACCACACAGGTTTACATCTGGAGCCGTAAGCCAAAATAAACATTTCTGCATTCAGTCACTTCTGACAGAACTGTTTTTAATTATATTTATGTATTTGTTTATTTGTTAGTACATTTACTCCTTTGGTTTTAATTTACATAATTATGTACAGGAGTGGAATTCAGAGGACAATTTGAGGGTTCTCTTTCTACCATATGGTGCTCAGGGATTGAATTTAAGTCATGAAGCTATGGTAGTAGCAAGTGTCACAGCTTCAGTTATAGCTCAGGTCGCTTTGTTGCAGCAATAGGAAAAGAAACTAAGACAGATCCAGGCAGGGTGCTCTTGAGAAGCGGATATTACATACACTGTTGGCTTTAAGGATGTCTTGCAAGTCTTTTCCTTTCAGCCATTCTCTCTGTGATCCTTCTGTGTCTGCTTTCCTGGCCAGACTTCTAGAAATGACATTGGTTATCTCCCACCCTGCTCACACCTTTATGTTCCAACCTCTGTTGCCCCTGACATTGTCAATCTCTGGTGCCACTGCTCTGCTGTTGACATCCCTGTTGCTGCAATTGTAAAAGGGCAATATCAGCCCCTCTGCCACTAACTCTTGTGAAGAAACAACAATACCACATTAGGATAGAGCTTGGAAAGATGGGAAGTGCTATGTGGAAGACAGATGATGTCATCCAAGCCAAGAGTGATTATGAGCTGCACACCCAGACCACCTGTCTCACTACCAATTGCATGCCAGGTGGCTTTGGGAAAGTTAAAATACTTTGTATCTCCATTTCTTCCTCTACAATGAAGATAGCATCTACCAACTGGAATTGTTGAGGATTCAGTGGGTTAATACTTGCAAACTACGGAGAACAGTGCCCGGCGTGTAACAAACTCTCAGAATATTGTTAGCTCAGATCCATGTCACCGTGTTCCAAGAACAATGACTAAAAGAACAGGGTCTGGAGTCCTGGACATTTGGTTTTACATCCCAGCCCAGTGACTCACTAATGGTGTGCAAACAGGTCTCGAATCACTGCCGTGCTGTGTCTTTCTCTCCCTCACAATCCTTTCCTCCCTCACACACTCCCTTAGCCCCTAGGCCGCAAAATGAGGAAATTGGAGCAGCAAAACCTGAACACAGGTTTTCCTAGGAAACCTGAACAGATACTAACATTGAACATTCCTGAGCCAGGCTCCCTCACATTCACTATCAGCATCAAGCACAGATTCCCATCCCAGCCAGGCTGGTCTCCAAGACTAGGACTATAGGAGGGTAACTGAGGAGCCGAGTGGCGCTGTGGGAAAGCAGGTGGGGAGGGGCTAGCAGGGCACACTTCTAGGATACAAACGCTAGGGGGCACTACACAGAGCCCGGCCACCTACTGCTTTTCCCATCTCACCCTAAAGTGACCTAGGGACAGACCACATCTAGTTTCCACTGACCACCTCTGAAAAGGCCACTGGGACCTCCCACTTGTTCTTTCCTGCTGTCTGGTTCTGATGGTGACCTGGGATCTGATGGTTCTCAGCTGACCGAGTCTCACAGTTGCTCCTTCTAAGACTGTAGAATCCTAGAAAGCATGTGAGAGGCACATCCAGGCTAAGCAGGGGTGAGGTCCCTCAGACAAGCTCCCCCGGGAACACAGTCCTAAGCATAGGCAGCACTTCTGTCCACTCAACAATTCAAGAATACTGAAGGCAACTTGCAAACTAAGCCCAGGTCTCCCACATGCTACTCTCCCAGGAGGGAAGCCTGGCACTGTCTCGTCTAGAGCTCTGAATGGGCCTTGGGCCTAAAACCCTCTGATTTTGCCACCTCTTACTCTCTGTATCCCCAGGCTACAGCAGGTCCTCAGGACCCAAGACCCACCTGGCCTCGCTTACCTCTTCTCTGTACAAATGCTGGGCAGCTCCCTCCATCTGCATCAACTCTGTGTTTCCTCCCCTCATCTACGATGCAAGCCACACCTCCCTCCAGCATCAAGAAAAGGTCCTGCCAAGAGACCCTAGAAATTCCTAACACACTAAAACCCTCAGTGACTGCCCACTCCCCATCTTTCCCTGTCTCTTTACCTGTTCTACTGAAGCCTGGCTCTCATCTTACCCCCTGGTCCCTGAGCTTCGTTCTGAATGTGCCCCTAACACCCCACCTTCTACCTGAAGCAGATAATGAA
This sequence comes from Cricetulus griseus, assembly GCF_003668045.3. Classification (NCBI taxonomy): domain Eukaryota; kingdom Metazoa; phylum Chordata; class Mammalia; order Rodentia; family Cricetidae; genus Cricetulus; species Cricetulus griseus. The sequence goes on from NC_048600.1 coordinate 63,218,048, forward strand.
TTCAGGGCTAACTTGAGGAGTCAGTGAAGTTTCCAGAAGTCCAAAAGAATAAAGTGTGTTTTGCGATTTTTCAGAACATTACCCCTACTGCATGTGTCAACTTGGGCAAGTTTCAGAATTTTTTTTTGAGTCTCAGTTTCATCAACTGAAAAAAAATAAAATTATAGTGGTATTGAACCGTAGCATAATTGGAACAACTACTATTTTGTGTGCAAACAACAGCATGTAAGCAAATGTTCATAGGAGCAAACAGAATAAGGAACCAACAACCACAATGCGCAAACAAATGTACTTGAACAACAGAATCCAATTGATAATAACAATGGATGAACTAGAGCCAGGAATTTAGCTCAGTTGGTAGAATGCCTGGCGCCTCTCATGCCCAAAGCTCAGCTGGTCCATGGCTGCACATGCCTAGAATCCCAGCACTTGGCAAGTGGAAGGAGAATCAGAAATTCCAGGTCATTGTCTCAAGGCCACTCTGGGTATATGAGACCTTAACTTAAAAATAAATAAATAATTTCTCATACATGGTGCATAATGGGTAAACCTCAAAAATTATACCACATGGAAGAAATCAGACTAAGGTCAAACCAAAGACCACATACTGCGAGCTCATATTTAGTTACTGAGGAGGTAGTCGAGAAATTAAGAGCACTGGCTGCTCTTCCAGAGAACCTAGTTTTGATTCCCAACATCACACGGCATCACACAACCGTACAATAACTTCAGGTCCAATAGCTCCAACTCTCAACCTTCTTCTGGCCTCTGTAGGCACTGCACATACCTAGCACACACACATACAATCAAACACCCATGTACATAAAATTAATCTATTTTTATTTTATTTTTTTCAATTCAGTTGCCTGGTTTTACTCCCTTTTCTTCATCAGTAAGTATAGAATAAAGCTATATTCCATAAAGAACTTTGGAGGAAGGGCACTCTATAAAGGAGGTGGTATTGGCAGTTGATGGCTACCAAGGGAGATTCATTCCCCTTTGAGGACATGGTTGCTGGTAGGTTGCTCACACTTCAGTGGATCATGCCACATCCAGTGGATAGCACTAATTGGACTCAAAGGTTGGTAACAATTTAAAATGAGAACAAGGTCTGGAAGGCTGCACACAACTTTAATTCCAGCACTCAGGAGGCAGAGGCAGGAGGACCTCTGTGAGTTCGAGGCCAGCCTGGTCTACAAAGCAAGTTTCCAGGACAGGCTCCAAAGCCACAGAGAAACCGTGTCTCAAAAAAACAAAGGAGAGAGACAGAGAGAGAGAGAGAGAGAGGGAGAGAGAGAGAGAGAGAGAGAACAATGATGACTCAAGCTAAGACTCCTAGCAATAGTGGAGAGGGTCCCTGAACTGGCCTTCCCCTGTAATAAGATTGGGGACTGCCCTAGTTGTCATCACAGAACCTTCATTGGCACCTAATGGAAGCAGATGTAGAGATCCACAGCCAAGCACTGGGCTGAGCTCTGGGAGTCCAGTTGGAGCTGGATGGACAGAATGTATGAGCGAGGGGAGGGGGGTCAAGATCGTGATGGGGAAACCCCCAGAGAGAGCTGACCTGAGCTTATGAGAATTCATGGGCTCTGGATGGACAGAGCTAGGAAGCCGGCATGGAACCGACCTAGGCCCTCTGCATGTGGGTGACAATAGTATAGTTTGGTCTTTTGTGGGGCTCCTAGAAGTGGGACCAGGACCTGTCATGAGCTGGCTCTTTGGAACATATTGCCTATGGTGGGATGCCTTGTTCAGCCTTGATGGGGCCGGGGGGGGGGGGGGAGGAGATGGGGGATGAGAAACTGTGTTTGGTATCTAAAGTAAATTTTTAAAAATGACAAAAAAATTAAAATAAATACAGAAAGAGAACATGACATGGGGAGGGAAATGAGACGTGGAGACAAAAGGAGGAGTAAAAATGAGAGTGTGGCTGGGCGTTGGTGGCACACGCCTTTAATCCCAGCACATGAGACAGAGGCAGGTGGATTTCTGTGAGTTCAAGGCCAGCCTGGTCTACAGAGTGAGTTCCAGGACAGCCTCCAAAGCAATACAGAGAAACCTTATCTAAAAAAAAGAAAGAAAGAAAGAAAAGAAGAAAGAAAGAAAAAAGAAAAAGAATGAGAGTGTGGTAGATAGATATGATCAAAACATGCTACATAAATGTATTCACATTTCAAACAATGAACAGTATTTTTTAAAAGTACTTTAGTTATAAACACACTAAAGGACATGTGTGTATACATAATCACAAATGTACACACACACACACACACAGAGAGAGAGAGAGAGAGAGAGAGAGAGAGAGAACCTTCCCAGAATAAGCAGTTTAAACACGTTGATCACACAGATTATCATATTGTTGAAATGTTTATGGTTGTTATTAAACCTCTCATTTTCCATCAATTACCTTGCTGTTGCCCTAAAATAATTTGAAGGCTATTCATGTTTCAGGTGTTATTTACTTAGTTACAGTTCAGCCTACTATTAAATTCTTGGTATCTTTGACAATCCTAGGAACTGTGAGGAGGGTCAACAAAGGGCCTTATTACTTTATTGCATTTTAGAACCAAAAGCAAATACATATTGTGAGAGAATTATTAGAATTCTTCGCCACTCTCTTGCCTGTTATGAAAGTCAATTTTGCAAATCACAATACTGGAGAGTTAAAATAAATAAATAAAAATGAAAGCATTCCTCACACCTGCCTCTCTCAAGCGCTCCAGGCTTTCTATAGTGCTCTGATATGCATACCCGCCCACCCTTGGCTTTGTACAAAGGCTTCTACTGGAAAACAGAAATACATCACCTCCTAGAGTCCAGTCCAGTGTTGTCTGTCACTACTCATGCAGTTGTAGCGGCTTAAATAGAAATAACCCAGAGCAGGCATGCTCCTCTCACTGAACCAGGTCATTTACGAATCCCCATTGCTCTTCCCTGAAAGAGCTTATTCTGTTTCATGATTGATATGATTGAGATCAGGGTTCAAAGCCTTATTAGGCTTCTACTCATCATCCAGTTTCCAAGAGTTATTCCTTTTGTACCCCAAAGATGGCCTTGTAATAAACAAGGCTCCTCCCTCCCATCTCATTCCCTGCCAATCATATTTTATTCATAGCATCCTATTACTTCCCACAAGTCTTTTGTTTCCTAGATTTATTTCATGTATGTGAGTGTTTTGCCTACATATGTGTAGGTGTAACACATGTATACCTGGTGTCTGAGAAGCTCAGAAGAGGGTGAAAGATCTCTTGGAACTGGAGTTAGATGGTTGTAATCCACCATGTGGGAGTGTTGAACCTAACCCAGGTCCCTGGCAAGAGCAGCAGGTGCTCTTAACCTCTGAACCATCTCTCCAGCCCCTCCCTTCAAGTCTCAAGGGCTCAGTGACCTAGGCTGTTTCTTTCCATCAAGTCCCATCACTCAATGTGGGCATTTATTTTTTGACATGCACTCATTTCAGACCAAGTAGCATCTTCTTCTCTAGCATTGGTTGGTTACAAGCTTCAGACAAAAACTGAGGATTCTAGTAGCTCTTTAAGCGATCCCAGCCATAGCTCTGAGGAACTCATCACTCACTGCATACTAGTTCAAGTACACATGCTCACTGAGGCAAGGACATGTTGACTTGCCCCCTCTTTTGTTGTTGTTGTTGTTGTTGTTGTTGCTGCTGCTGCTGCTGTTTTTAGAAATAGGGTTTCTCTGTAGCTTTGGAGCCTGTCCTGGAACTCGCTCTGTAGATCAAATTGGCCTCAGCCTCACAAGAGATCCACCTGCCTCTGCCTCCCAAATTCTGGGATTAAAGGTGTGCACCACCTCTGTCCAGCAAATTGCCCCCTCTTAAATTTAATTCCTGACTGTCTGTCATCTGCCTGTTCACCCTTCCCTCCATCCCCCAGTTTAGAGGTTCTCAGAGCCTAATTTCCAGTGTCAGCAATGCTAGAAACCTTAAAGTGCAATCCTCATCCCTGATACAGCTTTGATGGGAGCCCAGAAATTCACAGCTTACAAATCCCTGCAGAAGCAATGCACCCATCAGTCAGAGAACTACTACATTAAGTCAAAAGCCCTGTGATGCAACTCTGTTGTCATTGAGATCCAGAGGCAGCAATAATCCTTCACCTTCCCCTACTTCTAAATCATCAGATACCCCTGAAAGGTCCTCTGCCATCTTCCACACACTTTGCCTTCATACTATCCCAACAACTGCAAGATGAAGAAGAAAGCAAATCAGTCAGCAAGCTTCGTGAACTTTCCGGAGCTGACCCAACAGTATTAATGATCCTCACTGGAGATTCAGATGCAACTGAAAAGGTACCTTTGACAGAAACATCCAGGCCCAGGATGCAGTGGAAACAGGGGCAGAGAAAGGTCAGCCTAAGCTCGATGGAGAGGCACCAGGGAGTAGGGTAGCTAATTTGTTACAAAGCTTTGAGCAAGATTGTGGAAGTAGAATACAGAGATTACATTCATTTACTCTTTTGTAAGTGAGTAAGTCCTTGGCCTGAGATGCTTCTTTTGCAGTGAGCAGCCATTAATCCGGAGATTTTAACCTGTCCAAGTGATAAGAATAAGAGAATGTTGAAAGCTCAGACCTAAATGGGACATCTATATCCTCCCTCCCTCAGCCCCTCCAAGTCTCAAGGGCCTTCACAGAAGGAGTGGAAAGAATTTCAGTGCCAGAGGAAGTGGAAGAGTGCTGGGAATGCTGTCTTGTGGACATGACATGGCTGTTGCAATAATGAAGTCACTGTGGTCATGGTTACCAGCACAGGATCAAGCCAATAAAATCAGTCAGTGTTCAAACAGGTGTCACTACTCAGACTCAGTAGGTTACAAAAAAAGGACATGAAGGTTGGAGGATGATGGGTTTGGGGGGGGGCGTGTCAATGTATATGCGTATGAAATTATGAGAAAGGTTTTAATATTTTAATGAAAATTAAAAAACAATGATGGGTAAGGAAGAGGGCAGGGTCTTCAAACAGCAGATACAATGGATATATTAATAATATAAATTAAGTTTAAAAATCACTTTAAGGAACTAGAGAGACAGCTCAGCATTAAAGAGCCCTGGAGACCCCAGGATTGGTTCCTAGAACTCCCATGGCATCACACAACTTATGGTAACTCCGGTTCTATGAGCTCCAATACTCTCTTCTGGCCTCTGCAGGCACTGTCCATACATAGTGCACACACATACATACAGTCAAAACACCCATATACATAAATTTAAAAAGAAATCTTTTTTAAAAAAGAAATATTAACATCTCATCCACTATTTTCAATTCGGATTTGCCTTACTTTATAAAAGATAGGCCATCAGTCAGTACCCTGAGTTTACTCCATGCTTTTCATCAATAAACACACACACACACACACATACACACACACACACACACACACACACACACACACCTATCTCATTCTCTCTCCCTTTCTTCACACCTATGTATTATATTCTAGGTTTTCAGCTTCACAGACTTTCTAAAATACCAGTTCCAGGGCTGTAGAGATGACACAGAACTCAAGAATGCTTACTGCTCTGTTGGAGGACTGGGGTTCAGATCTCAGCACCCACATGGGGCTTCTCCCAAATGCCTGTGACTCCAGTTCCAGGGGACCCAATGCACCCTTCTGACCTCCATGGGCACCTCTTCCCCCTACACAAATAGCGTAGAAAAATCATTTTTAACAAAATACAAGCTCCATAAGATCAGAGGTTTCATCTGTTTTTATTGGTACTACAGTCTCTGCATTTGTATAGTATCCAGAAGTCTGTCACCATTGGCCAGAAATGGCCACTCTGTTTGACACTAAAGCCAAGTATCTAGAAGTAGACTTTTCTCAAATGCAGGTGTCAAAAAACCACAGTCAGTATTTGTTGGATGAGGTTGTGTTAAACAATAAAAGCACATAAGGATAAGCTGGGAGTCCTTTGTCCCCAGGGAACCCAACTTCAGGCTCATGACTGTGCCCTTTCTACACCTCAAGAAACTGAAAGTAAAATTGTGAATTATGCGAGGTGTCTGCTTCTCACAACCATAGCTGGAAAATGTACAAACATTAGAGCTTGAATTGGTATTTTAGACCATCTGGTAAGTCAAATTTATCAAATGAAAGTCATTTAGATAACTACTTTAAAATTGTGTGTCTCCTTAAAAAACAATCTGTCACATCGGGCGAAAGTAGCCATATTAACTCTCACTGTTTGGTGGCAGGGACAAGCATCTAGAAGTTGCTTCACAAATGACAAGTGAATTTACTCAAATGTTAGTCTCAGACGGAACAGAATGGTATGCCTCTAAATGCTACTAACTCCAAGGTCAACAAGATTTATGGTTTACCCAATGGAGTCATAAAATGCCCCACTTTATAGCTGATCCCTGGAGACTTGAAGAATACTTAAAACTTTTCCTCTATGAGTACAACCAAAATAATCATCGCTCTAGAAAATACCATGTATTCATTAAGTCAGAGTAGCATGTCATAAAATTGACATCAGCAATATTTTTCACGGATTGTTTAGAATGAATATAACATCACAAAGATGTTCTCTCTTACTTTAAGTCCTACTACAGAATAAAATCATTCTGTAGACTTCCATTCCCTGTAAGTCACTTGCTGTTTGTGTTAATTGTACCTCTGATTGGTGACTTCATGTACACTGGACTGATTAGATGACTTTACACACAAACCAGACTCTGCTGATGATACACCAGCCAACCACTGTGCAGCAATGCCTTCCAGGAACCTAACTCAGAATATAGTTTTCAAGTTCCTCTGGGAAAATGTACCTTGTCTCAATCAATAAAGTGCATCCTGTGCAAATATGAGGACAGAAATTCAAATCCCCAGCACCCACACAAAAGCTGAGAATGACAGCAAGAGTTTATTAGTTCAGTACTGGGGTGGGGGTGAGAAAGATGGATTCCTTGAGCTCATTTGCCGTTAAGCATAGACAATTGGTGAGCTCCAGTTTCAGTGAAAGACCCTGTCTCCAAGACTAAGATAGAATGTGATAGATGAAGATACCTGATATTGGCCTCTGGTACCCACATGTGCAAGCATACGTGTGCATTTGCACTTACAAGCACATGTACACACAACCGCATGACACTGTATACCACACATATGCATACATACATACATACATACATACATACATACATACATACATACACACACAGGTATCTGTGTGTGTGTGTGTGTGTGTGTGTGTGTGTGTGTGTTTGTGTGTGTGTTCAATCAGATCAAGTGAATATGAATAAGTGGATCTCTTTTTTTAAGATTTTATTTATTTATTATGTATGCAACATTCTGCTTCCATGTATATCTGCACACCACAAGAGGGCATCAGATTTCATTACAGATGGTTGTGAGCCACCATGTGGTTGCTGGGAATTGAACTCAGGATCACTGAAAGAGCAGTCAGTGCTCTTAACCTCTGAGCCATCTCTCCAGCCCCAGTGGATCTCTTTTTTAATTTTAATTTTTTTAGAATTCCATACATTCATATAACATGTTTTGATCTAATCCACAGCCCTGTTTTCCTTCCTCTCCAAGTCTCCCCTCCTCCCCACCTCCCACCACTTTTCCTCACAATTTCACATACCTTCTTTTTCCAAACTGGTTTCCTATCTAAACTTTAATATCACAAAGGTAGTGTCTGAGCCTTTATGGGTTGATCCAGATTTAGAATCCCATCTCTGCATATGATGGGTATGGGCTGACTGCTATCAATCCCCACCTCCCTGAGATGGGATATCCAAAGGGGAAAAACTAGTCTTCATGGCCAAGCCAGGGGACTGGAGCTTTTCCTGTGTGAATCAGTCATCTGGTCCTCATGATATGGAGACTGACAGTGTCAAAGTTTCCTTTGCACCAACAATGACAAGCACCAGACCACAAGGCTGTCCCTAAGACTGGTCCAAGGAGAGTTTCATTATTCAAAACCAATGGTTTATGTCTCAGAGTCAGAAGGCTAAAGGACTGCTTGGTAAAAATGACCCATTTTCTGCCGAATGGCACACAGAGAGATCTCCCTGTGTAATCCTAAACGCTGTAATGTCAATGGGAAGTTTCACCTTTTAAATCTAGATAAGTAGTCAGAAACTTAAGCAAGTACTCAGATAGCTTCCTTTCAGCCCTGTGGGTCCTAGTCTAGAGTCATTCTGGCAATAATAGCTCACACCCTGAGGGGCTCTGTTTTATGTTCTCTTGGGCCAAAGAGCTGGCAGTAAAATCAAGAACATGACAGGGAGTATTCAAGTGTGTCTTCCAACAAGATCTGCATGAAAGATAGCCAGGAAGTCCAATTAGCCACAACATAGCAAGATACTGGCTGCTAACACTGAAATAGAGTAAAGATAAGAGGTGTGTGGATAGGAAAAATTCAAAGTTTTGGGGGCTGGAGAGATGTCCTGTTTAGCAAAATGATTACAGTACAAGTGTAAGGACCTGAGTTCAAATCCCTAGCACCTAAGTAAGGAATACACACTGCCACATGTGCCTATTTTCCAAGTGCTGGAAAGGCAGAGGCAGGAAGATTGTTGGGGCTTGATGGCCAGGCAATCTTGTCATATTGGTAAGCCGGTGAGAGACCCTGCCTCAAAAGATGAAGTAGAGAATAGAAGAAGACATCTGATGTCAACCTCTGGACTCCACACATGCACACATGTACATGCACACACACACATACATAACATACCTGTGAACATGTACACATACATGCACTACATACATACAAACATGATAGATTGATGGATAGAGAGATGAAAGAAAGAAAGAAAGAAAGAAAGAAAGAAAGAAAGAAAGAAAGAAAGAAAGAAAACAAAAAGCCTTTGCTGACATGTCAGTGAAAGAACAGAGCAAGTTAGGAACCTAAGATCTCTTGGGATTTTGAGGGCATGAAGGAAAAGAAACAAGATGTTAAAGTATCCTAAAATTGAAGAAAGTTAGTAAAGAGCCTCAAGAGATTAGAATCAGCCATTACTCAATGTATATTGTGCAGACTACCCTTAAGTGGTATGCTATGCAGTATACTATTTACTCATTGATATACTTGGCAATCAATAGAGACTTGAGTGACAGAAATTAACATTAGGGAAATAGAATCGTTAGAGAAAACACCAGGGGAAGACCTTAGAGTACCAGTGAGTCTTTAAAGGACATAAATACTTCCAGGGGACTTAGTGACCCCAATAGATTGTGGCTATAGGAGTACATCTCAACCCCTAATAGTTCCCAAAGGGACAATTACAGCAGCATGAAATTAGTCTGAGAGATTGGTCCTCTGTTCTCTCAAATGCATCCCATTATAAAATGTTTCAGTAGGGTCATCCAGCTCATCAGCCTTGAGCCTCCACAAGAGCCAAAGGGTGATGATCAGACACAGACAAGCACGCAGGCTCAGAACTCAAACAAACCTCAGTTTCAAGCAGGCTCCAGGCAAATTTCTTACCGCCAAAACTTTTTTACTTACACACACTGATTGTCCTAATTTGCTTTCTGTTGCTATGATAAAACACTGACCAAAACCAATTTGGAGGAGTAAGGCGTTTGCTTCAGCTTACAAGTGATAGTCCATCAGTAAAGAAGTCAGGGCAGGAGCTCAAGGCAGAAACTGAAACAGAGGCCACAAAGGAGTGCTGCTTACCAGCTTGTTCCTCCTGCTTGTTCACATTCCTTTCTTAAACAGCCTTAAGATCCACCTACCTATGGATGGCACCACTCATAGTATGCTGTGCCCCCCACACACATTAATTAGCAGCCAAAAAATGCTCCACAGATATACCCACAGGCCAATCTAATGAAGGAAACTCCTTGATTGAGTTTGTTTCTTTCCAAGTGTGCCAAGTTGACCACAGACGTTAACTATGACACAGATTATGACCACCATATAAACCTTTCTCCCACCAGTTATAACAGTTAGATGAAATGACACCAGAAAAGCACCTAGCATGTTCCTAGAGTACACTCAACCTTACATAGCATCAAGAGAGCAGATCCAAGAAGTGTTTGATTGAATTTACCAGAAGACAAGAAATCAAATAAGAAACGCCATCCCCAAACAGTACAGAGACATGGGGATCACTTCTAAAAAGTTTGGCTAAAATGTTCCTGAGAGCCTACACTGACAGGCAAGACCCACAGTCACACTCCTGATTTCTTTGCATTTTATCACAAGCTAGTCAAGCTGGCAGTGTTGCTCATCCTAGAGCACTTGGTTAATATGCAGGCTCTAAGTTTGAGCTCTAGCATGGAACAGAAGGTCAAGGGTTGATCAAACAAGGGCTGAACATAACTTTCTCGGGGTGAATTGAATTTGTGATTCAGTCCAGACTTCAGACTTCTAACTAGCAATATTTCATGCCATACAAATACCTACATCTGTTGTTTTTCGTATTTCTGCACTAAATGGGATATTTAGGGGCTGATTTATTCCCTTATTTATTTTACATGACTAAGAATGGTGTATGAAATGGCTAAGTACCTTTTAACTGCCACTGAGTAGTTCTCGTGTTTCCACAAAGCATATGGATCCCACGCTTTGGGGAACAAGAAAGAGAAGGAACAGGTCCCTGCTTTTGAGAAGAAAAAAATCTAAATAAACATACAAAATATCCAAAAGGGGAACAGTGAAAGAGGAGATATACCCTTTTACAAAGAATAGCAACAATAGCGTCCTGTTTTTAGAGAGAGAAAATATCTCTTCAAAATCTAGCTTTTAAAAAAGGTCAGAGAAGTTTAAGGTTTACTCAAGTGTAAATGTCAATCGGAGTAAGTGGTACTGTGAGAAAATGGGGAGATCACTGACCTTTAGTCCAAAAGAAGGCTAGAAATGGTGCCAAAAAGAGAAAAGAGAAGGAAAACTCGAGAATGATTTTAACTAGAAAACTATAATGAAGAAAATGATAATTTACTGAAAGTGCTACTTGGTCACACACCAGGGTTTTTGTTGCAAAGCCATGACCCATGTGGTTAATGAAAAGGTGACAGGATGGTGTAGCAGATATTCTTAGATAGCCAACCCCCAAATCATGACACACAGACTTGTTATTAATTATGAATTCTCAGCCTTAGCTTTGACTTGTTTCTAGCTAGCTTTTTTTTTTTTTTTTTACTTAAACTAACCCATTTCTACTAATCTATGTGCTGCCCCAAGGCTTGTTTGCTGCATCGGTATACTATCCTCGCTGCCTTCCTGCTTCCTCCGTGTCTGGCTGGCTAACCTCCGGCTGGCTGGGCCCCAGCTGACTGACTGTCTCCCCTTTTCTCTCTACCTGTCAACTCTGCCTATTCCTCCTCTGCCTAGCTTTTGGCCATTCAGCTTTTTATTAGACCAACCAGATGCTATAGGCAGGCAAGGTAAGACAGCAACACATCTTCATATAGTTAAACAAATGCAACATCAACAAAAGTAACACAGCTTCACATAGTTAAATAGATAATCTGCACTACAAACCAATGCAACACATTTTCACATAGTTAAAGAGATATTCTATTTCACAACAGCTGGGGAGGTAGATCAGTGGATAAAGTGCTTCCCCACACTCAAATAAGAACCAAAGTTGAGAACCAGCAACTGTGTGAAAGCTGGGCAGGTATAGAGGCAGAGATGGAAGCCACCAGAGCAGACTGGTTACCTAGACTAGCAAAACCAGGGAGTTCCGTGTTCAGAAAGAGACCTGCCTCAGTTAGACAGAAATCAAAGAAGGCACCCAACACTGACCTCTGATGTATTCAGAGATACATGTGCATAAACACATAGGCACCCATACATATATGAACATGCAAATATATGTGCTAAAAAATGTGATGCACTAGGTTAGATAAGGTAGGGTCAAGTATGTGATCTACTTTTTGGTTTTGATTCTACTAGTGATTACAGTTAAGAGATTGCATGAATCTCAGAGGAGACTTTGAACTTTGGACTTTTATATATGTTTGAGACTGTTATAGACTAGGGGGACTTTTGAAGTTAGACTGAGTGCTCTTTTGCATTATGATCGAGTTACAAGCCTTTGAGGGCCGTGAGTGGAGTGTGGTGGTTTGAAACAAAACGGCCCCCAAAGGAAGTGGCACTATTGGGAAATATGAGTTTGTTTTAGAGTAGGTGTGGACTTGTTGGAGGAAGTGTGTCACTGTTGGGGAGGGTTTTGAGGTCTCCTTTGCTCAAGCTTCACTCAGTGTGACTCTTGGAGTCCACTTCTTGGTGCCTTCTCATCAAGATGTAGCCAGCACAACTGCCTGCACACCACCAAACCCCCAGCTGCCATGAACCCCACCATTGTGACAACAGACTGAACTGCTAAAACTGTCAGCTGTCACCTCAATTAAATATAAGAGGTGTCATGGCCGTGGTTTCTCTGCACAGCCGTAGAAACTCTAAGATAGATGTCTGTCAGTGATAATGGAAATAGGATATACTGTTTGGTTTATGCCTACCAAGCTCCACCAGAGACTCACAGGACATATAAAGATGGACTAAAGAGAATGGCCAGGATAAATAACAAACACCCCTACACACAGTGGACAGGTTCCTATTGGACAATAAGTTTCACTCTTGAAATTAAGCCAATCCCATTCTTCAAGGGGTTATGTAACTTTATTTCCTCAGCATCCCTGAGAACCTCATCATGATGAGGCATGTTCATCATCTAAGCACATGGAACCTGTGAAGGAACACCACAAAGTCAAGCTGGCAGAAAAGTCTTTATTTTATTAAAGTCGATGTTGTAAAGTAAGCCCACAAGAGACCACTGCGTGGACACACTTAAAGCAGAAAAGAAAGTATTTATTATCAGGCTGCAGCTGCATGAGGAGCTTGCCTAATCCAGCCCCTTATAGCTCTTTGTCTTTTATGCACAAAAATCACATCCTGGTTGGCGCACCTCTGTTAGCAAGAAGTAGAACTACAGAAACCAAAGAGCAAGATTAGTGTGTTTAGGGAATTTTTTATTCAAAAAATTTCCTAGAACTATGGGCTAGGTCAATGTTGCTATTGTTGAAGGTAGTGGGGCCTACCTTCTGGGCTTTAAAGTGCCTCTACCATGGCATTAGTCATGCTAAGGTCTGGGGGCCTGTTACATTGATGAGAAAAATCTATATTAAATATCCAAAATATTCATTGTTCGCTTTGTACTTAGCTTTCTCTAAAATCAAGCCCCTGTACCCCTTTGGCTTTCTCTTTTAACACTCCAAGGTCTCAACACACTCTACACAGCCAACACCTTTACCAGACTTCTCACCGTAAAATCACAACCTTCATGAAACCATGCTTTTGACTTAGACATTTATACTGTTCTATTTTACTGCTACTATTGACTTATGACTTCCTTTTTTTATTTCTACCATTTTCATTTCACTTTTTCTTACACTTTCTTTCTACCTCCATGGAAATTCACCATACATTCTTATACACCATCTACCATTTTCACTCAATCCTTTAACATTTGTTCTATAATTACTATGCAGTATAAAGTTTGCAGCCATGGAGGTACACGCCTGTAATTCTGAGACAATTAAGCCAGGGGAATTGCATGTTTGAGACCTGACTTACATGATGAGATTCTGCCTCAAAAAAAAAGTGTAAAAAAATTAAAGTTATAAACTAATAGTTCTAGTATCTATGTTTTCTCTGAGTCTGGTATTATTGATGGTTTTATCTCTTGGCATATAACTTTGTTTAGGTTTAGTTGGGGGGGGCATGATCGATGTAGCCTGGGCTGAAATCGAACTTACTATACACCTTAGGATGGGTTCCCGATCTTCCTGTCTTTACTTCGAGAGTGCTGGGATTCCAAGAGTGCACCACCACACCTGGCTTGGCAATGAATTTTTAAACTGCATTTTTGCATGTCTTCTCACTTTTCCAGTCTTCCTTTTAGTTTTAATTAGGAGGAACAAATGAAGTGGCAGTAACGCTGTCTGGCTTCCACTGGTCCTCAGGCAAGGAGAAAGTGTGGCAGGAAATGCATCTCAGTCTCAACATCTCAAAATCCCACCCGGGTCCTGGAGTGCATCTGTTGCCTGGCGCTGCTTCATTCCTGTCTTCAGCATCCGTTTTGATCTCATCCTTTGGACATACTGTGCAGTTCACTCCTACAAGAGAGCTGCTCCAGCCCACAGCCTTCTGGTTTCTAGCAATTTCCACAGCTCCTTATAAGCCAAATCACTGTCTGTGGTACCTTATCCGGGAGTAATGAGATGATCTGGCACAGGAAGGAAGAATCAGCACCATGGTTCCATCATCACATCCCAAGATCTTATCTAAGGGCAGCTACTCAGCCCATCCCCCTACCTGTGATCTGTGGTGCTACTCCTAAAATCAGCCCTCTGGGGATTCTAAAGAAGCATCACCATATGTGAAGAGCTTGCAGTGGCTTTTGTCATTCCTGTGTGCCTGGATGGCTTCTGCAGAGTAGAACAATTTCCCCCTCTCAATGTCCCACAAGTAAATCTTGCCAAAACCAGCTTCTTCTCATGTCATTAATCAGTCTGAGAGATACTCTGTATAAAGAATAAAGAAGCTGTGTGTTTGGGTCCTATGAGTCACATTCTTCATGAGGGAACAAAATAAACACTCTGCTATTGAGATGGCGCCTGAATGTAGGCTTTGCCCAGACTCATCCTCCACATCCTCCGTGTGGTCCATAGTGCCAGTATCTTCATAGCCAAATTCTTCATCAGCATCAGTATGCTCTCAACCTTCTTCATCTAAGTCTTCCTCCTCATCCTCATCATCCTCCTCCTCCTCCTCCTCCTCCTCTTCCTCCTCCTTCTCCTCTCTCCTCCTCTTCCTCGATTTCCTATACCTACTGCTTGGTCAACTGCTGATCAAACAACAGGAGCTAGGGCAGCGTCTCCACCCAGGCTTAGTTGTGAGTCCCCAAACTTGCCACTCCTGGACTCTTGCAGAAGCTGAAGTCACTTTACTAGGCTATGTCTTAATGACTGCATTAATGGCACTTTGCCCACACTGTCCACACCTAGTTCCTTCTCCACATTCTTACTCATTATCTCTTCTTGGTGATTCACAGCCTGCACCACCTTCATCTCCAGCTCTACCTATGGCCAGGACTTAAGGTAATTTTTCCTAGGCATTTAAACTGGCAAACTTCCTACTGCAGACAGTGTAGTAGGTAGCTGTGTCCTTGCCCTCCTCCACCACAGCCCGCTGGTTCCTCAAGGCCTACAGTGGTGACATGGGCCAGGTTGGCCACTTGGAGACACAGACAGCTATGCTAGTCAGTCCTGAAGTGGGTCTATTGCATCCCCAAGTCACAGGATGCCACCTGGCAGGTGATGTGGGCGTATGTTGCCATCAAAAAGCAGTAATAGGCAGCCATGCCTCCATATTCTTACAGCATGCCAGAGAGCATATGTGTGGAAGTGAAACTAAAAGCAGTTCTGCTTCAAAATGGATGTGAATCTTCTTCACAGGACAGCTACTACCTGGAAACGTTCTTACACAGTTAATCCCTGGCTCTGAGCCCTCTGCTTTTTTGCGGAACACAACCAGTCTTTCTTTATTCCTGGAGATTTACAGGGCTGTCCTTCCTGAGTAGTTTGGGCACCTGTCCCTATAGGAGACAAAATTCTGGAAAGAAAACTGTCTTTTGCCTTTCTTACAGTGTCAACCCTTCCTCCCACACACTATTAAGAGTGAGTTTTCACTACTTTCTGCTCTTCCACAGGGTACTCTTATGGCCAGTATCTCTGACAAGGAGCCCAGAATCTGGTACAAATTCCTCCCCTTCCCGGGGTTCCCTTGGGCTTCGTTCATGCTCACCCATACCCAACCTGTAGAAAAGCATTGAGGTGCATGTTGATTTCTTATCCATTTATATACCATCCCTCCCTGTCTTAATGACCGTCACAGAGCATAGAGTCCACATGTCCAGCTTCTCTTCTGAGGAGCCTCTTCCTTCCCCACCACAGGTAATTTGCTTAGTCTGTGACCTCAGCTTTTTAATGAGTCCCAAAATCATTAGGTTTTTGTAACTTAGCTTTTTTCTCACTATTAGAGTAACAGTGATGCTGCTTCCGGGTCCCTGTATCCTTAGGGGAAACATAACTCCTTGTCTCATCTATTTAGGATGCCATAACAAGCACCATAAGTTACATAACTTAAGACAGACATGCCAGACATGTATTTCTCATCATGGCAAAGGCTGTAACGCCCTGGATGGAATCACTGGCTGATTTCCTGTCTGGTAAGGGCTACCTTCTTGACCACAGACATCACCTTCTAACTTTGACTTCAAATGGTGGAAGGGGCAAATTGTCTCTATTAGGACTTTCTTTAGAGACGTTCTAATCTCAGTCATAAAACTTCTTATAATCTACTCCTCTCCCAAAGCTACTACCTACTAATACCATCATTTTAGAAAAGAAGATTTCAACATGTGAGTTTATAGGAGAAGAGGGTATATACATTCTGAACATAGGACTCGCCTATCCTTCTGCGGGCCAATAATGATAGTGGCTAATATAGTTACGACTTGACTAGCAGGGTTCTTGCTGTGAAATTCATACAGATTAGATCACTGAATCCTCATTTTTACATCGGCTTCCGAGGCTGGGAAACCAAGAGCCAAAATAGTGCAGTTATGTGCTCCAGGCCTTACAGCAGCTAAGTGGTAGGAACTGAAAGCAAACCTAGATAGTCTACCTCTCCAGCACCATATTAGCAGCATTGTCACCTGTACTCCCAGAGGAAAGGGCCAAGTGCTGTCTCTTGTGGTGTACATGTCCAGGGTCATACAGCCCCACTGAAATAAGCCTCCAGTGACTGTAGAAGGAAGCAGTCAATGGCTGCCTCTTATTCTTAAAAGTGATAAAAGGGGCTGGGAAGGAATGGCTGGGAGGTGGGGGACAGGGAGGCAAAGGCAGCTCATCCGTTCCTGTTTCTTCCTACCTCCAGGCTCACACACAGGAAATGTCTACCCTGACCATGATGAGAAAACTTCTTCCTCAGGCTGAACATGGCAGTCCCTGACAGGAAAGAAGGATAAACGACTTCACCACTGTGGGAAGTTTGCTCCATTAGAAGGAAATACAGTCTATATTTCATATGATTTTCCCTAAGCTTCCACTGCCAGAACTGAAAGTTCAGACTCTATCATCCTACGACTTCACACTGTGTCTCATTGACTCCCTCTCACTGTGATTAAGCAATAAAAGCTTAAAGGGCAAAATCTATAAACTGTACTTCTCCGTATCCCACACAGTCCCCAGCACAAAGCTCTACAAATACCTGTTGAATGGGGGAATGAAAAGAGATTAAGTTCAGCTGTGTTGTTGTTCAAGCAAACCATTTCAGAGCGACACTCTTCCTCTAGAAATTTGGGAGATACACAGAGTTCAGGGACTTCATCAGAGATGAAAGAATGTCAGTTTTAAATCTTTTTTTCTAGCCACTTGTATTTATTAATACATGCTTAGTACTCTTAATAGCTTTACTGTGGATGGGTGGTGTTTTAGCAACAAGGTACACCGTGAGGCTGTGTGGACAAAGTTGAAAAGTTTGTGCATATACGAAGTAGCAGCTATCTCAGGGTTGTCAGGGCTCTTGGAAATGCCATGCATTGTGCACGTAGGGCTGGTGCACTTTGTCTCCAAACAACAGTGGCTGCTGCATGTCTGGGGACATGACGATATCCATAGTTATTTCTCCATCACCCAGGGGTGTAGTAACATCAGCCCCATAGGTGTCATAAACTATGAGTTCTGCTAACTCAGGGGTGACTGGTGGGTCAGCAGCTGTAGAGGTGACTCTGAGGAGTCCCTGCTTTTGACCTCCAAAAAACCTAGCCATAAATAAGATGAAGGGAACATGAAACTCAACCATATGAATACTCTTTGCCTGTGTATCCCCCACCTCTCCCATCACAGCCATCCCAACAGCCTCAACAGCCAGGATTGAAACCCTTCCTCCAGCCCACTAATGCAACCTGGTGTCTAAGTCATACCCCAGAAGCCAAGGCCTCAGTCTTCAAGGCACCCTGGACAGCTGCCCTTACAGGAAGGAAAACTAACTGTAGCAGATTAGCAGCCACAGGTGGCACCATCAGAGAATCCACCAACACCAGTGGTCCCAAATAATGAATTTTGCTGATCTACAATTTCCAACAGTGCAATTTCCAAATTCCAGATAGTCCATTTGGTATCTGGGGGGGGGGGCAGTGACACACAATAAACAACCAGCTTTTTACCCAGGAATGTCTATAACATGTCTTATAGAGCAAACCAATTGAATGCTCCTGCCAGAGTTGGCTTCATTGGTTCAGAAGAAATGCCTGGAGGAAGAAGTCCCATGACCTATGGAACTCTAACCTATGGAACTCTATTCCCAGGATTTGGAGGTCTGAGGCAAACCCTTAGGGGAACTTAACCTCAATCCACCCAAGAGTGGAGACTATAGTGTGGAAATAGATTCTTCAGTGTCTGTAACCAAAGGCCCTGGGAAGGGAGAGGGTCCACAAGGTTCTCTGCTGCAAGAGGCCAACCCAGCCAATGGGAAAAAACAGCTCTCCTTTCACAAACAGCTCCAGGTGCCCAGGCAGGATTCCTTTGCTTTCCCCAGTTTTTTAAAATCTTCAAAACTTCAAGTTATCTTTCTGATTCTTCAGCCTGGAAGACTGCTGGACTTGAAAAGTATAAAACGCAGGCTCTCATCTACATTTTTTTCATTAATTAGTCACCAGGGATTAATACATAGAGACAAAAAAACTTAAAGAGTTGACAAATAAAAAGATACCTTGGTTAATACAAAACATTATAAAATGCCTATACTTTTCACATAGTCATTCCTACTTGGTCTAGGACTCAAATTTTATCCTGGTGGCTGGAGACATGGCTGAGTGGTTAAAAGTGAGTGCTGCTTTTGCAGAGAACTGGAGTTTGATTCCTAACACCCACACCAGAGCAGCTCACAACTACCTAGAATTAATTCCAGCTCCAGGGGAATCCAATGACTCCAGCTTCTGGGAGCATCAGCACTCATGGGCACATATCCATACACAGGCAAGAATGTGTGTGTGTGTGTGTATGTGTGTGTGTGTGTGTGTGTATGTATATGTGCATATATGTATGTATATAACGAATGGACATTGGGAGCCCATTCCCCATAGAGCAATATTCTCTCAGCCTAGACACATGGGAGCGGGCCTAGGCCCTGCCACAAATAATGTGACAGACTTTGATGTTCCCCCATAGAAGGCCTCACACTTTCTAAGGAGCAGAAGAGGGATGGGATGGGGTCAGTGGGGGGCATGAGAGGATGGGAGGGAGAGGGAACTGGGATTGATATATAAAATAAGATTGTTTCTAATTTAAATTACAAACCATAAAATATGTATGTATATATACATATAATTAAAAGTAATAAATCCTGCTTTTAAAAAAAAGAACAGAAGGAGTGGAGCCGGAGATAAAGTTCATCCCTGAAGAGCACACACTGCTATTGCAGAGGACCCTACTCACAACCACCTCTAACTCCAGTTCTAGGAGGTCCAATACCCACTCTGGCCTCCAGAGGCACTGCACCCAATGCACAAACCCACACAATTAAAAGTTTCAAGTGTCATGCTTAAAAGTTGGAAAAATATAAATAAAATATAAATAAAATCTAATTTGGATTGGAGGTCTGGACTATCATCTAACTCTAACCCTCATAAAGTTGTGAGGGTTAGGTATTATCACACTATTATAGAAGGAAACTCTTAGACTATGGAAAACTGAAACACTGGACTAAGTCTGAGCAATTAGTGAATGGCAGGATTGAATTGAAACCTGGGCAGTGTGAGTCAAGAGGTCCTATGTCATTCACAGCTCTTTTCTGATCCCTAAATGCAACAAAAAGGTTGTGTTTTAATCCTATTCATGAGAAAATGGCACATCTGATGCATTGTGTGGTTGGGTCTCATGCCCTTACCGCTCCCCTGGTGACCTCCTCTGCTCTAAGGCTTCAACCATCATCAGTGTGGCAGGAATACTTAAAACTCTGTCCTTGTACCTCCACATCCATCTAGCCCACCAGCCATGTTGGCATTCATTCAACAAATACTCACTGGGTGTCTGCTTGGCAAACATGAGCTATGTGCTGAATAGAGCATGGATTTTTTTAAAGGTCTTTAAGGGTTGATACCAGGGAGAAGAAATCAAGGAATAAATCAATCAAAATCTTATCATTTGGTGCAGTATTACACTGTGTGGATATATTGTTCATCTAATGTGTCACCTTTTGGGATATTTAGGCACTTTCTTACTTTTTAAAATTATAGACATCATTGAAATTAATAACTTTCCAAGATAAATATGAAAATACTAGACTGAAAATGTAAACCAAAAATCTAACAATTTAATTTCTGGATCAAAAGCCCTGTGGATTTTAATTTGTTAGAATTTAACAAGTTGTACACCATAAGAATTGTTGCTGACCTATGATCCTATTTAAAAAAAACCTACTTTTCTGCATTTTCTCTTCTATTAATGTGAGCTGGACACACTGTGTATACACCAATATGACCCTGAGCCAAATGAAATAACCTCTCTAGTCCTGTGTACACTCTGAGACTGAAGCAGAGGAAGCAAAGAACTCAAGAAGCACTTTGGAAAGTGAATTGTTCAGACCTGGTGCTCATTAGGGTGGAGTAGGAAAAGGTGAAAGGAACATTAACTTCAAATTGCTCTGCATGTGAATAGATGATGATGCTTTATGATGATGCTTTTAACTAAGTAGCAAAAGGCAAAATGAAAAGCTTCATCTAAAGGCAAAGTCCTAAGTTCGATTTCTGACACACTGAGTCAGAGAGGCCTGTGCTCCTGGAAAGGTTGGTACCCTAGTGAGGAAAAAGATTCACCAGGAGAATGGCACAGATTTGTTGGTTGATAGTTGGTAGCATCAACTTAGAGGACCTGAAATCACCAAAGAGACAGAGTTGTAGGCATGGCTATGAGAGGTTTTCCACATTATGTTAACTAAGATGGGGATACCCACTTCCAATATGAGATAGGTGCTCCATGGGATAGCATTACCTTGGGCTGAGATCCTGAACAACAACAAAACTAAGAGAATGAAGTGGGCTGACCACCAACCATCATTCATCACCCTGTACCCTGACTGTACAAGCAATGTGGACAGCTGTCTCATGCCTTGCAATGATGGACTGAATCCTCAAAATGTCATTTAAAATAACCCCTCCCTTTAAGTTTCTTTTGTTGGATATTTTATCAAAACAACAAGAAAAATAATACAGTGGTTGCTTGCTTAATTGCTTGCTTGGTCTTTTGGTTGGTTGTTTGGTTGCTTGGTTTCTTTGTTGCTTGTTTGGTTGCTTGCCCCTTGCTTGGTTGTTTGCTGCTGGTTTGCTTAGTTTTTTGCTTGCTTGCTTGCTTGTTTAGTTTGTTGCTTGCTTGCTTGTTTTTCACCTCATAATGCACTTAACACATTTGGGGAGTATTTTAATTTCAACACATCCAGGAATTTTTGGGACCAGCTGATATGTAACTACAACTCTTATTTTTCATAGAATTTTACAAATGCAGACTGATTTAAATAACATCATAAATTTATGAGGATGATAAAATAATTACCCCTATAACTCCCATGAGCAATATTCAAGTAGGAAATAACAACCTCAAATTCATAACATGCCATAAGCCAAATCTAGTTTTCCTGAGTCTAAATCCAGGGACATCCCCCTTCCCCCCATCAATGAGGAATCTTGAATCCAGAGGTAAGTAAATGCTTGCCCAAGATCAAGCATCCTGATTCCCAATCAAATAATCTTCTCTGGAACTGAAGAGACCATTCTTCCTCACTAAGCTAGGGTTAAAGTTCTTTCATCACCAACCGAGGTGTAGTCATTGTCATCACTGTGTTCTTCTCCTTCTTTCTCTTCTTTCTTCTTTTTCTTCTTCTTCTTCCCCTTCTACCTCTTCCACCTCTTCCTCTCCTTCCTTCTTCCTTCTCTTTCTTCTTTTCTCTCAGGCCTGAATTCAAATATGTGGGCAAGAGTACAATGGCCAGAGGAGGAAGAATCACAAAAAGAAAGCATTCTGATAATAAAACACCTTGCTACATGAAAAGGTCAAATGAGTGCTTGGTTTCAGTCTGTAATAGGCTTCAATTTGAACAACCCCAGCCATGAAATACCAAGCAATTTTCTGACCTTTTTAGCTGTGGCTACAAGCACTTTGATTCCTGGGACAGTTTATGTCTATATTTGACACTAACTAAAAGAAACAAATTGTTTCTAGGTGCTTTGCTCCCATGATACAAAATGCAACCTACAGGCCTGAATGGTAGAGGCTGGTAGTTGCTAGGGAATTCTGTCCATTTGCTTCATTTTGTTACAGCTGTCAAATATTGGAATACAGTTTCTGAATCTGTACTGCCCATCTTAGGAATCTTATGGAAGATGGGGTTTACCCTCCATACAAGCTGAGAAAGCAAGACACTCATATCCCAGGTTCCTCATATAGGGCATAAGACCTGGTCTTTATCAATCAGGTGATAACCCAGTCAGTACCCTGACTTGTCTTGAGTGGAAACCTAGAAACACAAATAAACAAGAATAAGAATCCATCCCAGAAGTAGGATCAACAATGGCAACAGAATTTTCTAGTTTCCAAACATAGGAAAGCCAACGAAAAGCACTATCTGCCCAGTGTCAGTCATGGTCTCTGGCACAGCTCAGTGGGGATGGCCTTGTCTTCACAGACCAGTGACTCACATGAGTTTATCAGCAGGGCTACCTGCTTCCTGTTTTCTCTTTCTTCTGTCCCCACCCTCAGGTCTAGATGTCCAGGCTTCACAGCAACTATGTGAATGCAGCTATGTCATTTTTTTAAAAAGACATGAAAACAGGAGCTGAAATACCTGAGGAGAAGGGGACCAACTGAAATGGGGAAGTATAAGAAAAATAATGAAGGGAAGAAATAGGATAGCATTATATTGTATGCAATCAGAAACAGTCAACATTTTTAGACTAATTTTAGAAACCCATTCTTGTTTATGCCAAACAAAAGCAGCTTATTTTGCAAAAAAAGAAGAAACGAAGTTTTTTGAGTTATGGTTTGTCACAGGTAAAGGAGACAGCACAAATGCCTGTGATCACATTTCACGATGTTCAAAGCAGAAACAGGGTGTAGGATGATTCCCTGCCCATATCCAGATCTGCTTCTAGATATCTCTATTTCAGTCAGAGACAACACTCTAAAAACTCACAATGGTCTCCATCTCTTGCTTCTTCCCAGCGTCCATTGCTAGATACTTCCTATTTTCTTTGACAGTAGCCACTTACTTGAGTCTCTCTTCTTCCCTCCATACTCCCAGTGGCCAGACTTAAGGCAGGGATTCAAAACTTCCTCCATACACAACTGTACTGTATTTTAACTGGACTACTAGTCTCCATTGTGTCCTTGTGCCAAATTAATCTTCCCAAGACACTGCCTCACCATTCTCCAGATGAAACCATCAACGTCTGACTGGTGCTGGGGGTGAGGGGCAGGTTGAAATCCAAACTACCAAGCATGACAATGAGACCCCTCATGCCTTCCTGCTTTCTATCTCTACATTTTAATCACTACATGCTTCTATTCAAAACAATTGTATCTGATCATTCAGTTCTGGTAATCAGGCTCAGTTCCCTATGCATGCTAAGCAGATGCTGTAGCACTGAGCCCAAGTAATACATTCTTTAAACGTGTGCTGACTTTAGGAGGGCTAGAAAGTTGCCTCAGTGGTTAAGAGCACTTGTTGCTCTTGTAGAGGATTCTGATTCAGTTCCCAGCACCTACATGGTGACTCACAACTATCTGTAACTCCAGTTCTGGGGTGTGGTGGGGGAGGTGTCCAATACCCTCTTCTGATCTCCACTAGTACCAGGCATGAGCATGATATACATATAAATGTGCAGTCAAAACACTCCTACACATTAAAATAAATGTTAAAAATTTTAATTAAAAATAATAATAAACAACAGGAGGGCTGGGAATTGACTCCGTGAGTAAGATTGCCACCAAGTCTGACAATCTTAGTTCAATTCCCAGAATCCACATGTCAGGAGAAAAGAATCAACTCCTTCACATTTCCTTCTGGCCTGCATATGTGTTCTGTGGCACATAATTACTCATAGACATACACAAACATACACAAAATAAATAAATGAAATCAAAAATATTTTTAAATCCAGGGAATCAAAAATATAATTCATTTTGAATAAGAAATATAGAAATCTTAAAGTCATATAGACAACTGCAAGATGTTTATACCTTCAACATTATAGTAACCCAAACTAAAGATAATTATCAAATAAAAATCCTTATTATATTCCATACTATATTCTAAATATTAGTGTTGTCTATATAAACATTACAGCAACTTCATAAGAAGGGTGTTATAGTCTCATTTACATAACAGAAAAGGAAGTGTTGAAGGACTAAGAAATGTATTCAAAGCATTCTGCCAATAAATACAGAGAAAAAAACCAACCACTAAGAAGTTGGTTTTTAAATAAAGGGAATGTGTTCTTAAAATAAGATCACTGTATGAGTGAGGGAACTGCATAAATATGTTATTTTGTGACATATGTTTTAAATCAATTCTAGAAGGAACAATATTGCCAGTGTCAGTTTCCTGCTAGAACCTTACAGACTACCAATGCCCCATGCAAAGCTTAAGCTGCTCATAAAACTTGTTACAGAAATGAATTGTAGGACCTGCTTTCTAGGAATTCCATATCATTTAGTGCCTTGCACTTTTATTAAGCATCTGGGTGTTGATGATAGAAGAAATACAGCTGGCTCCTGGATGTAACTTTGAGAAATCCTCAGACAGGCAATCACTATGTGGCGACCTCATCATAACACATGGGTCCTTTTCCTTCTGTCTCCTCCACTCACTTGTTGCAGGACTAAATATTTGTCTTGCCCATCCTCAGATGTTTCATCTTCTAGTAAAGAATGATTGAGTTGATGACCTAAGCTGTCACTGGATAGCCACCTTACCAATGTGCTACTCCAGCAAAACCAAACTGCTTTTCTCACCATGCTCACATTGCTCAATTGATGGTGTGTGTCTGGGGCTGTTTTGGGAGGGAAGCCAAGGTTCTATTTCAAAGGAGAAGGAAAAATAAGACGATCATTTGGAGATGTGTTGTGCGAGTGTAAAGGGGACCAAAAATAAGTGTTCGGGGTGTTTTATAATCTCGGCAGAGACACACAGATCTGTCATGCCTCATTCAAACAGACTGTTTCTCTACTCAATCTGTCCCTTTAACCTCACCAAAATTATCCCTCTGGCTCCCCTTCATAGCCTCCATAAATACTCTCTCATCACTTCTTTCTACATGCCACTGTTTATATTTCTAATAAATAACTGTTTCGTTCTGCTTTGTAATGAGCAGTAGCTTATCTGCCACCCTCTCTTTCTCAAAGTAAAGGGCACTGGATTACTGTGGAGATTTGGTATAATAACAAACCCAAAGTCCCCATTAGAAATTAGAAATACAGCTGCTGGTTATTCCAGCCTACTCAGCTCTAAAATTCTAGGCTCCCAGGGTAAAATGCTATTAAGCATGACTAATGGCAATAATGGGCAAAAACTGCTGAGACAGAGTTCAGCACCATGGACAGCTCACAAGGATGCTCTGTGTTGTGCACAACTTACCAGGCTTTCCATCCTCGTGGCCCTTGTAAGGATAGCTCAAGGGCTCTTGACAGGAGCTTAGTTTAGGCTTTCCAAGTCTCCAGGAAGAGGGAAATTCTTGTCTGTTCAGGACCTTTAAGGCCTTTATCTAACTAGCTGATCTCATCATAACGTAGAGAAAATGTTGAATCCAGACTATGGGTCAGAGTACTAGATTTTGATTCTGGCTTCTCCACTTAGAGAAGTAAATTGTGTAGTATCTTAGTGCCTTGGTTATATAAAAAATTAGCACCTGCTCCACTGAGCTTTAGTGAATACAAAGTTGTTTTCATACAGTGCTTCTGATACTCTTGATATAGACTAGTGCTCAGTAGATGTGAGCTGCCAGTGGTTAACAGCTACCATAAAGGCCAACAAGCAGCTCTGTCTTGTCCAAAGACTCACAAGAGTTTGGGGGAAGATCTTTTACTTCTTCAACTGCTGGATAAGACAGTTTAAACAGAGAAAAACCTGAAATATTCTTTCTAATATCTCAGTAATTTTTTTCCTCTTTAACTTCTGGGCTTTGGTCAGTTTTTGTTGTTGTTGCTGCTGCTGCTGCTTCTGCTGTTGTTCTTATTTATTTTTAGTCTTTCACAATTTCATATATATGTAGTGTACTTTTATCATACTCTCTTATACCCTTCCCCTTCCTACTGAACCCCTTCTCCCCAACAAGTATCCCTCCTTACTTCATATCTTTTTTTTTTGATGTCCTGCTGCTTTTAATTATGATTGCCTTCATTAGTGGTATGTGATGTTACTTACTTAAACAAGGGCAACTTAACAGTGGCAACAACACTGAGGAATGTGACTTTCCATCCCCAGAAAGCATCGACTGCTTATAACTCCCCAGGGAGAGGTGGCTCTATGAGGTCTTCCCTGGTCTATGATGGGATCCTGGTGGACCCAATACCTTGTATGTCACATGCAGGTAGTCATTGCTGCTCTAAGTTCATAAGTAAAACAGCCATTTCATATCCAAGAGCCAGTATTTCACAGCATTCCTTCCCATGCTCGGGCTCATACACTTTTCCCACCTCTCTTCCATGCTGCTCCCTGAGGCTGGTGGGAGGTGATACAGATGTCCTCTTTAGGGACAAGCCCTCCTCTATAGCCACTTATTCTCAACACTTTGATCAGTAAGGAGTATTTTCCTGAACTTCCA
Organism: Cricetulus griseus; assembly: GCF_003668045.3. Taxonomy (NCBI): domain Eukaryota; kingdom Metazoa; phylum Chordata; class Mammalia; order Rodentia; family Cricetidae; genus Cricetulus; species Cricetulus griseus. The sequence continues at coordinate 63,244,912 of NC_048600.1, forward strand.
CCCATTGCAAATGGAAGCCCCTCCTGTTTTGTTATTTCACATGCTGTCAGCAGATAGAGTTCACAGGATCTGGGCTCCTGGGTACCACATTCCCAAGCCTTCATTTCAAATTCATTGACTATACTCTCCTGAATTACAAATGGCCCAGGGGGAAAAGGACATAAGGATATGAACATGCTCTAGCCCAGGATTTCTTCACATTCAGAAAGCCTAACTGCAACCTTGCTCTTCATTCATAAGTAAGAAACCTTGGAAAAGGAGAGGAAGTGGAAGATAGCGTTGTTTCCCATCCATTTCCCTGCTCTCTGCCATCCATCATAGTCTTCCTGTGTATCTGTAGCCATTCGTTTCAATAACCACAGCTTGTTGCTTCAATTGTTTGTATAGTTTTGCATATCTCAGCTTTCTGCTGAACCTCTCTTACTGAATATTCCTGAAACAAATCCCTGACACATCCTCTGGGTAGACTTGTTTATGAGTTTTTCCATTTAATCCCCAGCAACTTTGCACAAGTGATTTAGAAGTGTTACAAACCCAAACAGCTGCCTGGCCAACTTCAGTTTTTTCACATGAGATCATGGCTTTAAATCTCAAAATCACAGCATAACTTGTTATTAATAGCAGGGGATTTTGGCTCAACACAGTTCTCTGATCAGCTGCTAGAAATACAGGTTTAACATCCTCTAGACTGTGAAATTAAAAGAAAAAATCCTAAAAGCATGAGCATTTCCATTTCACTAGAACTACACCCTTCATGCTCCAACATCTCCTAACACCATACCCCTGAAGGTCTGGGATCCATGTTTAAGGGATCCTGGAATAAGTAACTCATCTTATCTTTTCAGCTTCAGCTTCAGTGTTAGGATATAGTGAGTACTTGTATTCATTTCCCCCTTGCCATTGCAATGAGAAGAGTATCAGCCCTGTTTGGATGGTGTTGGAATTATTTATAAGCTTTTGCTTTGGCCAATGGGATATTAGCGAATGGCATGCAGCAATGACAGAAACTGTGTCCAAGGAGTTGGGACTGAGCTCTTGGACTTCCACCAAACTCATGAAGTACTTGTTCACTGGACCTAGAAGAAAAATGAGGCATGTGATGAACAGAACTTGCAGCTCCTACTAGACCTGTCACAGCCAACTCACTGACAACCCAACACATGAGCTAATTGTTTTATTTTATTTCATTATTATCTTTAGAAGCCTGTTTGCTTTCTAATGAGAGACAGAAAGGGAGCAGATTCAGATGGGAGAGAAGGAGGGGAGGAACTGGGAGGAGTACAGGGAGGGGAAACCATAATCAAGATATATGACATGAAAAAACAAACACATTTTCAATAGAAGAAAAAAAATAGCCTATCGCCATGTGTTACTGGGATTTCAAAGTCACTTGTTACAGCATATTGTGGTTGGGGCCAAGTTTTCAATCAATGAACAAGTATTTGGACTGCAGGACAGCCACATACTGACTCCTTATTGCCTAGAGATTAACAAGAGAGGAACCAGGCCATTTGCCACTAGAGATAGTCCTTTGCTTCCTGCTGAAGAGAGTGGCATAAGAGTGCATGGCCACATCTGAAAAGTTATGCAGCCATGATTTATATTTTGCTATTGCATTACACCACACAGGCTGAAAAAGAAAATTGTCCAATTTTTAAAAATTTTTTAAAGAGCCTTGTGTAATCCCAACTAGCCTCAAACTCACTAGCTAGCTAGCCAAGGATGATCTTGAACTCTGTATCCCCCTACCCCTACCTCCTGAATGCTGGGGTTACAGGTATGTGCCACCATGCTCAGCTCTTCAGTTTTGTTTTATACTCTCCTTCCCTGACCTTGTCTCTATCCCTGAGATAAGAAAACTCCCTTCAGAGAAGGACAGAACTGTCCCGAAGTCATGCTGCGCTGAGGGGAAAAAAATCTAATCTCTGCTGTAATAAAATGCTTTAGAATTTATAAGAATCAAGAATTCCCAATAAGCATATAATTGAACTTGTTTTTACTGCCGTGGTAGAACTGGGCTGAAAATTAAAAATTCATTACCTAGTGCAGTTTACAGAAGCTATGTTTCAGCTCTTTGGAAAAGGGCTCCCAATTCACTCAATTTAACAAACATAAGAACACAAACATTACCAAACCAGGTCAGATCCCCAGGACTTTCAGCACAGAGTTCTCTGACAGTTGAAAAGGCAAAGTTGTCCTTGATGGAAAGTTGGGTTGCAAGCAAAAGACCCTGACTCTTAATAAATCATCCTGGATCTGTCATTCAAGCAGATCTCTAATTGGAGTAACTGTACCAGGCTTGCCCTAATGTGCTCGTGAGTACACACACACACACACACACACACGAACACATCATAAACTACAAAAATAGAGAAGTAGAGGTCCATTTTCACATATTGGGGCAGTCTTCCTGGGCACAATTTTCTAGCCTATGAGCAGAAATCCAAGCAGTGTGGGGATGCAGCAAAGCTGGGGTGGCATAAAATTTCAGGGCAACTGATGTATCAGGAACTAAGAGGCAGGGCCCTGAAGATAAGAAACACCTAACAGAAAGCCTGCCCAAAACTCTCAATCCAAGACTGAGCCCACATGAGGTTTTCTATGGAATAACTGCAATCAGCTTGAGAACAGACCAGAGACCCTAATGTTAAAGCAGTGCTACAGTAGCCTGGGAGGCAAGCCCAATGGAAAAGTTATTTAACACCTCATTAACTCCTCATACCTCACACAGACACACCAGAAAGGCTTCCTCTTAGGAGTAATGACGATCAGCTAGGATGAGGTCTAGTCTCGAGTTAGCTTAACAAAGCCCTAAACTAAACCCTGGAAAGGCTTGGAGATAACTGCTTATAGATTGAGTCCCAACAAACCACACAGGTTTGGAAAACATGGAGGCTTTTCCATAAGGCACAAAAAGTATACAGCTAAGCCTACATTATTTAATAATTTCATTGTGTGCCAAAGAAAAACAAATTATCCTCAGAAGGTATTGATAGAATCAAAGGTGTCTACAATATACCATCAATGAATGATGCATGCTACCATATTTGGAGGACCCTGCAAAAGAGGCAGGAAGAATGTAAGAGCTGGAAGAAGAGAGAAGGGATTCAAAACACCACCTTCTAAGCACAATACAGCCATGGTAATCATGAATTCACAGCAGCCATGCCTGCACTCAACAAGTCAGGCCCTCTTCATAAGCAACTTTAAAGGAGCAAGGTTCTCACAGGGGTAGAGCTACCACTTCCTGTTGACCTGTTGGCAATGAATAGATTCTGGGGGAGGGGCAGGCAAGATATTCAGTCTTATATCCACTGGCGAGTCAATTAGGCTCAAATGGGTTCATTCCAAGTTCAAGGCACACTAACAGCCCTCACTATGACACTCCATGAGACACTAAACAAAACAGAAACTAATAAAAAAAAGGAAAAGAGGTTCATAAAAAAGAAAAGGAACTGGTAGAAATGGGACAGAAATAAGAAAAGATTAGAAACACAGTGATCAGAATGCACTATATGCACAGATGAAATTGCCAAAGAACAAAATTTGTCAATAAATAAGAAGTAAGGTTTGGGGGGAAAAAAGTAACGTTAAAAGAAAAAATTAAATGTCACTATGGTGAACAAAGGAAACAGTTAAGAGACTCTGACACTTGAACCCTTACTCTACCAAAATGTAAACTTACTTATACACACTTAAAAGCATGAATACTGGGACTGAAAAGACAGCTCAGCAGTTAATAGCACTGGCTGCTCTTCTCAAAGACTGGGGGTCAATTCCCAATACCCACTTAGCGACTCACAGCCACCTGTAACTCCAGAGCCAAGGTCTTCTTCCTCTGGTCTCCATGGGCACCAGGTACATACATGATGCATTTGTATACACACAAGCAAAACACCCATATCCACAAAGTAAATTAACACGTAAAGCAGATCTCCACAAAATTACCAAATTCTGATACATTTGAATATCCTTCCCACTGAAAGGGTAAGGAAACTGTTATGTGCACATATATGTAATGTCACTCAACAATAAAGAGAAATCAGTTCCTGGTTTCAGCACCAAGAGGGTCTCTGAGAGGCTTGATGCTGGAGACACTAGTCTCCAAAGACTGACACTGTCTGACTCCATTTACATCAGGTTTGGGGAAAGAAAAAACCATAGCTGGGGAGAGGAGAACAATGTTTGCCAATGTCCACAAGTAGGGAGAAGCCAACTACAAAGAGTCTCAGCAGAGAGTTTCCTAGAACAGTGCTATTGCACACATGCCTGGTGCCTGTGGAGACCAGAAGAGGTCACTAGATACCCTGGACGTGGAGTTAAAAGTGGTTGTGAGCCTCCGTTTGGGTGCTGGCAATCAGACCTATATCTTCTGGAAGAACAGCCAATGTTCTTAACTGCTGAGTCATCTCTTCAGCTGCAGTATGTCCTGATAGTGGCAGTGACACAAATTGATAAATGGATTTAAACTGATAGGACACACACAAAAACTAAATTTAACTGCACATTAAATTTTAAAATAAGCATAAAGTCTGAAGGAAAAAAAGATGCAAATGGAATATTCTAAGCATATTCATTCTAAAGCATTGAACAAGAAAAAAATATCATACTGCACCAATCCAAAAGTTTGCAAAGGGTTATGAGCAGACTATGCACAGGAAAGCAAACACAACTCACTATTAAATATGTGAAGGGATGCTGGACTCACCTCTCACTCACCAGGTTAGCAAAGATCAAGAACTGTGAGAATGTGTCAAGCTACTATTTGGGTTTATGTTGCTGGTGGAAGGTAAATGTCTGTGACTTTAATGGAGGAGATCTATCAAAACTTTTAATAGATGCATGTGCCAGTTCGCTGAACAAATCTACTTATTTATAGATTTTATTTGTGTGTATGTGTGTATCTGTGTGTGTGTGTGTCTGTGTGTGTGTCTGTATGTGTGTGTCTGTGTGTGTCTTGTTTCTGTGGGTGTATGCTATGTGTGGTTGGGTATCCAAGGAGGCCAGAAGAAGGCATAGTATCTCCAGGAGCTGAAGTTATAGATGAGCCTGAGTTGAATGATGCTGAGTGCTCAGAACTGTATTTTGGAGCTTCTGAAAGAGCAGCAAGTACTCTTAACCACTAAGACATCTCTCCAGAAATAGAACAAATCTACTTCTAAAAATCATTCTGTAAATATGTTACACATGTGCAATGACCTAGGAACCAGATAACATTTTATCAAAGCTATTTTTAATTATCTCAATGTGGGAGACAACCTAAAGGTTGTCAGCACTTAACTGGTTAAACAGAGGACAAGGTATATAGTGCAGCAGAATGCAAAGCAGCTACTGCAGTAAAAGAGAGATTTCAAGTTCTGAAACTACATGTTTTACACATAGCGAATTTTCTGTTTGACTGGTGTATATTCATTTGACATAGTGTTAGATTTCATATGGAGCGTACATTCACCCCTCATCTTTTCTCCCTTTAGTTCTCCTCTCTTTTTCTTCCTCCCACTCATCTCTTCCCTTCCCTTAGAGTGTCCTCTCTGCTTTGAAATGAAGCATTAAGTGCACATTGTTAAATGACCGATACAAGGTAGAAAACACGCTGAGGCAGTCCATTTAAAATAAAAATGGATCAAGGAGACCCAAGACTCCATGGGTGGAATAAGACATCCTTAGAATAATGCATGGGAAGCTGGTTGCCACTGCAGAGGACCTGGTTGTCTGGGGATCTGGGGGAAGAAGGGAAATGCGTTATATGCATCCTTTCATTACTTTAAAATTATGAGCCATGAAATTGAATGACCTGTTTCTAAGGAAATGAAAATTTTAATCTATCCGACCTCTTGGGAAGCAAAGCATTCTGGCCTAGATTATTGGACATTGATCCTATACTCACTGACACTGCTCATGGTGCTACAGCAACAAGTCCCACAAGACAGGGATCTACATAAGCCTAATCCTATCAACCATACTTCTCCCAGTAAGGTCAGCTGTGGTGCTATGGCTCTGGTCCAAGAAAGAATGCAACAACCAAATAGAAGGAATCCCCTTACACTGAAGGCATACACGCACTGCTTATTTTATTATTAACAAAGTTTGACATGCTGCTACAAAGGCTAATTCTGCCATTTTTAATTAACCTGTGTAAAGTTAATCATTCTTTTTGTTAGAAATAACAGACACTTGGAGTCTAATGGAAAAGGTCTAATATGAGCTGCTAAATTTTTCCCTAAACATCTACTCTTGACTAAAATTATTAGACGCTTAGTGATATGGATAAATAAAAACAACAACAATAATAATAATAATAATAGCTAATGGAGCACTTGATGGGTGTGCTCAGTCTTTGGGTATACCCTTCATATGACTTACCTCATGTATAACTGTTTGAGGTCATACAGCTTTGGGAGTGGGTCATAGACTGGAAGGAACTAAACATGCATAAACGCACATGCATGGGCACATACACACACTCACAGAGATACCATTTCTACTATAAAAAGATTGGGGCTTAGAGCAGTCAGTTTGCATAAGCATTTATCTCATTAGTGATAAGCTGAAGAGCCCCAGATTCAGCTCTAGACAGAATGACCCAAAAGCCCATGTGCAACCATTTATCACAGACAACCAATTGCAGAGTCGGCACTGGAAGAATAGAGGCAGTCCATCATCTTTCCCCCATCATAATGTTATCTCCCCCCACAACCTATTCCACAGTTACTCAGCCATGTTGAGTGACAAGGAGCTCATGGTTACCCAAGGCATCCCAGTACACCCCATGACAGCTCTAATTCTCTTCTTTCAATGGAGATCAAACTCTGTTTCCCTAACATTCCCTTTTGATCATTGAAACAACACACAATAGGCATCCTAATTCTTCATAGGAAGACCTTGTCAGGCTGAGGATCTGGCTGGCTTGCCAATGTTCATGTCTCCTCTTATAGGTAAGTTTTAGGACTCTCCCTGGAAAGGTTTGTGAGGTCTCCAAAGCTCCCCCAAACCTCTAGTGCCATCATCTCACTATCTCTTTATAGATTTTTAGGTTTTATAGATAAACTCTCTTGAAGTATAACCAATCCATAGTAAAACATAGAGTTTTGTTGTTCTTGTTGTTTTTGTTGTTGTTGTTGTTGTTGTAGAGGTTTTTTGGTTTTTCAAGACAGGGTTTCTCTGTGGCTTTGGAGGCTGTCCTGGAACTAGCTTTTGTAGACCAGGCTGGTCTCGAACTCACAGAGATCCACCTGCCTCTGCCTCCCAAATGCTGGGATTAAAGGTGTGCGCCACCACCACCTTGCTAACATACAGAGATTAAATGTGACAGCTTAATGAGTTTTGACAATATACACAAGCTCATAAAACACACACCTCTGTAGAAATATAGACTATCCATATCAACTCAGAGAGTTCCCTAGGGATCTTTATTGTAGAATAATCTCTTGTCTCATTTCTGCCACTATAGATTAACTTCTTTCCTATACTTATACAGTAATTTTGAGCCTTGGCTCTTTTGTAACTGGCTTCTTAGCTTCATCCATGTTACTGCAAATTGCAAAAGAGCTTTACTTTTCTACTCTTTTGTCTGTCTATATACTTATTTATTTATATTCTCAAATATAAGGATATATTAGAATTTGGTTTTCTTAATTCTCCACTTCATCAACATTTGACTATTTCCATTTGGGGCTATTCTAAATAGTTGGTATAGACATTTTTTACAAATTCTTGCTTGGGTGTATGCTTTGTTTCTCTTGAATGAAGACCCGGAAGTAGAATAAATGGGTTCTTGGAAATGGTTGTCTATTTAATTTTTAAGGAAATGGAATTAAAACTGTAGAGAAGTCCCACTTCTCACCCATTAAAATACACATAGTTTAAAAGATTGATGACCCAGAGGATCGGCATGGATGTGAAATCCCATCCCTTCACAAAAGATCAACAAACTGCATATGGAATGCAGGATGGGCTGACCAGCTCTAAATGTTGTTATCCCCGTGGTTCTAGACACTCATTGTCCACTCACTCATCCATCGGACTTTGCCCTGGCTCTTACCAAACCTGACATCAGTATTTGGCATTCCAAATACTTTTGTAAAAAGGTTTTATATTTAATTATGTATGTGTGTGTGTGCCTTTGTTTGGGTATGTTTATGTGAGTGCAAGTGCCTGTGGAAGCCAGAAGAGGGCACTCAATTCTCTGGAGCTGGAATTGTAGGAAGTTGTAAGCTACCCAACATGAGTGCTGAGAAGAAAACTGGGGTCCTCTAGAAGAGCGGTACACAATCTTAACTTATCGGGCAATCTCTCCAGCCCCTGAGCACTTTTTCACATTAACTGTTACTGAACATTCCTTCCAACATGTTCAGTTCAAATGACTTTTGTAATCCAAATGCTGGATGTAATTTTCAAATTTAATAAAATTTGTAGCCAATCATATTTGTTCCAATTGCAAAGGGGAAATCATTTTTTCCATCCAACCAGTCAAAGAAAGCTCATAAGAAAAACAAATTTAAAATGCGTGTGAAATGTCAATAAGATAAAAGAAAAACAAAAACTGCAAAGAAAAATAGGAATGTAAGTTATTAGCCACAAGAAATATATTGAGTGCATTTTAGTCTAGAAAACCCCCTAGAGCAGTGGTGGTGCGCAGCTTTAATCCCAGCACTCAGGAGACAGAGGCAGGAGGATCTCTGTGAGTTCAAGGCCAGCCTGGTCTACAAAACTACACAGAGAAACCCTGTCTTGAAAAATCATTAAAAAAGAAAGAAAGCACCCTAAATAAGATCTTGTTTATTATTATACCTACAATGTTAGATAAATTATAAAACTTCACCCTTCCCATCTGTAAATAATGGAGCAAGTTTAAAGTCAAGAAATGGCTTGCCCAAGATCACACAATTAAGTTATACATGTATGACTTAAAACCAAGTTGATGGTTGCAAAGTTGTGGTATTTTTTTAATGCATTGGCACATCTCACTCTAATTACTTAAATAGTCTACAAGAAACCCTAACCCATTTGATCAATTTGCAATAGACTTACAGTTCTCTGACCCTGATCATTAGCGTTAAAATTCAGTAGATCTTTTGAAACATTCTGATTAGCATTTCTTTCATTGTGCTTTCTGAAGTTAGCAGTCTACCACAGAGACAAAAATGGGGTCATCAAATGCAAGAGCTTCTTTTCTGATTCTGCTCCAGGTACTGAAAACTCTAAAGCATGGCAGAGAAATAATATGGTAAGGGGGAAAATGTGGGCTTTGGAAGAAAAGTAGATCTGGGTTCAAGCCAATTACTAGGACCATGTAGCCTTGGTGGAGCTACTTTACCTCTCTCTGGGTTCCCCTGTGTATAAAACTGGTATGGTAATACCTATCTTTCAGATATTCTGAGGATTAAATTAGATGACATGTACAGAGTCCACAATAGTGGATACTCAAGAAATGGCATGTATAACATCATAACCACCACCACTATCATCACGTGTGTTGAGCTCATGAACACATGATGCTCTGAATTGCTATCTGTCACTACACATCCTTGTAGAAAACATACTTACCTGTTTGGAAGCTCCTTTGATCTAGGTTTCGGTTGCTTAGTTACAGTCTCCCTCAACAGAATATTTGTGCAGATACACTCTTTAGACTCAGCCATGCACCCATCCATTACTGCTACCCCTATTCTGTGCCAAGTATTCCGTCAATCAGGTAATGAACATCTGATAAACTGACACAAATATGCATCCTGATCTCTGTTCTAAAAAATGAGTTAGCCTTCTTCTAGCAAGTATCTCTAGTGTCTGTGCATGATAGCCCATTCCCCTCAGTTACCACCCCATGGAAGGGAGCTCCTTACTGGACCCAGATGGCATATTTCATGGAAAGGGCTCCAAAAAGGCATTTATTTGATAAAGTTGCATGTCTGCTCAAGTTAGAAGCAATTAATAATAGAACCAATAAATGTGGAACTACTGAAATAAAGGATGACAGAGCCCAATATCAGTCACAAAACAAAACACAGAATTTAGAATCCTGTTACTTCTTTCCCAAGGAACTGTTTTACACAAAGAGGACACTCAGAAAAACTAAGTGCAACTTATTTGCTTGTAAAAATCTTTTAGCTGGTCAGTGATGGCCCACAACTTTAATCCCAGCACTGGGAGGCAGAGGCAGGCGGATCTCTGTGAGTTCAAGGCCAGCCTGGTCTAAAAAACTATACAGAGAAACCCTATCTCAAAAAATAAAAAACTAAAAATAAAAAAAATCTTTTACCTACACCTAAAGATGCTGTTCTTGAAAAAAAATACGTCTAACACAGAACCCATAGCTGCTGTGAGTATGTGTATAAGGCCTGTGAAAGAACAAGCCAGCCAAAATCCCAGCTTGAATGGAGGAGGGGCTCATGAAGTCCCACCCATAGCTGAGGAGCATGGCAACTGATGGCTGTTGGGAGAGAGAGGTGGCTTATTGGCTTTCTCCGTGGATATGGTCCACAAAAGGGTACCCATGCATGCTCCAGTAGATGGTCCTACACCCATGTACATATAGGCAGCACTGAATGACTCAGTAGGTTTTTGAAAGGAGCACACAGAGTTAGGAGGGGGAAGTGGTGAGAAGGATTGGGGAGGAATTAGATAAGGAGAGAATGTGGATAGATTTGATCAAAGCATGCACAAAATTCTCTAAAAAGAAACACAAAAACTTTATCGTTTTTTATTTGAATTAGAGACAAGATTGGATTACATGACAATCCCAGTTCTCTTCTCCCTCCCGTCCTCCCCTACAATCCCCCAACTAAAACCCTGCCTATCACATATCCTTTCTTCTATTCTTCACCTGACTCAACCTTTCTGCTCCCTCATGACCTCTGCATACCTCCTCTTCTTCCCTTCTCATTCTCGTAGCTCCCTCCCCCTCTTCCCATGCTCTCAATTTGCTCAGGGGATCGAGAACCTTTCCCCTTCTCCAGGGGGCAAGAAACACAAAAACTTTAAGAAACCTATATAAATGCTTTTTGCTAAACTAAAAGCCATCTTGTTACAACTGGTGGATATCAATTTAAGTGGAGTAAGCCAGACATAAGAAGACATGCATGTTCCCATTTATATATGGGAACTAAAAACGTTTCTCAAAGAATACAATAGGATAGTGACCATTGGGAGAACAGGGAAAAGAAGGAGATTGGAAACACTGGAAAATGGGTATCTAAATAGGTTAAACAGGAGTAAGTTGTCGTGTTCAGTAGCAGAGTGGAGTGACTGTGGCTTAGAACTTAGTGTATTGTTTGTGTAGAATTAGAAGGAGGCATTGAAAGGAGCCAAACACAGAAAAATGGTAAGGAGCTAGAAAGACTGGTTATACTAACTCAGTCATCAATTATGTTTTATGTACAAGGGTCAAATTAACATACTGCACCCCCAAATATATACAATTATGTGTCTGTTATAAGGAAAAAAGAAAATCATTTTCTACAGAGTGGGTAAAACTTTCCATATTTGATCTCTGATGAGGATTGCTGGATATAATATATGTAATCAATAAAATTAAGGTAAATAGAATATTATTACTGATGTGTTTTATGATCTCCATACCACTGAGCAAAATGATAAAAATATGAACAATAGTACTTGGTACCAAACCAAGTACTAGTTGTTTGCTAGCAACTTCTCTAGGTACTTTTATGAAATAGTTGATCTAACTCTTACTAAAAAGCCATACCACATTAATATCAATATATCACACATGTAAATATGTATCTCTCCATCTACACATGTAGAAGCAGAGGTCAGAAGAATCACTTAACTTTCCTAACAACAAAGATCCAAGAAACAGTAAAGCAAAAATTAAAACCAGAGGCTACAGTCTCATTTTTTATGCTGCTTTGGCTGGAGAAAGGAAAGAGGGCCCTGGAGAATCATCACTTTCTAATAGTGTGTTCTTCAAACCCTAAATGGTTAATAATTTCTGGAATATATTTTCTGAATCTGGACTTTCAGGTATTAGTTTTTTTTCACAATACAAAATAGCTTATTTTATGAGAAAACTCCATTTAAAGCATACCTTCCCTATTTACAATTATTTTTTATTTAAATTAGAAACAACTTGTTTTACATGTCAATCTCAGTTCCCTCTCCCTCCCCTCCTCCCCTGTTACCACCAACCCCCTATCTGATCCTTTCTGCTCCCCAGGGAGGCCTTCCATGGGGGATCTTCAAAGTCTGTCATATCATTTGGAGCAGGGCCTAGGCACTCCCCCATGTGTCCAGGCTGAGAGAGTATCCCTTGATGTGGAATGGGCTCCCAAAGTTCATTTGTATACTAGGAATAAATACTGATCCACTTCCAGGGGGCCCATAAATTGCCCAGGCCTCCTGACACCCACATTCAGGGGGTCTGGATCAGTCCTATGCTGGTTTCCCAGCTAACAGTCTGGGGTCCATGAGCTCCCCCTTGTTCAGGTCAGCTGTTTCTGTGGGCTTCTCCAGCCTGGTCTTGACCCCTTTGCTCATCACTTCTTCCTCTCTACAACTGGGTTCCAGGAGCTCTGTTCAGTGTTTGCCTGTGGGTGTCTGCTTCTGCTTCCATCAGCTACTGGATGAAGGCTCTAGGATGGCATATAAGTCAGTCATCAATCTCATTATAGGGGAAGGGCATTTAAGGTAGCCTCTCCTCTGTTGCTTAGATGGTTACTTGGGGTCATCCTTGTAGATCTCTGGACATTTCCCTAGTGCCTGATTTCTCTTTAAACCTATTTACAATTATTTATCATCATGGCCTGCAACTGACAATACACTCCCATAAAGGCAATCTCTATTTCATTTCATTTCATTTAACAGACATATTATGATCAAGCTGCATGGCATTTACTTCTCTCATACAGTGACCTGGCAGGAACTGGAAGACTCAGAAGGTTTAAGTCAGAGAACACCTCTTTTACAAAGGATGTGTAGAGGAACAGCATGGAGGTGTAACACTGCACGAAGGGGTGAAGCTGCTGGGCTGGAAAGGCTGTGTTTCCTACACAGGAAATCCATTCCACTAGCAATCTGCAAACTGTGCTTTATTAAAAATGTAATTTCCACAGGACTCTTATTTGCCAAGCCTGTTGAAGGTGCTGACATTTGGAGCTGCGTTAAGGCTTCTGGTGTCATCACAGAGCCCTAGAATCTTCCTTGTCTGGCTAAGTGTTTGAGCAGAAGTAGTTTTCTTCTCAAAAAGCATGCAACCCTTCATAACAGCAATATCTCGGATTATTAACCATATAAAAAGAAAGAGAAGGGATTTGGGGACTCTTTCACAGCCGTTTCTCTACCCTACCCTAGTCCTACTGCTGATGACATGGTCACACAGCTGTCTCCAGAAGCCCTGAAATTGGGAGGGACCCACCTTTGGTTTAATGCTATGCTGCTACCTAAGTTCTTAATACATGCTTTTGTCCTAGAGTCCCCACATTTTGGGGGGCGGGGTTCAGTGGGTTCAACAAACAATACAGCCAGTCCTGCAAGCTACTCTACTTCCTTAAACACACCCTACAACACATTTTTCATGCCCTCGTTGTAACCACGTTTACTCCCTGCCAGGTCAAGATGGAGGAATACTGTTTCAAGCCAGAACTCAAGGCTCAATCCTTCCTCTCCTCAGTACCTTGAGGTCTTGTTTTCTTCGTCTACATTAATGGGGGCAGCGTTCATCCCACCACACAGGATATGACAATAACAGAAGATAAACTGTGTGGAGCACTGAGGGGAGGGTCAATGCTCTTCATAGATTTATTCTCATAGTTTGAATGGGAAGAGGATAGGAACAAAGCCCACCACATCCCCTGTGAGATTGGTGCACCCTTCCTGGTGGCGCCTGCTGCTGTTTACAGAACTACATTGAGTAAAGGAACCTCGCTATCCTTGTGCTCAAACTGCAGCCTTTCTGAAGCTTCAGTCATTCCTGCACCACCATCAGGATTTCCACTGTCTCCCATTCTACTAATTCCAAAGACTGATCTAAGTCAGTTTATCGATTAAAGTGAATAGTTTTTATCTTCAATACAAATTTACATTACTAAAGTATACCAGGACATAATCTCACTGTTTTCAGCTGTTGTGGAAAACCAGTATCCTACATGTTAAAATGTTCATTCATGTAACTACCTCTTAGGTACTGCCAGTGGTGCCTTTACTAACCAAGATTCCTCTTCCAAGGGACATTGAGCATTCTAAGTGTAGCTTGTGACCCCGTTTCTCTCTCTCTCTCTCTCTCTCTCTCTCTCTCTCTCTCTCTCTCTCTCTCTCTCTCTCAAGCTCCAGAAGAATGAATTAGGAGCAGCAGTATCTCCATAGTTGTTGGCTGAATGAATATACTCTTAGTAAAGTGATAGGTCCCTTGCAAAGATGCTCAGACTTCGGCAGAGAGCCATCTTGAGGCCAGAGAATGATCAGATACTAAAAGCAATGGCATTTTCCTCAAGATGTGATTGGATAGCCACCTGTATCAGAGGCACTCAGTTTCCCAGCTCTCATCAAAACCTACAGAATCTAAACTCTGACTACTACAGTATGACCTGTTGGCAGGTATCTTAGGATTTCTATTGCTGTGAAGAGATCATGACCACAGCAATTAATTTAATTAAGTGGCTTACAGTTTCAGAGCTTTAGTCCCTTATCATCATGGAGGGACATGACTCCATGTATGTAGACATGGTGCTGAAGAAGGAGCTACATCTTGATCTACAGGCAACAGGAAGTGACCTGAGACACTGGATGTGACTTGACATATATGAGACCTGAAAGCCAACCCCCACAGTAACACACTTCCTCCAACAAAACCATACCTATTGCAACAAAGCCATACCTCCCAATAGTGCCACTCCCTATGAGCTTATGGGGACCAATTACTTCAAACTACCACAGCAGAAGCAGCAATAGCAGCAACAGCAATACTAAAAACAGGTCACATTCATTTTCTTCATAGGACCAGAAACCTGTGCCCTGTACTTCCATACATTATCTCCCTTAAGCCCTTTTACAATTCTGCAAAAACAGCTACACTTAAAACAAAAGTCATTAAAATACTCAGGAGTGGGAAAATGATATGATCCTGGAGGTCTGACTCCAGAACCCAGCTCTTAGCCATCATGATACATTCCTGAGTAGAGAAGAAGCTTCTAGAAACAGACCTTGTTAATAGAGCCACTCGAAGACCCTACAGGCCTGGCTATTCTTTCAAAGGATCTGGGTTCAACTATATAGACAGCAGCTCACAACCCCCTGTAGCTCCAGTTCCAGAGGATCCAATGTCCTCTTCTGGTCTCAGAGGGTTGGGTTGTCGCCACAAAAAAGGGCTAATTGTGTGGGGCAAGCAATTTGGGCTGGAGCATGACTCAGTGAGTCAAGTACTTGCTGCATGAGCATAAGCACCTGAATTTGGGTCCACAGAGCCCACATAAAAGCTGGCTATAACCACATATGACTGTACCCCAGGCCTGGCAGATGGAGGATACGGGAGAATCGATGGAGGATGCAGGAGAATCGATGGGGCTTGCTGGCCAGCTGGTGTAGTTAATAAAGCAAGTCTCAGGTTTTGAGAACCTATTTCAAAAAGTAAGATGAAGAGCACTGAAGGAAGGCACCCAGTGTCAACCTCTGGCCCCTGAAGGTACATATATGGTCATGTAAACCTACACACCATGTACACACACATGCATACTACACACACACCACACCACACACACACAAAGAGAGAGAGGGGGAGGGGGAGAGAGGGGGGAGAGAGGGAGAGAGAGAGAGAGAGAGAGAGAGAGAGAGAGAGAGAGAGAGAGAGAGAGGAGGGAGAATGTTTACTGCTCCTAGGAATGACTGAAATCTCATAAACCCAAGGGAACAGTGACAGGTACAGGCAATGTGCACTTTAGTCACAAATCTAAAGGAAAACAGAAAAACCATTGATCTGGGCAGCATCGACACTAAAAATATTTAATGAGTTATGGTACCCATGAAGGCTCCAGGTAGGAACCTGCAGTTCCATGCCCAGTAGCAGCATTTACTTTATCAAACCCTGAACACAATGCAAGTTGCTTGTTCCCCACAATTAGTCCTTTTTGTGGTGACAACACAGCCCTCTGAGGGCAGAAGAGGGCGATTGATTCCCTGGAACTGGAGTTACAGATGGCTGTGGGTACCATATAGGTACTGGGAATTGAACCAGGACCTCTGGAAGAGCAGCCAGAGCTCTTAACCTCTGAGACATCTTTCAGTCCCAACAAAGATTTTTAAATATATAAGCCTTTGAAGCTGACTGTTCCTAAGTTTTATCCACAGTGTCAGTGATGAGCAACTGTTGAAGGTAAGAGTGTAGGAGAAATGACGGGTCTCAGGAGCAGGGACTGTGATGGGGCAAGCCCTCCAGTGAGTACTTCTGCCTTTCTTGTTTCTGTGAATTTTGCTGTTTGGCCTCTTGGAGGAAAAACATCACCCACCAGCCATTGCCCCAGGGCTGGAGCTAGGATTGGCATTTCAATGATATTCAAAGTTTCTGTAAATACACTGTCAGGCATATACAAATATAATGAAGCATTTGCATTTGCTTGGCTAAAATAGTCTCCTGTCCACAGTTGGCCAAGGACTTGGCTGGTTCTCTTCCGTGGGTAGATTTGATACTTAGTTTTTATTTCCTGCATTACTCCTTTACTGCCATGGTTTTTGTTGTTGTTGTTGTTGTTTTGGTTTGGTTTGGTTTTTTTTTCTGTCTGAAACTTTCTCCATCTGATACAAGGTAAACCTGGGTCCCTATTTGGGATTCTTGGTCTCATTAATAAAAGAATATAAGAAATGACTCAAATAGAAGTTCAATGGGAATTTTATTAGAGTTTATTTCTGAATGTCTTCCTTTCTTTCCTTTTTCTTTTTCTTTTTTGTTTATTGTTTTATTTTGTTTTTTGTTTTGTTTTTCGAGACAGGGTTTCTTTGTGTAGCTTTGGAGCCTATTCTGGCCCTCACTCTTATAGACCAAGCTGGTCTCGAACTCACCCTAGCTCTAACCCTAATAGAAAAATCCCAGAGCAGGCAAGCAGACACTTCCCAGAAGGGGTGAGAGAAGGGGGAGAGATAAGAGAGATAGGAGAGAAGGGGGAAAGCCATCCTCTTTAAGCTGACCTGGACGTTAGACGCCTGGCTAACAAGCAGCCACATGGTAGGCAGGGACACTTTAGAGAAAACAAGGGTGCCCAGCATGTTGGAGGGAAAGCACAAAGCACTAATGAAAACATCCTTAGAAAAAGTTACAAATCTCTAAAATAAATGACTGATATGAGCTTGATTTCCATCCTTTTTTAAAACATCTATTTTGTTTTCTCTCAGTCTGTTTGGACGCTCTCTATTTCTTTTGAAATGTAAAAATCTTTACCAGAATTGTCTTGGCATAGATCTTATTTTAAGTCGGCCTGAAAACTTGGGGAAACACTTCCTTTCCATCTGTCTTAGTCTATGTCGGTGTTGCTATGACAGAATGCCACAAGCTGGGTAATTTGTTAGCTGCAGAAGAGCATTTTGGCTCATGACCCCAGAAGCTGGGAAGTCCAGAATCAGGGAAGCTGCATCTGGCAAAGGGCTTGCTGCTATGTCATCCTGTTGAGGATCAGGAGAAAAGAGAGCAGGGAAAGGGGGGAGGGAAAGCGCTTTCATGAGCATTTGTGCAAAGGCCCTATGGCCTAACTTTAGACAAGATCTCATGCATCCCAGGCTTGCCTCACGCCCATCATACAACTCAGGATCACCTTGAACTTAGGGTTCTCCTGCCTCAACCTCCCATGTGCTGTGATTGCAGGCATGTGTCACTACACCTGGTCACCCAGTTTATGTGTTTCTGGGGGACTAAACCCAGAGCTAGCCAAGCACTCTCAGCTGAGAGGCACCACAAGCCTCTAGTCATCTCTGCAAAGTCCCAGCTCTCCATGCTGCTGCATTGGGGATTCAACTTGCAGCTCATGAACCCCAACAGACCATTGACCCCAGAGTACTTATTGTTTCTCTTTTCCTGCTATTTTTAGAATGGGTCCCTCTGTTCTTTATATCTTTCTCTATAATCAGCTCCATCTCTTCCCTTAAGAAGTATTATTCATAGTTTACACGCATGTCCTCTGCCTTGGCCTTCTTTGCATCTCTTTCAGCCTTCCCTATATTCCATAATATCTAAAATCTGTCTCGTTTCTGATTAAACCTTCTACTGGGTGGACTCAACTCGCCCTGCTTCCAATCAAGAATCCCTGCTGTGAGCTTCATTGTGTTGTACTTTTTTTTTCCTGTACCACACATTTTAAGAAAATGATGACTTCTCCTTTTATCTCATTCAACATAAATCATCTCCTGAGTTTTGCATTTGTTCCCTGGGATGTTGAAAAGCAAGTCTATCTCAAAGCCAAGCAAGCATGACTCACCTCTAGTCAAAAAAAAAATCTGTGATAAATACAGGTGTTTACATACTGACAACATTAAAACCTTGTATAGGTTTGTAACGTGAGATACAGTCTTGATTCAGTCTAGAGACCAGAGAGCTCACTGATAACCTCTGAGCTAACAAAGCTACCAAATTGGGTGTTCTTACATTGTGTGTGTTTGTTTGTTTACTTAGGCGAGTCTCATTGTAGCTCAGGCTAGCCTTTTACTTTAGATGTAGCCAAGGATGGCCTTGAATTCTGATCTACCTGGCCTTACTTCCCCCAGTGCTGGGTTCCAGGATTGCACCACCATCACCATCACCCTTGGTTTTATGTGGTGCTAGGGAATCAAACCAGGGCTTCATATATGCTAAGCAAGCAGTGTACCACATTAGCTACATCCCAGCAGAAAAAGAAAACTGGGTTTTTCTAAGTACACCCCATACACTCTCACCCCTCACACCTCATAAACAAGCATCCTTACTTATGATTCTGACAAGAGGCTCCAAGAATCAAGCCCAGGAAGTGGGATTTGCACCTTAGGCTAAGGATGGCCCTTTGTATTCAACTTGAGAAACACTCTCCCACATTCCTGTCACTTACTAAAGCCTCCTCATCCCCACCCAGAAGAGCAATGGGGTGCCCTTCCACCGTGAAGTCACCCAAGATTCCCTGCTTTCCTTGGATGCTGTGCAAAGCACCCCTCTGCCAATTTGTTATTAACTCTCTTACTGTGTGCCACTGTGGGTCCTAACAGCTCAATATTCAGTCAATAGAAGTTTTGTTATTGAAATGTTTTATAGTCTTTATTTACACCAAGCCTTCAAAGTTATCTCACAAAGATTTTCTTGGTTCTAGCTTTTCTTTTTGGGTTGTTTTTCTGAAATTGACTTTTGATAAATACCAAAGCAGAAAATACTTTACCAGTAGGTATTTCAGAGAAATTATTACCTCTCTGGTTGCCCCTTTCTCGCATTAAAACCACACCACGCACCAGGTTTCTACGTTCAGTCTTCCTCCCATGAACACATGAGGCCCAAATACTGAGTTTCAATCCTGGCCATTTGGGTTGTCCCTAGTTACCAACTGTCTCTGGCTCCACCTGCTGGCCATTCACTGTACCAATCAGTCACCTGAAAACTAAGATTAAAATTCCTGGCAATGAGAGAGAATGCTGTTGCCTTAAAGAATGGAAAATCCTTAAGACTCTGATAGAGGTCAAAGGAGGAAGCACATGCCAGGGAAATCTCCCACTTCCTGGAGGGGTCAAACATTTTCACTGCATCACTGTGCTGTCTGTCACACAACTCTGACTCTGGCTTCTCCATCTTTTGAGAGTTTGTTATGCCATATGCACATCATTGTCTCAAAGCAGTCCTGCGGTAGAGTCACAGTGCTAAGAAAGCAGAGCCCTCCGTTAGTCCTACAACTCTTTAGGCATGTACCTTTGACAAGGGGAACTCCTCAGCATGAGCTCACTCAACTGCTCTCCAGCGTGGGAATCCCATGACACTATATCATATGCCAACCCTTCCACCCCACCCCACCAACACACTCACCAACATGTAGGGCAGAAGCTCCACTGGCCCCAAGATGACCACTGACTCCCTGGGGTTGGGTGGCTAACCCAACCCAAGACATATTTAAATGTGAAATGCACAATAAATTTTGAAAATTTAGCATGAAAACAATATGAAATATCATCATTAGTTTCATATTGACTATACATAGAGAGATATGATCATATTTTGAATATATTAAGATAAGTGACATGCTGTCGGGACTGGGAAATGACTCAGCGATTAAGTTGCTGCTGTTGTAGAGGACCTGAGTTCACTTCCCAGTACCCACATCAAGCAGCTCACAACTGTCTGTAGCTCTCATACCAAGAGATTTCATTTCCTCTTCTGACCTCCACAGGCTCCTGCGCTTATGTAGAACACGTAACTTCATGCACAAATGCTTACAATACACACAAATAAAAATTTAAAAATAAATCATTTAAAAACTTCAAAACTGCTATCAAAATTCCTTTCACCTGTTTCTCTATACTTTTTCCCTGTGGTGCTAGAAAAGTTAAAATTGCCTACATGGATGACATGGTGGTTCCATCAGGCAGTACCAGTCTGAACAGCTGAATGCACAAAGCACCCAGTTATCTTATGCAGCCAGCTCCCTGAGTCATCAAGGTTATGCATACAAGAGCTCAAACAATCATACTTCAATATTATTTAGGAAAAAATGGTGGCAGAGAACATATCTAAGTTTTATCTTGCTGTTGCCTAAACAATGCAATGTAGCAACTATTTGCATAGCCTTTGCTTTGTCTTAGGCATTGTAAGTAACTTTGAGATGACTCAAGCATGCAAAATGTTCAGAGTTTACTTGAAAATGTGACAGCATTTTATACAAAAGATTTGGGCATCCTCAGAAGACCTAGAAACAACTCCCTCCAGATACCGATGGAGTCTGCTTAGCAGCAGCAGGAACACCATCTCTAAGATCTTCTCCAATTATTTTTCTTGACCTTTCTGCCTAACACTGTGCTACTACGATACTGACTTTGATCTTAGAATGTTGAAGACAACCTCCACATGGCTTCAGTCAGTCTAGCCAGGAAAGCTTTGCTAGAAGACATATTTAAGAGCTGTGAGCTAGGGCTGGGAAGGTGGGTGGATGGTTAAGAGCACTTGCTGTTCTTTCAAAGGAGTCAAGTTCGGTTTCCAGAACCCACATCAGCAGGCTTATAACCACTTGTAACTCTGGCTCCAGGAGATCCAATGCCCTCTTCTGGCCTCCATGGGTATCTGCATGATGGCGTATACATGTATATACATGTATTACATATATATCCACTCAGACACACAATAAAATATAAATAAATTCTTTTTTAGAGTTGTAGGCTATATGGGAGGAGGCATGGTCCAAAATTACAGATAC
The DNA here is from genome assembly GCF_003668045.3 of Cricetulus griseus. Taxonomy (NCBI): domain Eukaryota; kingdom Metazoa; phylum Chordata; class Mammalia; order Rodentia; family Cricetidae; genus Cricetulus; species Cricetulus griseus. The sequence goes on from NC_048600.1 coordinate 63,266,262, forward strand.
AGGCAATCAAGTGCCTACAAATGACCAGAGTGGTTACAAGTAGACTGGAAATCAAATAAATAAAAATTAAAACATGAGATCTAATCTTTAGCTTAATATAGCACATATTCTTATTTTTAAAAAATGGTGAGAATTGGCCAGTATATGTGGAACTCAATATATTTCTTCCTGCCTCACAGAGTTGAAGTTTACACAACCTTTTTAGGGGCAGTGTAGGAATATGGGGAAATGTCCTTGCGCATGTAGACTGGACCAGATGATTCCATCTCCATGGGCTTCTGTCAGCAGCAATCATCACTGATGCACACGGTAAAACTCATCTTTGGGGACACCCCTTACCTTGAAAATGATTTTAAAACATTAATGCCAACCCAAGGGATTCTGAACATGACAGCTTGCTCTGGGAAAATGGAATACTAAATGTGCAGCCACTACCAATTGTGTGCCTGAGTCTTCATTGATAACCTCAGATTTGTCTGTCTCATCCTTTCCCTTCAATTCAGTTGATGTGATCTTTTCAAAATGAACCAGATCGTGTCACACCTTGTTTCAAGCCCCTCGGTGCCTTCTTGTGCTGTTAGGACCACCAAGCCTTCCCCTTCATGGTCTTGGAGAATATGGACTTTTTTTTTCTCTCACCAGTTTCACTTCTCCCAGCCTCGTCTCTCTCTCTCTCTCTGGCCCATCTCCAACAAGCCACAGGATCCTCTTTTAGCTCCTCAGCTCTGAAAGCCCTCAAAGCCCTCCTTGGCCTGGGATTTCACCGTAGCCCTCTGATTGGATGCTTTCTGTAGCCCCACCCCTACTCTCGTTGCTGACAAAAGCCTCTTCATCCAGGAGGATTCAGTTACAAGTGACACTTCTCGAAATAAGCCCTTCCCTAACCTCTCAGTCTAAACCAGGTCTCCTCCCTCCGTGCCTCGCATCATCTCTTTTTTTCCTCCTTGTAACTTATCCTCGTCTCTGACTCTGCATCCCTTACTGGGATTATTCACTCACTGCCAACTGACGACACAAATCTCACCTGATGTGTAAGAGATGTGCTGTAAAACTGTGGGAATAAACGACGGTGCTCTACTAAACCAAAGCCAGGTTCTGAGATCATATTTGTACTATGATTTTAATATCAATAAAATATGTATATGGTTATTTCTGAATATAGAAATCAAAAAGACCAAGAGTAAATCCAAGATGTGTACAGCAGTTAGCTCTTTTTTTCTTATTAATCCAGATTTCCTGCAATGGATATATCTAACTTTCGGTATTTCTACTCTTGGTGTCTGGGGAAAATGGACACAAGCACTAGGTAGGGTGGTGAGCATTTGCAACCATCATGAGGAACTGACATTTGAGTAGCTGGGGCTTCTGTCTCCATTGTGGCTTATTAAGAGTTATAACTACCCGGAGAGGTGAAAAGTGAAAGCCACTGGGAATCCTGGAGCAGAGTTCAGACATAGAGAGAAGTAGCAAGACCTTCAAAGTTACAGGGATGTCTCTCCTTACCCCTGAGACCAATGCTGGAGTCAGGAGGCCTCCAGAGCCCAAACAGAGTTCTCAGCAGGGATAAGAATGGTTCAAGTTTAAACATGGAGTACTTTTTTATTTATTTTATTCTTTTATTAGTTCAAATTAGGAACAAGCTTGCTTCACATGTCAATCACTTCTACCTCTCCCTCCCCTCCCCCCCAACATCCCACCTGCCCCTAGCCATCCCCCCTCCACTCCCCAGGCAGGGTAAGGCCCTCAAAAGGGGCTCCCCAAAGTCTACCACATCATCCTGGGCCAGGCCTAGGCCCTTCCCCATGTGTAACATGGAGTTACAGAACTCAACTTGGTGAACTTTCTCTGCACTACCTAAGCAAAAATCTAACAGCCAGGGGCATCTTGCTTGAATCCTCCATCTTTGATCTTGTGCTTGAAGAGTGTAACTCCAGACAGGGAGGGGTTCTCGACCTGGTGGAACATGACAGCTCACGCTGTTAATTCTGTACAAGTTTGTTGAACATTTACAACAAATGTATTCGACCGTGTGGGAGGACAGGGGCTAAAGCAGATGAGCAAAGCCCTGTCACCACCTGTGTGTAACCCTGTCCTTCTAATCCATTGCTGCTGGATTCCTTCAGCCTTCCTTAGTTCTATCAAGTTATCACCCCTTACTTTATAACACAACTATGCTCATTTTTTCCATTAATACCACCAAAGTACAAACCACTAACTTAGGAGCCTTTCTCTATTAAGCCTGTTGTCTTGATGGCAGAATGTACTTTGAGCAGCAGCTGCATCCTAAGTCTAACATGCTCAATGAAAGAGCAAAGGAAGAAATTAGGCAATAAAGCAGTGAAGGTTACCTAGAAAGTAAATACTCAGCAAGGCTTCATACTTTGACAACTGGAGGAAGTGTGTGCCATCTGCATAGGTGGACTGTCCCCATAGCAAACAGACTAAAGGTGAAAAGAGACGGATACAGGAAATGGGGGGCTACTTCTTCAGGGCCCTCTTCAATACAGGTGCCTCTTTTATGACACTACAGTCAATGCCCGGAAGAAGACTGCAGATCAGAACACCAAAAGCCTTATTGATGGAGACTTCCAAGATCCATGAGCCCCAATTATCTTTGTCACAAGGTGTAAAACTGAGCAAAATCATTTTATAGTGGAGCTTTAAGAGGAGGGTAAGCAGGACTGGAAAGACAGCTCAGTGGTTAAAAGCACTGCCTGCTCTTCCAAGGAATCTGCATTCAATTCCCTGCACATATGTAGCAGACCACACCATCTGTAACTCCAGTTTCAGGGGATCTGACTCCCTCTTCTGGTCTCTCCAGGCACCAAACATTTATTGGTACATGGGTGCATGCAGGCAAAACGCTCATGCACATAAAACTTTTTAAGAGAGAAGAGGAGGAAGAGGGGAGACTCAAAATGGTGATACTGGGACAAATGGAGAGACATAGAAGATGGTTAACAAGTAAGAGACAAAATCCAAAAGGACAATAATTGATCTCAAATATCAGAATGCCCTCAATACACAAAAGGAGTGAGATTTCTTCCTTGTAGCTCTCAAGGTCAAGGGTAAGCCCTGCTGGTGGGTGTTAGAGAGAGGCAGGTTCCTGGCTCAATAAAAAAAAAGGCACATTTCAGTAAATCATCTAAAGCAAAGCAAGTTTGTAATTCAAAGTCAAAGACAGTAAAAAAAAAAATGTTTTTAACGACTGCTTTCAAAGTTCGAAAAAAGAGTGCTGGACACTGGAGCTGGGGATACATAATAGAATCAGAAGTTCTTAGTTCCCTGTCTAGTAAGAAAGAATACTAAACCCAACACCCTGTAAGACTGCTCTCCTAAAATTGAGAGGTTCATGTGGGTCTTGACTTTTCAGCAAGTTGCCTTGCACATGATAGCTCAAATTATCTTGACCCATATAAGTCTGTAAGGCTGGACTAGAGTCTCTGCAAAGAGTGTGCACGAAACACTGCGGACCACAAATTTCCCTCGGGACTTCCAGGTATGCATCAAAAGGATAACTCTGCTTTGACCTCTTTGGACTTGTCATTTCAACTATTCAAATATCTGTGTTTTATCCTCCAGTTGGATACTAGTCTTTTTTACCTGTACAGCTACAGAGACTAACATAGTATCTTTCCTTGAACAGGCTGGATCCAAGCCAAAGAATGGAGGCAACCCACTCCATCAAGGTCTTGAACAACATCTGTGTTTTTTCAGCTCAGCATTTGCCATCCATCACCGAGGAGTCCGGAACAGAAAAGTACAAGGTCATTTTCCTGAACCCCAGCAACTCCATTCTCCAAGGTTGGAACATTTTCTCCCTTTCTGCAAACAGTAGACCAGATGGTCCCCCAAATCTTGGCTTCTGTGGCTTAACTCTAATTACAATGTTAGTTAGCAATGAGTCTGGTGATTCAAAATCACCGGTAGGGTCTTTCCAGGCAGTCAGGCTTTTCTTGTGTGCTCACTAAGAACAGGGTAGGTTTGTGGGTTTGTCATCAGCCTTGAGCTGGCTTCCTGTACTGTAATTGCTTAGAAATGAAATGAGCCCAGGGTTACCCAACCCTAGCTGAAAGCAATGAGCACTCCAGGAGAGGGAAGGAAGCCGCAGCCAGATGGCTAAGTAGCCTCTGACGGTATTGCAGTCAAACTGGGAGGCACAAATCAGGAAACACACCTCAACTGTGTAATGCCACGAACCAGGTGTCAGACTCAGAGGTGCACACGTGTCTGCCTCAATGTTTTGTATGATTTAAGAAGAACCTTAAAACTAAGCCCTTGAAACTGGAAGCATTGGAAATAATGTTTCCAATGTCATCTGATCCACACCTTTCTGAAGACAGGAAGGTCCCACCAAAAACCTCCTTCAAATTCAGTTCACTTTCCATGAAGGAAACTCAACTTCACGAGTCATCCCAATTTTAGTACAATTACTATTGGGGTTTGCTTTGCTTTTGGTAACATACCTGCCAACTCACTTTAGCTTGTACATGCTAGATCTTGTTCTATTCCCTAGAGATTAGCAGAAAGATTGGGGAGAGGCCCCTGTGTCCATGGGTGAACCCTTTTCAAACAATTAAGGAAGCTTTTGGTTTCTCCTAAATCTTTATTTCTTTAAATATCCCAAGCTCCTAATTGCTCATTACTTAGTTTAATCTCAAGTCTCCGCAGCTCACCTGCCTCTATCTTTCTCTGGGGAAATCTGTTCCCTGCCACGCTAAGTGTAGCTGATTAGCTTCTACCCACCTGACCCACCCTCTGGCCACCTTTGATTGATCCCAAGAAGCCATCTGGCACAAGCACAGCCCCATGAGCATCCTGTATCTTCAGTTCAGAGAGAAAATATGAGTGTAAGATTAGTCTTCTGTCCTCAGAACTGGAACCAAACCTAGAGATCACCATTGCACACCTCCCTTCCATTTACTTCAAGCTCACTGTGATATCCCAAATGCTTGATTGTAAAACTGAAGCCAAGAACTTCTTGGGGGAAATAGGGTTGTATGAGAAGCCAGAACCAAATGGGTCTGTGAGGGTGGAGGGGAGGATGATGTCAGAATAAAAAAATAGTACCCAAACTTGTTGCTGTGTTTGGACCAGGTACACAGGGATGGTGAGCTTGTGTTGAAATTTCAAGTGGTTTTAAACACATTCCATGTGCTTGGGTTATTGACACTCTGCTTTCTGAGCCAGAAGATTTGCAATCCTGAGACTTGGTTTTGGTCAGCTGAAAATATGTGAACCTTCAAAACAACAGAGCCTGTGTGACTTTCCAGAAGAAAACAGGGGTCAGAGTTCAAAAGCATCAATCTAGAGCAGACCTCACAGCCAAAAACAACAGTTTATTCTCGTTAGTGAACAGTTTTCTTTCAACTGGGTTGGCAGTTCCAGATATCCTGTGACATTAAAGTGACCTAACAAAAACCTGTCACTCCCACATCCAAACACTGCTTAGAACCCAGTGATCCACACTGTGGGAAATGACCTGCCTTAGTCCAAAAATAATCTTATCATTTTATAACTCAACAGACTGTCCACTTTTGCTTGGCCAGGTACTCTGTCATGATGTGCAGCCTTGCCTCAGGTCCAGACTCAAGGGTACACTGAGGCCTCCAAAGGGTGAGACAAACCAAATCAATACTCTTTACAACTGATTATGTCAGTTATTTACCATAGTGGCAGAAATGTCTGGAAACATCATCATCCATACAAGCGATTGTACAAGAGAAGTGAGATGAAGTCAAGGACATGGGAGCCCATGTAGGGAAGGAAGGGCATTTCCTACATGAAACAGAGAGAAACAGGGTGAATAGATTGCTGCATCCACTCAACAGTCATGCAGTGTGTTCACTGTGAGCTCAACATTATGACAATATCAAAGTTGTAATTGGGGCAACAGCATTATGTCACTCACCATGTGGGAGACATTATAGACAAGGAGGAAATTACAGTTAACTGGAAGAAGCAGGAGACACTGAAAGGGAAGTGCTACAAAGAGAATCCTAACTCAGCCTAGAGGCACTGGGCAAGACTTCTAAGAGGAATCAATATTAAAGTTGAGACCTAATGAAAATGCTGTACAAAAATCAGCCATATGAATACGACTGGGACAATATATGAGGCCACTGGCAGTGGGTCCAAGATCTAACACCAATGCACAAACTGACTCAATGGAGCCCATTCTATATGGAGAGATACCTTGCTCAGTCTAGACACAGGGGTGTGGTGGGTGGAGAGGTTTTGGTCCTGCCTCAATGAGATGACGGAACAGACTTAGTAGACTTCCTAGGGGAGGTCTTACCCTCTCCAAGGAGCAGACGGGAGGTGGGGGTGTGGGGGGTTGGAGGAAAGGAGGGAGGGGGAGCAGAATTCAAATGTAAAAAAAATTAATAAAAAAATTAAAAATCAGCCATGCGAACACAAGGTGACTAGGTATGGAAGGTGGCTGAGGCATGTGCTCTGCATCATGCATTGTGGCTTTAAACCCTGGCTGTGTGGTTTGCCAGCTGCATGACCTTGAGTGGGTACGAATTCTCTGTGTCCCACAGTCTTTACTTGGTGAGAGAGGATGATAACCCCTTCCTTGTAGAGTGCTGAGAAGAGTATACTAAATAAACAAAGAGCCTTGTGACTTGTGACAGCATCAAAGGAACGATTGAGTTTGTTTTTTAAGAATAAGAAGAAACAGCCTATGCAAAGGCTAAAATGTAAGAAAAAATCATGATGAGCTCAAGGACAGTGGGTCAGCATTGCCAGGGAGAGCACTGGAGAAATTTAAATGATATGCCTGCAAGAGAGAAGCAGAGTCATGGAGGGATGACTGGTGCACAGTGGTGAGTGACAGATGGGAGAGTACCATCATTACATCCTTAGTGTCCCCCAAAGGCCTATGTGTTAGAGGATCAGTACCCAAGATGGAGCTATCTAACAGGCGGTAGCCTAGTAGGAGGACTGTAGACCACTGGGGGCATATCCTCAAAGGGAACTGTAGGATACAGGTCCCTTCTTTTTGTCTCTCTTCTTCATCCCATCCCTGAACAGAATGCTCTGCCACACAGCCATGCCCTGACATGCCACCTAAGCCCAGGGCTCAAACCAAGAGGGTCAACCAATTATTGACTACAACCTCCACAACTATGAACCAAAATAAACCTATTTTCTTTATAAACTGATGGCTGCAGGCAGCTGTTACAGCGAAAGAAAACTGTCAAACATGGAGGGAAATCCACACTATTATTCTAGGGACAAAGTCATAGCAACTATCTCAAAACCACTCTCTGGAGGGGGAAAAGGACAATGGAGATGAGATTCCAATAAGAGTTACAAAGGCTGGGACACCAAGTGAGAGACAGTCAGGGTCAGGAGGGATGTGGGACAAGAAGAAAAGCCAAGTTCTTTTTACACAAAAGTTCCTACAATAGTAGTGGGATCCATCAAGTAGTAGGGCAGAAAGGGAACCTCTGCCTGTTGAGGACTCAACTTCTGATCCTATCACTCACGTGTCCATATGTGACAGTGTCTACACTGCCTCACCCTGTGTCTCGGTAAGCAGGGGCTTGTCTTGAACTGGTCATTTAGAATCTAGAAACCACAGACCCTTTATGAATCCATGAAGATGCACACAGCTTGTCACAGTGGCTTTGTAACATGTTTTAAAGGGGGATTAAGTCTTAACAAATTAAAAGGAGAGCTGGGACTGAAATGTGCAATACCATTCTGGATGGCTTTCCCAGACCATGGCAGCTCTCATGAATCTAGAATCCCACCTTCACCAACTATCAAGCACCTGGTCTACAAGGGTCCATAACCTTGAGATTAGAAGCACAGAACCAGAAAGTCCTGGATTCAATCCCAGCTCTGAAATCTGCTGGCTAAACAACCACAAGCAAATTATCAATCTCTGTAATCTTAATATTTTGGTGTGGGTTTCGGCTGGGTTTTCAAGAGAAGGTCCCATGTAGTTCAGTCCCGCCTCATACTCACTATGTAATGAAAAACAACCTTGAACTTCTGATCCACCATACTCCACTTCCAGGTTCTGGGATTGCAGGTATGGGCTAGCACATCCAGCTTTATGCAATGCTGGGGGTCAAACCCAAGGCCTTACACATGCTAAGCAGCTGCTCTCCCAACTACCCTAAATTGCTTCATTCCCAGCCCCCTTAATTTCTTAAAAATATAAACTCTAGATTAAAAAGGTATTTTCAGCTCACACAGTTGTTACAAGGAAAGAGATAATTCAAGTCCTGCTCATTGGCAGATGCCTTCCTAAGGCTTGCCAAATCTGCATATAAAAGCTGAACTATGCATTGGGTAATAGTTTTCTTTAAATCAACCTACATTTTCACTTAAATTCCTGTACTTTGCAGGAAGTGTTACATAGCTGCCACAACTGAGTGCTGTAGATTGATAGCAACCATAATAACAAAAGTAAAAAGAATCATCTGAAATGTTCATCTTAGTCAATGAAACTCACATTTTTTGTTGAATTCCAGTGGAATACCCTTTGCTGTTGGGGGTTCTGGGCCTGGGACTACCTTCTCTGTGTTAATGTGGAAATCACAAGGATTAAAAAGTTAAAAATATCCAGGCTTCTAACTAAAACTTTCTCCTTGAAGAAATACGAAAAGGAAATCTAAAACGGAAACTCTGATTTAGCATTATTCAGAGTCTCAAGTGGGCATCACCTAAAACATTCTCTCACAGGACATGTGTATTAGTGACATGTGGTACACTGAGGTCAGGCACTCAAAGTACTCAATACTAGAATTGGTCTGAAGTAAGTGGGGGAGTGGCCATTTTTGCTAATATTGGTGACAGAGGCAAAAAAAGACATACTTGGACAAGGCAGTCACCTGCCCACTCCACCACCACCCACACTGGGTACTGACAACCTGGCATGTCACAGATACTTCTAGAATCTTCAAAGTCTTTTACTCCTATGTGTCTTTCAAAGCCAATTATCCAATAGTGTATCTTTAATTCACCTTCTCTGTCCATGTCCATGACCACCCATCCTGTGACCTAGGATCTCATCCCACCCTCTATGAGTCCTAACCCTGCAGAATACATCTGGAAACACTGCCCGGAGGACTCTCTCCTTACCCTCAACCCCATGCTGGTCAGAGGTAGCAGCCCTCTTTACCTTGATGTTTGGACTAAGTGCATAAACTTGTGTGGTGATAATGATTTGTGTCTGTCTTCTCCCTTCAGTTACACATTTCCATAAGCCATGGACTAAACATCCACCTTGGTACCCTTGCTCACAAGAGTGCCTGGTTCTGTTTTCATAGATGTAATAGTGAATTGTTAGATGTGTGGATGATGGATGGGTGGGTGGGTGGTGGGTAGATGGATGGACAAATGCATGGATATTGGATGGAAAAAAGGTAGAAGAAATGGAAGAGGAGAAGGAAGGAGGAAGGAACATTTATGGATTATATTACTTCTGACTTTCTCCATTCCTAGAGAGAAAGGAAAAGGAAACCATGACAGAGCTCACTAAGTTCCCTCTTGTCCCATTTCTGTACATCACCCTCACAAACCATGCCTAGCACTTTCCTCATCGTACAAATATCTAATGGTTGCTGTAGCCTACACAGAATACCTTGGCTCCCTGCCAGAAAACAAACATGGCTAAAAATAAAGAAAAATGAGTAAATAACAACAGTGATGTCTCACACTTTGAAGTTTGGGGAATGAATTCCAAATGGGAACTGAATTCAAAACCAAATGTTTGGCTTTCAGTGAAACCAGCTACTTGGCTGAGAGCCTCAGCCCCTTCTGAGACCACTTAGGAAATGTAGCCTTGGACTCCTCCTGAGAGTAGCTGCCTCTTCTACACCTTTCTCAGACATGGGAGAAATTACTGCCAAGGAAAGCAAGCTTCAAACTTCCTACCCACTCCCTGGAGGTTATTGCCTGAGTTTGAATGCCTTCTGCCTTGGGAACTTTCCAAGTAGTTTCTCGGGAACAACGTGTGCTTGGGGAGGGTTTAAACAAACCAGATGTGTTCCTTTTCTTTTGCTATAAAAAATATCCTGACAAATGCAATGTAAGGAAGAAAGGGTTTACTTTGGCTTTGGTTCCAGGGGCATAGAGTTCATCTCATTACAGTGGGCAAGGCAGGGCATGGCTGCAGGAGCAGAAAGCTGGATGATGACATTTCTATCCACACACAAGAAGCAGAGAGAGAGAGAGAGAGAGAGAGAGAGAGAGAGAGAGAGAGAGAGAGAGAGAGACTAGGAAGGGGAGGGTGGACTAAAAATCTTTAAAGTCTACCCCCATTGACATACTTCCTAAAGCCAGGCTCCACTTCCTAATGTTCCTATGACCTTCCCAAGGGCACAACTAACTGGAGACCAAGTGTTTAAATACATATCTCACATTCACACACACACACTCACACACACACTTGTGTGCATACACACAAATACAAGGTGGGGAGCACTTTTAATATGGAGAGTCAGATTTCTCAGGCATCTTTCTCTGACAGCACATACCTACTTATATACCCTGACCCTTGGGACAAAGTGAGCTTCCAAAGAGGAAGTGAAATTGGAAGGGTCAATTGAGCAACTGTCCAGGTATGCTAGGAGAGAACACTGAGGGGAGCCCAGAAAGCAGAACAGAACAGCTTGTATGTACCTCACTGTGCAGCTGTAGGCTCCTGCAAAAGCACAAAGTGAACCCCATGTTAAAGACCTCGATTCTTCATCCTAGAGGTACCACATCTGGTTTTCACCCCTTTCCTTCTGCTGACATCTTCAGCAACATGCCATGACAACACTTGTAGGCCCCCTTTTATGGTCATTATGTTAAAGTCTTATTCCAGCCTGTCTGCGCCATCACCCTTCAAATACATGAATGCAAGAAAATGTAGTCCTGGGTGAGTTATCCATCTTAGAAGATGGTTTGAGATGCTGACCACATATGTATAGTTTTAGGGAGCCATAGCAGCCTAAGATACACTGTGCCAATTTCTTCACATCTCAGTTTAAATTCCTCATCTTCAAATTAGGAATAGTCATGTCCTTGAGGATGGGTTATGAACATAAAATCAAATAATATAACATATATTAGGTGGTAGTGTGTACCAAATGTTTGTCTAAGGTTAAAACTGAATTCAGGCTGGAGAAATAGAAAGGCATTCCAGAGGGCCCAGATTTGGTTCCCAGCACCTACATGGTAGCCCACAATCATCCATAACTTCAGGGTTTCTGATGCCCTCTTCTGATTTCTTGGGCAACAGGTATGTGTATCATACACATACAAACAGACAGACATAACATATGCACAAATAAATCTTTTTTTAAAGGAGTGAATGTCTTTGCCCTGACTTTCAGTTAAGAAGATGCAGGTAGATCCTTGACTCACTCTTAAAGCAACCTGCTTCATCCCTGGCTTTCTTTTTTTTTTTTTCAATTGTATGTATTCATGTGTGTCTATGTGTGGGTTTGTATATATGCATGTGTATATATATAAATATGCATATTTGTGGGCTCCAGAAGAGTGAGTTGGGTTCCCTGGAACTGGAGTTGCATGAGACCACAGGCTTCTTGATATGAATGCTGAGAACCAAGCTCTAGTCCTCTGCTGTAGTATATTTTCTCGCCCAGTGAGCCATCTCTCCAGACCTCCCAATTCTTTTTTTAGTTCCTGGCTTTCATAAACCATTCCTCTTTGCCCCAACTCCTGACACCTAGGACTCATGTCCTGTGTTCAGAGGCAGTCAATAGGAGCAGTGAATCGTGTCCAGGTAATAAAGAGGCATGGTGCAATTAAAGAATTTAAAAGAACACTGACGAGATGGAACTTGTTATTACAGAGGACCAGGGTTTGGTTCCCAGCTCACATGCATCTGTAACTCCAGTTCTAGGACATCTGAAACCCTTTTCTGGCTTCTGTGGGCAGCAGACACACATGTACATATACAGCTATGCAGGCAAAATACTGATGCACTTAAAATAAAATAAATCTAAAAGAAATAAAATAAAATAAAATAAATCTACCTAAAATTTTCTTTCTTATTTAAATTTTTCCTACAATACATTTTGATCATATTTCCCCTTCCTAAAAAAAATTGTAAAGCAACAAAAGTCAGTCTGATTTTATTATCTCCAGTCACTGGCAGCTCTAAACAATATCAATAGCAAAATCATCTCCACATACCCACTGTACAGAGTCCTAGCTGAATTCCTGCCTGGGCTCAGACTCCACCTGAAGGAGTCAAAAGCCACCAGGAACTCTTCTAGCAATAAGGAGCACATCTGATTCTTCATCTGTTTCTACATATACAGACAAATACTGGGCATGGTGTCATATGCCTATAGTCCTAGCACTCAAGAGAAGCAGGCAGATCTCTATGAGTATGAGACCAGCCTGATCTACAGGGAGAGTTCCAGATCAGCCAGAGCTACATAGTAAGATCCTGTCTTAGAGAAACAAACGGAAAACCTTTTAGCATATGTTAGTGGTATAGTAATGAGCATAGCTGCCTTCCAGAGAACTTGAGCCTTTTGGTACCAACAATTTTGAGAGGATCACAATATGAGGCTAAAGATCCTTCAGGCCATCCTATGGCAGACAAGCCCCAACCAGAGTGGGTCCAAGAGGTCAGATCCAAGCTCTCCTCTTTCTCCAGCACTCTTGCTTATTTGACATCACACAATGAGCCCTTTAATTTGGAAATCAAGGTTTGACTCATGAAGCCTTAGGTCTGTGGTTTTTATAATAGCAGGAAATGGAAACACAGCTCACGTGCACACACCCACAAGTACACACACACACACACACACACACACACACACACACACACACACACACACACACAAATGACAGAGCTGGAGGGGATCTCTCATTCAAACCTCACAGAAAAGAGAACTAGGGGACCAGCCCAGGGTCTCACAGCAAATGAGTGACCAAGAAGAGAAATAAGCACCTAACTGTGGCCTGAGGAGCCGGGAACAGTGTACACAGCATGAGGTCTGCACTGGCACACAGTGAATGGTTGACGATCACTGGTCACTATTGTGTTGTCATGATTCTCCGGTTTCGCTGTTACGTTACATCAGTGACTTTTCCTGCATGTGATAAAACACTCTGACAAAAGCAGAGAAGAATTTGTTTTGATTTTCAGTTCTGGGGTACAGTTCACCATGGTGGCTAGAGCTTGAAGCAGCTGGTCAAGCTGTATCCACAGTCAGGAAGCAGAGAGAGATGAATGCTACTGTTCAACTTGCTTTCTCCTTACTCAGTTCAGAATCCCAGGCGATGGAATGGTACCACCTGCACTGGAGATGAACCTTCCCACCTCAACTAAGCTAACATGGCGTGCCCAGAGGTTTGTCCCTTTGGTGATTCTAGATCCCATCACAATGACAATTAGTGTTGGCCTCACAGTAGTTAAAAAAAAAAAAAAGACTAAGTCCACATCTCTAACCTTTGGGGTCTGACTTCCCAGTTTCCCCTTCCATAGTGAGCATAATATAAGTGCTTCTCACATGTCCTGGTGATAGATAAATCAACCCTATCACTTCTCAGAGATCCTCCTATATTGTACGAACATCTCTATTCTGAGAAGCCTATCACACTCCTGTTTCTATTATACAACTCTATATTATAATGAGTCAATTTAAGAAATCTATCCCCTGGTCTCTTGTGTCCACTGGTTAGATTTAATCCTAGATTTAATCCTCCAAGCATTGAGCCTTTTACAAAGAGATTTTGATGTTAAATTAGAACATGTAGGTCCCTGGATAGAAAGCATCCAATTAACCTGACAGGGTGGTTAAAAAGATATATAGTATCTTCCATCAGTCATTCACCTCAAGAAAGACAAGGTCAGTCTTTATCTTAATAACAGAGAGGACACCTTAACCATGACAAGTCTGAAGCACACATCAAAACAATAAGCTTGCAAAGGCAAATGCCCTCGATTAGGTAAATTAGAATGAGTGCCTCAACAGGGGCCCCTTGCCTTGATGGGAGGAGAGAGGAAAGCATGTCTCTGTCAATCCTCCTTCAGAAAAGACAGCATTGATTAGATGCTGACAGGTATTTGTGTCAGAAGAGCACCAATAAGCAACAAATAAAAGGAATGCTTCCGACATCCTCTTTCCACTCCATAGCACATATAACAATCCATGCCAACCTACAGCTGTAGACAACTCTCTTTGTACCTTTCTTTAAAAGTTCATCAGCTTAAGTGGTCCTCATAGAAATCCTGTGATATAATTTGAAAGGGGGGAGAGGGGAAAATAATGAACAGGCCAGAAATCAGAAGTCCATTAAAGCATCAAACAGCTCTGAAAAATAGCAAAAAAAAAAAAAAATCATCTCTCTCCATTAACAAATATTTAGCCAGGAGTTAAACCTGGGTCCCCTGGAGAGCAGCCCATGCTCTTAACTACTGAGCCATCTCTCCAGCCTGGAATATCCTTTTTTAAAGCTTTGCTTTCCATTCTTATACCAGGAACTACTATATGTTCAGTAAAAATATAACGATTTGTAACATGCAATAGTCCCAAATCTTAGCTGAGGTTTTTTTCATTTTTTATTATCTTTAATTACTCATATTTACATATCCATCCCCCCCATTCCCTCACACTCCCATCCTCCCATGTTCCCCACCCAACCCACCCCAACCACACCCTGACTCCTCTTCAGGGATAGTGAGGACTTCTGCCAAAGACCTACAGAGTCTGTCATATTGTTTGGGGGAGGGTCTAGACCCTCCTTGCTGTATCTGGGCTGCAATAGTGTCCCTCCATAGGGAATGGGCTCCCAAAGTCCATTTGTGCTCTAGGGATAGAGACTGGCTCCACCGTTAGAGATCCCTTAGACAGTCTTGGCCTCCTAGCTGGAACCCACATTCAGAGGACTTGGTTTGGTCCAATGCTGTTTCCCCAGCTTTATGACTAGGGTCTCCATGCTATCAGTAGGTCAGGTCCACTGTTTCTTCAGGTCTCTCCATCCCTGTTTGGCTCTATGCTCAACCCTCCTCCCTCTCCACAACTGAATTCCAGTAGTATGGTTCAGTGCTTAGCTATGGGTGTTTGTTTCTGCTTCGAACAGAAACTGGATGAAGACTCTCCTTCCTCTCCCTGCCCCCAGGCTCCAATTTGGTCAGGGGTTCTTGTATCCATCCCCTTCTTCAAGGGACTATGCAATCTTCTCTTGATGTCCTCCTTGTTTCCTAGCTCCTCTTGCAGTGTGGAATGGAGACTAGTAATCCTTTGCTCTATGTCTAAAAATCAAAAATGAGTGAATACATACCATGTTTATCTTTCTGTGATTGGGTTACCTCACTTAGGATGGTTTCTTCTAGTTCCACCAATTTGCCTGCAAATTTCAAGATTCCATTGTTCTTTTCCGCTTATTAGTGCTCCATTGTGTAAATGTACCATATTTTCTCTATCCATTCTTCAGTTGAGGAACATCTAGGTTGCTTCCGGGTTCTGGCTATTACAAATAATGCTGCTATAAACATAATTGAACATATGTCCTTATTGTATGAGTGTGCATTCTTTGGGTATATGCCCAAGAGAGGAATTGCTGGATCTTGAGGTAGACTGATTCCCATTTTCGTGAGAAACCACCATGCTGATTTCAAAAGTGGTTGTACAAGTTTGCACTCCCGCCAGCAATGGAGGAAAGTTCCTCTTTCTCCATGTCCTCTCCAGCATAGATTACCATTGGTGTTATTGATTTTAGCCGTTCTGACAGGAGTAAGATGGTATCTCAGAGTGGTTTTGAGTTGCATGTCTCTGATGGCTAAGGATGTTGAGCACTTTCTCAAGTGTCTTTCAGCCACTTTGGATTCCTCTGTTGAGAATTCTCTATTTAGTTCTGTGCTCCAGCTTTTAATTGCATTGTTTGGTGTTTTGGTGGCTAGTTTCTTGAGTTCATTGTATATTTTGGAGATCAGCCCTCTGTCAGATGTGGAATTAGTGAGGATCTTTTCCCATTCTGTGGGCTGGCGTTTTGTCTTACTGACTGTGTCCTTTGCCTTACAGAAGCTTCTCAGATTCAGGAGGTCCCAATTATTAATTGTCAATCTCAATGTTTGTGCTACTGGTGTTATGTTCAGGAAGCAGTCTCCTGTACCAATTTGTTCAAGGGTGCCACCTACATTCCCTTCTAGGAGGTTCAGTGTGGCTGAATTTATGTTGAGATCTTTGATGCTTTTGGACTTAAGTTTAGTGCATGGGATAGATATGGATCAATCTGCAATCTTATGCATGTCTGAATCCAATTGTGCCAGCAACCATTTGTTGAAGATGCTATCTTTTTTCCATTGTATAGATTTAGCACCATTGTCAAAAATAAGGTGTTCGTAGGTGAGTGGATTAATATCAGGATTTTCAATTCAATTCCATTGGTTTATCTGTCTATTTTTGTGCAAATACCAAGCTGTTTTCAGGACTATGGCTCTTTAATAGAGCTTGAAGTCAGGGATGGTGATGCTTCCATAAGTTTCTCTATTGTACAGGGTTGTTTTGGCTATCCTGGGTTTTATGTTTTTCCATATGAAGTTGAGTACTGTTCTTTCAAGGTCTGCAAAGAATTGTGTTGGGATTTTGATGGGAATTGCATTGAATCTGTAGATTGATTTTGGCAAGGTTGCTATTTTTACTATGTTGATCCTACCTATCCAAGAGCATGGGAGATCTTTCCATTTTCTGGTATATTCTTCAATTTCTTTCTTTAAAGACTCAAAATTCTTACTATACAGGTCATTCTTGTTTTTGGTTAATGTTATCCCAAGATATTTTATGTTGTTAGTTGCTATTGTAAAGGGTGATGTTTCTCTGACTTCTTTCTCAGCACATTTATCTTCTGTATATAGTAGGAAATTTTCTTCAATGATTTTGTTGAATAAGTTTTCTGTACCTTTGAGCTGAATTTCTTCGCCTTCTTCTATACCTATTATTCTTAGGTTTGGTCATTTCACAGTGTTCCATATTTCCTGGATATTTTGTGTAGGATTTGTTGGACTTGAGATTTTGTTTGGTTGATGACTGTATATCCTCTAATGAGTCTTCAACACCTGAGATTCTCTCTTCCATCTCTTGTATTCTATTGGTTATGCTTACATCAGTGGTTCCTGATCATTTACCCAGCTTTTCTATTTCCAGCATCCCCTCATTCTGTGTTTTCTTCATTATTTCTAATTGTGCTTTCAACCCGTGAACTGTTTGAATTGTTTCCTTCACTTGTTTGGTTGTTTTTTCCTGGTTTTCTTTAGATTCTTTAAGGGATTTGTTTATTTCTTGAATTTTTTGGTTTGTCTTTTCCTCCATTTCATGTAATTTTTTGCTTGTTTTATCTTCTATTTCTTTAAGGGATTTTCTTGTTTCCTCTTTAATGGTCTCTATCATCTTCATAAGATAAATTTTAAGGTCCATCTCTTCATCCTCTACACTGGGCTTTACAGATCTTGCTGGTGTGGAGTCCCTAGATTCTGGTGGTGTCATAATGTTCTTTCTGTTGTTGTTGAGTGTGTTCTGTCTTCTTCCCATCCCTTCTTCCAGTTGGTGCAGTGGGGTCTCTCACTCTCTCAGTTGGCAACCAGATGGCAGAGGGAGGTGGGTGGACAAGGGTGAGGTGTGTCTGGACTCAGGGTGGGCCTTCCAGTCTGGGCAGGTCCACTCTTGTCTGGGTGGGCTCAGGTAGAAGTGAGCAGGGGGTTGATGGGAGAGGTTGGGGGGCAGAGCAGCACCCAGACTCACCTAAGGCTCGGGCGCCCGCCGGATTAGCTAAGGTATTTTGAGCAATGTTTATTGTCATTGTGTAGCATGATACCGTGTGCAATGAAAAGTGTGAATGTTGAATGTTCAGAATGAAGGCTACTGTGAAGTCATCTGATACAACATGGGCAAGTACTCCCAGAAACAGCACAGTCTCAGTACACATTTGATTTTTTAAATTAATTTTTGGTAGTTGTACATTCAGAAACCTTTTACTTGTGCCAAATAATTTTTGCAACCCCCACATTCATTTACAAAATTGACATGGAGTCTTGTGTCATGGGGTCATAGTTTGAAAGAAAATGGTCCCCAAAGGGAGTGGCACTATTAGGAAGTATGACCTTATGGGAGGAAGTGTGTCACTGTGAGCTGGGCTTTGAGGTCTACTGTGCTCAGATTACTTCCAGTGTCACAAACCACTTCATGCTGCCTGCAAGATGAAGGACTCTCAGCTACTTCTTCAGCACCAGGTCTGCCTGCACGCCACCATGTCCCACCATGATGATAATGGCCTGAACCTCTGAACTGTAAGCAAGGCACCCCAATTAAATGGTTTCCTTTATAAGAGTTGCCATAGTCATTGTGTCTCTTCACAGCAATAGAAGCCCTAACTAAGAGTCACAGCCCATAATTTAATCATTTCCAGAGGTTGTGCTCATGCTATAAAGAGTAAGGGGGTAACTGCTTCCTGTGGAAGCCTGAAAAGCTGATTTTGGTCCCTGGGAGTGGGAGGACAGAACAGACTCCTAAACCTTGTCCTCTGACCTATAAACACACACACACACACACACACACACACACACACACACACACACACGTGCTATGGAGCTCATAGCCAAGGAAACACACACATGCACATAAACAATAATAGTAATTAATAGTAATAAATGAAATAATAATATCTCAATTTGAAAGAATCTGTACTTTACATAATATGATGGTGAAATCTGTCAACTTGGTTGTATTAAGAAATGCATATGGTATTAGAGAAGCACATATTTGGGCAGAAAAGTGAAGACATTTCCAGAGAAAATTAATTAATGGGGGAAGACATGTCTTGGATATGGAAGGCAAAATCCAACAGGCTGGGGTCTTGAACTGAATAAACAAGGCAAACAATCAAGCATCATGATCCCTTGTCTCTGGCTTCTGATACAATAAAATGTCAACCAAGCAACCTCCTGCTACCACAGACAGGAGCTGCTCCTCCCACCATGCCCTCTTAACTGTGGTGGACTATATCCCCTGAACCTGGAGACAAAATAAACCTGTCTTTCCTTAAGTCATTTGTGTCAACTGTTTGCCCATGGCAATGAGAAAAGCAGTCAATTTAGATGGCATGTATAGAAACACACTTTAATTTACAATGTTTTCAGTTTATAAAGGGTTTTTGAATGGAACCTCAACACAAGGGGGGGGAGCATATGCAGCCATACATCATCAATGTGTGGTATGGAACCACTGGTGGCCAATAGTGGACCTATATTGCCTCATTTAACAAGCACAGTACATTATTGATATATAGATATAGATATAGATACATAGAGATATATTGGTATATATATATATATATATATATATATAGAGAGAGAGAGAGAGAGAGAGAGAGAAAGAGAGAGAATATATATTATAATCAATACAAGGGGGAAATGGAGGATCAGAAATGTTGAGTTGGGGGAAGAATAGAGGAGAGCAGGATGAGAGAAACTGTATTAGAGGGAGCCATTATAGGTCCGAGAAGAGATCTGGCACTAGGGAGATTTCCAGAGATCTACAAGGATGACACGAACTAACAATCTAGGCAATGGTGGAGAGGATAACCTAAATGCCCTTCCCCTAAAATGAGATTGATGACTACTTTTTATGCCATCCTAGAGCCCTCATCCAGTGGCTGATGGAAGCAGAGGCAGACACCCACAGATATACACTGAACTGAACTCTGGAACCTAGTTGCAGAGAGGGAGGAATGAAGATCAAAGGGGCCAGGACCAGGCTGGTGAAACCCACAGAAACAGCTGGCCTGAACAAGGGGGATCACATGGACCCCAGACTACTGTCTGGGAGGCCAGCACAGGACTTATCCAGACCCCTGAACATGGATGTCAATTAGGAGGCCTTTGCACTCCAGGGGGCCCCTGGCAGTGGATTAGTATTTTTCCCTGGTGTAAGAAGGGACTTTGAGAGCCCATCCCATGTGAAGGGATGCACTCTTGGCCTGGACACATGTGGGAGGGCCTAGGCCCGGCCCAGGATGATGTGGTGGACTTTGGGGAGCCACCATCAAGGGCCCTACCCTGCCTGGGGAGTGGAAGGTGGATGGGGTAGGGAGGGGGGGGATTGGGGGGAGGGGAGGGAGAGGGAGAAGGGATTGACATGTGAAGCAAGCTTGTTCCTAATTTGAACTAAGAAAAAAGAATGAAAATAATAATATTATACATATATAATAGGAGAGAGGAAAGAGATTGAGGAAAATTGGCTCATGGAAGTTCAGAAATACAGTGATCTGCCATCCACAAGCTAAAGACCCAAGAAATCCAGGGATATTATTATAGTCCAAGTATGAAGACTACTGAAGCAATTATGCTAATCCCAGTACAAGGGCAGAACAAGACCAATGTCTGACTCAAGCAGTCAGGCAGAAAGTAGCCAATCCTTCCTTCAACCTTCTATTGTATTTAGCACTTGGTGGAATAAATGATTCCTGTTGGTGCTGGGAAGGGTAGTCTACTCTGAATTCACCAGTTCAAATGCCAGTCTCATCTGAAAATACCCTTAGCCAACATATTCAGAAATAATATTTGATGTGAGCCAGTCATGGCCCAGTCAAGTTCACACATTAAAATTAGTCATCAAGATCATTGGTTCTTTTTGTGAACTGGTGTTTTTTAGACATTATTCACATTATGGTATTCTATTCTCACTTTTATTCCTATAAGGAGGAGAGAAGAATCACAGAAGAAACAAGTCCATCTTTGAGTCCTCGATTCTGCTCTTCAAGGACTCCTCAAGTCTTTATCTTTCTAGACTCAATCTTTGTTCCTCATCTATAGCCAATTTTTCCAGCCCTGAGCCCTACTTTTTCTACTTTGTTTTCCAGGTTCATAAAAATTCTTTGTCTTCCTTTAGTCAACAAAATTTACTAAAGTTATTTTGTTTTAGGTTGGCTACTCCGTTACCCCTTCTAAAGTCACCATGAATTCCCCACACAGCTCCTCTGTGCTCCCTGACCATGAATGATGCATCTCTTTCATAACATTGCTGTAGGTATAGAAATGTCCCCAGAGAGCTCAAAACATACATACATACATACATACATACATACATACATACATACATACATACACACATAAATGGCTCTATCCACAAATAGAGCAAAATTCCCACTCAATCAGGCAAATGAATTTCTCTTTCACCCTATGGGAACTCTGTGGACTTAGTTTGGCTTATGACATTGTTTTGGCCATCTATCATCAATGTGTGATATGGAACCACCGGTGGCCAATAGTGAACCTATATTGACTTATTTAACAAGCACAGAACATTATTAATAAATGTCCCCACTCTGGTCCCTTGTATGCAAGTGATTTACTTTCATTCCACATATTTGCAGTCTGAAATCACTTTTTTATGCTTGTTCATTCTTCTCTCCCAAAAATATATACGTTTTATGAAAACATCAGTTTTCCTAACATCGTGTTCCATGAGCTAAATACAGTGCCTGGTTCATAATAGATGTGGGACCAATATCATTTGGGTGCAGTGTTGGATGAGAGCAGTGAGGCAAAGATGTTCCCTCCACTAAAGGGTTTTAAAACTACATTTACTCATGTTTTATGCCCCTATTGTTAATACTCTGACTTAGTTTCCTCTCACAGGTAAATCTTACACACACTTACATCTCAGCCAAATAAATTCCTCCCTTCTCAGCCACTATAAGGGGAATTTGGCAGCAAGCACTGGAGGCCCATGTCCAAGACATCATTATAGAAACTGAGGAAGTTAAATGGGCTAAGAATATCTCAATACTTTTTCCTTGTGCTGTCCAAGACAGCAGATTTAATCAGATGGATTTAATGACACTCGCTTAACACTCAAATCTGGGAAGCACATTAAGAAATAAGCAGCTTCAAACAGACCAGAACTGTTTACTGAGTTATTGTGTCAGGTGTAATAAAGGATATTTTCTCTCGAAGGAAGCATAGAAGGTCTCAAATTCGAAAACAATCAGAATGATTATTCTTCAAGGTAACATCAAAAGTCCTTCTATCTCTAGCCCACTGTGAGTCTCCTTTTCCACTCCAGGACTCCATACTCCCCTTGTCCTATGACACCTACACTTATAAATCAAATGGATAAATATCTTTACAATGAACTTTGAGTTTTGTTTATACAAATCTGTAAGCTACCCAGTTAGTATTCAGCTTGGAAAATGATGACATAACAATGATTATATTATATGGCACAATTTTCTATGCTTTCAACCCTTTTGAATCTTTGTAACAGCCTTGTTACAAAGATTACTTCTTTTCTCCTCCCCAAAATAACATTAAGAAAACAAACACTGAAGTTTGTCCAATGCCACATAACATGCTATGGCTAAACCAAGGCTAGACCCCAGTCCTAATCCTGTGTCCTTTGCCCTGTTTGAGCCTGGAATGATCACTATTCCTCCCTTTCCAACAGTGGCAGACATTATTTATCAATCATCACCCTTCTTCCTGATGCATCTAGAGGCAACTTTACTTAGAAGCCCTCTTTCATCACTGTTCCAGGCAGTCAGCACCATTCGATCTCAGGTTTCAAGCTGGGAGCTGAAACCTACCTGGCTTGCTGCACTACCCAAGTTGCATCTGTAAGTTAGGAAGCCTTGATGCACTGCTTGCAGTGGGGGATGCACATTCAAGAAATACCGGGGGACTGGGCAGTGGTCATTGAGCAGATCTGACTCTTCTCATTCACATGCCTCACTCTGCTCCTTCCACAACCATGTCAAACAATCTCAATAAGGCTGAGATGGAGAAATTCGATAAGCCAAAATTGAAGAAGACAGAAACACAAGAGAAAAATCCTCTGCCTTCAAAAAGAACGATTGAACGTGAGAAGCAAGTCGGTGACTCATAAGGAGTTGAGCTCCACCAGAGTGTACTGTACACTCAGTGCCTACTTCTCTTCCTTCTTTTAGCTGTTTAGTTTTAGAAGATGCAGAGGTTGAGCCATGTTTAAATGACTTTGCTGCCCCTTTCACAGCAAAGAATCAGAACTACAGACAACAAAGGTTTTCCCTGCCTCTCCAGCCCATCTGCTAGTCTGGCTGACTGGGGAGGAAAAGAACTCACCTGTTGATGAAGGAAAAAGATGGGTGGGAGGTGGTGAAATAGAGAGTAAAATTCAAGATAGTGCAAGACATCCTTCAGGCCATAAAATGCCATTTGTTGTTGTTGTTCAAATTGTTGGAATGCACAATTTTAAACTGCAAATTAAAGTTTTTGGTTGGTTTGGTTTGGGTTTTGGGTTTTTCGAGACAGGGTTTCTCTATGGCTTTGGGACCTTCCTAGAACTCATTCTGTAGACCTTGAACTCATAGAAATCTGCCTGTCTCTGCCTCCCAAGTGCTGGGATTAAAGAATGTGCACCACCATCACCCAGAAAAGTAAAAGTTCTTAAACAAAAAAAAAGAAGGGAAGGAAGGAAGGAGAAAGGAAGGGGAGTGAAGGAGGGAGGGAGGAAGAGAGAAAAGAATGGAAGAAGGAAGGAAGAAAGGATGGGGAGGCAAATGAAGTGACTGTGAAGATAAGGGTAATTGCTACCAAATCTGATGATCTTTGATGGATCCCTGGGACTCACATGGTGGGAGAAAAGAACCAACTCTCCAAAGTTGTCCTCATAGCTTACACTGCACACACACACACACACACACACACACACACACACACACACACACACACACACACAATTAATCAATGTAATTAAAATGGGGGTAATTAAATATACAGAAGGTAAACTTCTAAAATAATCCAGCTAATGAATTTTGAATTTTATAGTAGCCTGGAAGTCACAAGCCTGAGTTTAATTTCATTCTAGTTGTTATAGGAAGTCATTGTCACTACCTGAAATATTCCACTGTAACATGCAAAAAACTGTTAATTACACCCTCCTCCACCATTAAAGAGCTAAGTGATGGTTTCAACCTCTCCCTGGGTAGCCAGTGTGTGCATATCCCTTCCCTAGTCCCACTATGAAAACACTTAAATGGTGCTTTTTGCAATCAACCCAGCTTGAAGCAACAGCTTTAGAGTTGATGTGCAAGCTCTTAGATAACACCTTACATAAACTCAAATGGTCTTCAACTGTGGAAAACAAATGAGCAAGCATGTATCTCTTAGAATCTTTCTGTTTGGATATTTCATTCTCCAATTTAATGGGGACATGGGGGGCTAAGTAATAATAAAACTGATACCATACCTGGAACACTAGCAAATCATTTCCTCTCAGATGACTATATCTTTCATAACCTACCATCCCCAGTAAATAGCTTTAAAATAGATGCTTCTTCAGTTAACACTTAACAGAAACTGACATCTATTTAATATCTTCTAGGTAACTGGAATAAAAACACAAATTTGACTGTGTCTAAGAACTGATGACTTTCCCAGGACTCCAACCCAAAGAGAGATTGTTGACACAATCTGTTTGAGAATATTCTTTATGTGTTTCTGTGTTCTCTAAAGAGATTCAGTTTAAAATCACCTCTAAAACAGAGATGAACACTTTCCCTTACACTGTCTAATTGCTATGCTTAAACTGAGCATATGGGGCCTTGGGTGGGTCTACCCCTTGAGATCTCCAAGCATTTGTCTGTTTAATTTTACTTTAAAAACAGATTGTTCTGCTCAGGCATCTGTGACCAGCAGCATTTGGGAATTTGCCCATGATGTTTGATGGAGGTCATCCAATCTGCCGGTCACCCACTTCATATTTCATCGTGACCTCTTTCCTCCAGGTTATCCTTGAAGATGGATATCTGTCATGTCCTGGACATCAGTGGGCCTTGAGATTTGGTCCTTCTAGCCAATCCCTGATCTCATCTTCCTCTATCTTAGCCATGATGACTGACCTAGCCCTAGAAGACGCTAGGCAGTCTCCTCAGAGATTTGGGGAGATTTTCTCATAAGTACCCTAAGCAAAATATGGACTCTAAGGTGATATCTATTTCACCAATGAGTAAACTGAGGCTTTGAGATTCAATCATGCTTGCACATTCTTTACTTAGTAAGGAGAAGAGCCTGGAATGAGAGTAAGAATGCAGGGCTTTGAGGCTATAAGAATGCAGGGCTCCATGGTAACTTGCCTCATAGCCAATGTCATTTCATTCTGATGCTCTAGGAAATTACAGCTATGGTAGATTTCCCATGGTCTTCCATCTACTCACACTGCTGTGTTGAACCAACAAAGCATTTTATTATCAGAATCTAAAATACCAAGAAGATCATCTCTTGTCAGTACCAACCATGGCTTAACATGTATCTGCCGTGGGAATTTTTCCTTCAGCCACTCAGCATATGAAATCCTTTCCTAAATAAGGGAAACTCCCCTGCCCAGTTTAATGACCTTGTTAAGAGCCAGGGACTAAAAATGGGATGCTTGACTTTCCAAATTCTCTTAGAAGTATAGCATGGGGACATGGCCTAGAAACAGTGGCTAGAGACCCAGAGAATGGGAAACTATAGAATCTATAGTGAAATGGGTGGTGGCCCTTAAAATGCCCCATGTCCTGGGAAAGTATGATCAGTGCTGTCCACTGTGGTGGGCAGCAGCCATGTTGCTTGTGGTTTCCATAACATAGCTCTGTGGCCAGAGTCTGTCCCCTATCCTAGCACTGGGCCTGTTTATTCGGTTTCCCTCTACTTGTTCTGAAACATCCAGCCTTCCTCCAACCCACAACCCCACTGTGGACTGCCCAATGGCCTTTCAATACATTTCTTCCAATGTTATAATAGTCAGGTTTTGATGCTTCCCCTGAAGGGAGGTAGAAGTCAGGATCACAAAAGCCTCTATTCTCCCTGATTCCCTTGATAAGTTCACTAAAGGAGAGGCAGAGAAATCTCATTTTATAATAAAATCCAGAATCTTGAATTTCTGCATTCTTAGATAATACTATCTATCTAGGAGTAAAGGTCAATGCTAAAAGAATTCTCATCTCTATCTACATGACTGTAACAGTTACATTTACCAGGCTTGGAGATGCCACTAACAGAACCATGTAGCTGATCTCATCAAGGTGGAAGGGATTTGAGAGGAAATACAAAATATCCTGGGGAGGAAAATATCATGTCTCCAGACTGAAGAGAAAATGTTCACTGAATACTAAAAAAAGGTGAGATTTCTTCAGTGAATAAGGCTTTATTTAAAATGGAATGAAATCTGGGGTACACAGAATGCATAGGCTAGGTGTTTTACTTCTGATTTGACAGTCTTCAAGTATATGTTATATAAAGAATACTTAATGTCTTTGTGTACATGTTATAAAAGAATACTTAAATGTTTCCTATCCAGAATAGTGTCCCAGCTACTTAGACTTGGGTTTCTGGTAAGATATTTTACCCATTCAAAGGCTTTCATGCATTAAATATTTCTTCAAGCCCAAGAAACACACAAATGATATTGGCTAGCTTTTAGAATGCCATAAGGTGCTGTGCAGACTTCTAGGGGAAAATGTCATCAACAATTTTGTCTAACTGTAAACTCTGGGAGCTACAGAATGACAAGCAAGATCTGGCAAGATATACCCATGTGTGAAATAGGGGCATGAATAGTATAGGTGTTACCAATCACATTCTGATTGTGATTAAGGCCTGCTATATATGAGCAAACACAGGCCTAGTATTGTAAATCTGGTCAAGAAACCATGGTGAGGAGCTCACAGCAGGGGTGGACATACTACTATTTTCCTAAATGGACATAGTACAAAACTGCCTCCTCATCTGTATCTCTATACTCATAGATTAGTGCAGCTCTCAGTCATCATCAGGGAAGTTTCTTGGTAGAGTGGATAGTGTTTAACACAGAAACTGAAAACTGGTCCAAGTGTAGAAAATAACCACAAATAAAACAACTATATCACAAGTCATCTTCCCCAAGGCTCAGCAAACATCATAGAAGAAGGGGTGGAGAGATTGGAAGAGCCAGGAGTAATGTGAACAATGTAATGCAAAGATGACAGTACCACTATACTCGTGAGCTCACAGCAGCTGTCGTTGCCTGCACAAGACCTGCACAAGCACAACCTAGTCTACATGGAACAAGACAGTTTGTGGCTTCTTGGGGAATGAGAATTCATTTTCTTTAAAGGTGTGGTCCCTGATCTGGTAAATGGTGCTCCAGAGGATGGCCTCATCAGAAATTATACCAGATGGGTTATTTTTTTTAGATGGGTTATTTTTAAAGGGGGTGAGCATGCAGTTGGGAGGGGGCCTGGTGGTAAAGAGTGGATCTGAAAGAAACTTGGAGGAAGACTGGGGGTAAATGTGATCAAAATATATTGTGTATGAAATATGTGCAAATCTCAGAGTTAATAAGATATTGTATTTTTCATTGTTAAAAACCTGCAAGTCCTTCAGTCCTGAAAACTCCAGGCCAGTGGGAAATGAGTTCCTGACAATGCTCACAGGGTGACAAGAACTGAGTGGTGAAAACAAGAAGGTGGGGAGCCTGCTGCACAGACCCAGAAAGGCAAGCAACATTTAGGTGGACCTCAAAGGAAGAATATTAGAAAGCTTATTCTATACGTCATCAACCTTGTTTTACAGGCTACCTATTCTTGTTTACAATGTACCTATTCTTCCATCCCCAGAATACTCTCCCATCTATTTCTTTCTTGAAGATTTATCACCATATACATCAAAGGAACCATTCACTCATGTCATGTAAGACCATCAGAAAACATAGATATTTACATTACAATACAATAACAGTAGCAAAATTATAGTTATGAAATAGCAACAAAGGTAATTTTATGGTTGGGGGTCACCATAACATGAGGAACCATACTAGAGGGTTGCAGCATGGGGGGGGGTGAGAACCACTGATACCACTGATAGACACAATCATGGAGGGAGTTCAACGCCAGAAGCCTGTGCTCAGCAATTCAAGCCTCCTTGTTCTAAGTCTGGAACCAATGCTTCAAGGAAAGAAATGACACCAACAGCAACAGTAGTTACTGTCTAACCAGTATCTCATTGCCCTGAAGCTCTCCCCACAGCCCCTGCTTCCTTTACCCGTAAGTCCTAGCTGTTTACTGCCTTTTTGAAAACTTGGTCCTGCAGCATGCCTTGTGCTCTGAGAATCTCTCATAGCTTCTGCCACCGTATCCAGCTTCCAAAGCCTCCCAAACACTTAGTAGCAATTTTTTTACCAATAAATCATCTTATTTAATTCATTGCAGCTGAACACTTGGCAAATGTTTTAGGGCCCACAAAAGCTCTCATATCAAGGTCGAATCCTCCTTGCCAAAAACCACCAGCCACTCACCACTACCAGTTCCCCCTTTTGGCTTCAATCTTTCCCTTCAAGCATTCATTCCCTCATTTGAAAACAGCCTCAAACCCAAAGCTGTTATTTTACATAGGAATTTTGAGCCATATCTAGGCACTAGTTAATGATGAGCCTTCGAAAACCATTAAATGTAATGTTTTCAGGTTTGCCACATATAGATTACTGAGCTGGAAAATGATGTTAGACCTCAAGTATCCTTGATTCAGTTTTATGGACAATTAAGCTGGAAGTGGTGCTGGGGCTTGAGGAATCAATTAAATTAAATGTATAGAATAGAGTAGCCATCTCCAACAGCTTGTAGCTTCTAGAATTTCATGCTCAGACTCCATGTACAATACCAATGAGCCAACAGTGAAGAGCTATAACAAAGAACAACTCAGCTGCCACGACAACTATATATCAAGGGCTCCGTGAAAGCAGGCCCAAATCCACTTTGTTCATTGCCAAATCCCCAAAGCCTGACACACTAGAGCAAGTACTGTTTAGACATTTTTTGAATCAATGGATGTCAGACACAGGCTAAGCACTTTATCTACATCATTTCCTTTAATTCCCTCAACACTGTGGCAGATATTCTCATTTATAGACAATGTGACTACAGAGGTGCTGAGTGGTTAAGCCAACGGGAGTTATGAAGTTAGGACGACCTAAATACAAGCTCAGATAACTCCAAGGCTTAGGTTCTTAAGCTCTGCTCTGTAGCTCATCCCACACCACTGCCTAAGTGCCAGCCGTAATAAAGTGATTGATTGTATGAAATACTTCATTCTAGATCTGTTTTATTTAGGGTCTACACTTTAAGCAACAGGGATATGAGAGGACCAAGGCAGACCCAATCCCTTTCCTTCACTTGTTTTGATGGAGCAAGACACAGTTTAATACACATCTGCCATGGCCTCCAAACACAGCAGGAAAAACTAGTAGAGCTGGGGCTGAGAGTACAAGTGAAGGACAGGGAAGGTTACTAGGAAGGAGTGATGCTGAAGCCTATGGGATGAAGAAAGTGCTGCCAGCCAGGGCTATAAGAAGCAGGACACCCTCATCCAGTGGCTGATGGAAACAGAGGCAGATATCCACATCTATACATTGAATTGAACTCTGGAACCCAGTTGCTGAGAGCTAGGAATGAAGATCAAAGGGGTCAGGACCAGGCTGGTGAAACCCACAGAAAAGGCTGGCCTTTACAAGGAGGAGCACATGAATCCAAACTGCTGTCTGGGAGGCCAGCACGGAAATGATCCAGACCCCTGAACGTGGATGCCAATAAGGAGGCCTTGGCACTCAATGGGGCCCCTGGTAGTGGTTTAGGATTTTTCTCTGGTGTAAGAAGGACTTTGAGAGCCCATCCCACGTGAAGGGATACTCTCTCAGCCTGGACACGTGGGGGAGGGCCTAGGCCCGGCCCGGGATGATGTGGTAGACTTTGGGGAGCCCACATGGAGGGCCCTGCCCTCCCTGGGAAGCAGAGAGGGGGTGGGCTAGGGGATTGGGGGGTTAGAGGGGCAGGGAAGGAGAGGGAGAAGGGATTGATATGTGAAGCAAGCTTGTTCCTAATTTGAACTAATAAAAGGAGGAGGAGGAGGAGGAGGAGTCCACCATCTAGTGAAAGGGGCAGGCATGGATTGAATTACTACTGATGGAAATTGAGTATTTGGGTGGGGCTGAGCTAAGGAAGTTACTACACTGTTACTACACTTGGTTGACAAGTCTTACACAACTTTCTCTCACCATCATTTCCTCTCTGATTTCCACTTTCCAAGTTTGCTCACCAGCATCCACTCACTGCTCTCCTAGCAGTGGCACCTTCCCACCACACAACTGGGTCTTCTCATTGTTCTGTCTAAGCCAGAAGACCACCATTGCTCATCAGCAGCCCCACCTGGAAGACAGTTAGAAATGCAGTCCCTGGCCTTACCCCAATCTTATCCCCGCCCCCAATTCCAGCCTCTCTGAGAATTCCACCGTTCCTTGTCTGTGCCACTCTCTCCCCATGCTGTTTCTGGCCCTTCGCCCTGCTTCTTATACTCCTAGCAACACTTTCTTCAACCCATAGGCTTCAGCATCACTCCTTCCTAGTAACCTTCCCTGTCCTTCACTTGTACTCCCAGCCCCAGCTCTACTAGTTTTGCCTGCCATGTTTGGAGGCCATGGCAGATGTGTATTAAACTGTGTCTTGCTCCATCAAAACAAGTGAAGGAAAGGGATTGGGTCTGCCTTAGTCCTCTCATATCCCTGTTGCCTAAAGTGTAGACCCTAAATAAAACAGATCCTAGAGTGAAGTAGTTCATACAATCAATCACTGTATTGCAAAGCAATGTTCAACATTGCTCTTTTTTCTAATCCTCTGAGTTAGAAAAACAGATGCCTGCAATGTAGTAAAACAGCATTTCTCTTCCTCTTGACTTCTTCAAGGAATCAGTAGTCAAAGTGCGGGTTATCTTATACCAACGCACAAGCTCACCCATGCTCACAACACAAAGTGACACCAATTGTCCATCCAGTTAAAAAGAGAAGGGATTTATAAACTCATGTCAGAAGGCTACATACGGAAGCATGAACAAAGAAAGTGAAGCCACTGTACAAGTGCAGAGTCACAAAGTTGTGGGGGACCACCTACAAAGCTTGAAGTGAGGGCTGGGAGGCCAGCAAAGTGCTCAACAGACATCTGCAAAGGAACAGGTGCTGGGGGATTCTCTGATATCTTCTAGTTCTCGTTGTTAAGAACACAGACTCTGGGGAATAAGTAAAAATGTCTCCTCTAATTTTGATAAAAACCCATTGAAAGAGAAGGTGTCACAGAGACAGAAAAGGGAAGTTTCATAACAACCATAGTGACGACCTAAATCATCTCTTTTACCAATTTTGCATCATTTACCCAAATATGTATGTGAACTAATATAAAGTTACTAATGTATTCACAGAACAGAAGTAAACACACCACACATACACACACACACACACACACACACACACACACACACTGAGAACAGATCACTAAGGCAGTGTGAATAGAGACTCTAACTGATCTCAAAACTTAGAAAGATTTTACTTTTGGCAACTTGTAAGACACCAGTCCATCTTCAGATTGGAGCTCTGGTGTTGCCCCATCTGCTCTGGGAGGTGTGGTAAACACATACATACCTGAATGCTGTAAGTGCCCCTCACTGGTACCCACAGTAGCCACCCCTAGAGACCTTATTATCATTTTTGACAAGATATGGCTTCCAGTAGCTCATCCACATGGCATTCCAAGTAGCCATTAACTGATCAGAGCTGGCATTCAGAATGAACCTTGCATTTGCTGATTCAGATCACAGAGCGGATGTCCTCCCTTCCTCCCATGTAGCAGGCTTGGCTCCGCCTCCATGACCTACCAACCAAAGATTCCAATTTGAATTGCAGTCTCCTTTCCATACCTATTTTGAACACACAGGCCTTTTTTGGATTGAGGCCAATGTTAATCCACTTAATGCCTTTCTTCTTATAGTGCTTTTGACTTTTTCAAAAGCATTGTAAATTACATTACTATTGCATTCTCAGAAAATCCCTGAGAGCTAGGTTAGGCAAGTCATATTATCTCCAAGAGAACTAAGGCCTAGAGGCTTGAAATGAATCACAGAAAATCACCTACTGAGTGAGAAGCAAAACTGGGCAAAAATCCAGTGAGGTTCCAGCTGCCACACCTATACTCTTTGCCTGATACTCGTCTACATCTAACAGGGAGGAGCAACCCTTCCTCTTGAACTACACACACACACACACACACACACACACACACACACACACACACACAGAGGCACGCATGCTCGCACACTATGTACACATACAGTAAGAACACACACATTCATACTGAGAAGTCTGCACACACAGAAAAAGGTACCCCGTAGAAAAAGATAGGCCAACACGCTAAAACAATCAAATGTATTCCCAGAAATGCAGGATGACAGGCATGTACTCAGAAAAACCTACAAGAAAAACTACCCAGAGTCAGGCATGGGAGCATATATCTGTAATCATAGCATTTAGGAGGCTGAGCCAGGAGGACTGTGAATTCAAGGCCAGACCAGGCTATATAATGAGATCCTATCCGGGGGCGAAAAAAAAAAACTTCAAAAATACCCAGAGAAACACAAACACATAAAGAGACAGATACAGTGACATTCACACAGATATATGTAAATACAGGCACTCATACAAACACATACATAGAAAACTAAAAGATACATAAGAATACAAGTATGCTAAACAACAATTTTCGTTTCATCAGCCCAGTGTTGAAAGTCCTATTTTCCTCTGTGGCATTCTATCAATGGGAGCTGTGAAGAGCATTCTAGCCCTGACTTTGTTCTAGGAAGAACAATCTTCCCCCTGTGAGCCCAGTGATTCTAGCATGCTCAATGGGAGACAATAGCTCTTAGTAGAACTGGCATGTGGTGATCTCTACAGCACTCAACTTACTAATCAATCACTCACAACCCAGTTAGTGTTGAGATGTTCTCAGTGGCTGCCATGCTTATCATGAGAAATCAAGGATGCATTGTAGCCATCCAGTTGGGTTCTGGTGGCATCTGGTATCTGAATCCCTATTGCAACTGTCACATTTGCTTTAAGAACATACTATTTCAATACCAATGCCAGGTTTCTGGGCTGCCACCTATGACCATGTTGGTGTCCCAGGGCCTTGCTGCCATGGCAATCAAGCCAATCTGAGTGACCTGCTCAGCCACAAGGGGCCAGATGTGGGCTGCTGCCATGGGCCATGTCTGTGTCTGTGGCCCAACAGTCACCAGTATCTGGGTTGATGTCCATGGCTGATCATACCACTGGGGTCACAGGAACCATGTATGTTGAAATCCAAGAGCCATGCTGAGCCACCCCTGTCCCCAGGGTA
The DNA here is from genome assembly GCF_003668045.3 of Cricetulus griseus. Classification (NCBI taxonomy): domain Eukaryota; kingdom Metazoa; phylum Chordata; class Mammalia; order Rodentia; family Cricetidae; genus Cricetulus; species Cricetulus griseus. The sequence goes on from NC_048600.1 coordinate 63,299,451, forward strand.
GATGACCCTGTCCATCACTGAACACTGCAACAGGAGAGTACTGCCTCCCAATGGGAGAGCTGATGCCAGCACTTGGGAGAGATGGGCCCATTCCTCAACACAGGTATAAGAGAACTGGCCTTGATGGCATACGCCTAGAAGAACTGGCTCTGCCCCTCACCTGGGGGGGTGGTTCCAATGACCCTGACTGACCAGCTCATCTACCACCCCAACCCACAGAATGGGCCTTGGGTTGACCCACCCTAACAACAGCCCCATCTCTGACTCAATTGAGTGTATAAAGGACTGGTCTACAGAAAGATAACTGCAGGATCCCCATGACTCAGGGCAACATCAGGGTCTCTGAGAGGAGTTTCCATAACGGCCTTGAAACAGACCAATGACTCATTGCAATGAACATTTTGTAGGTGGGTACCCCTGATTGCAAAAGGGGTATACTGCATGACACAGTCCCAGAGGCCACTAGGATGAATGAAGAGGTGTCAGAAAGATGGAGAAGAGAGGTGGGTTTCTTTGTTTTGTTTTGTTTTTAATTAATTTTAGGAGAGGCAAACTGCAGGGATGACGGGCAGATATGGAGGGACTAGGAGGTAAGTGGGATTGAGGTGTGTGTATTTTTGTGGTGTGAAATTTTCAAAGAATCAATAAAGAATTACATTTAAAATTTAAAGAATACTTGCAAACTAAATTCAACAACACTTTAAAAGACTATTTCATCATAAAAAAAAAAAAAAACGCTATTTGTGACATTATTTGATTTCCCAAGAATGAAAGCCTCTGATCCTGGTACTAAAGATTGTAATGGATCTTTGACAAGAGGTAAGGAGAGGGAAAGAACAGATGTAATAGAGGTAAGGAATTCAAACTTGGTCATGCCCACAAATCCACTCTCTTGAAATTCTTCTACTGTGGTAGAGCCCTAGTTGAGAAGAACATTTGCCTACAGTCAAGGAAAGCCTTCAACCCTTCAGCTCAAAGTAGATGAATAATAATTAGGCTAAGATAGTCAATATTGATTGTATTCTTTTTGCAATGACTGAATTTAGGGACATTCTAGACAGTGACATTTGAAGAGAAGCCTATGAATAGAGCTTTCTCAGGGCATTTTCTTTTCAAGCTCTAGACATGAATGTTGGAGACTACGATGCACAGAGCATCTGCAATCCCCTTTCCAGCCTCTAGAGGCTCTGGTTCCAATTATCAGCGTGGGGGGGAAAGAACAAGAAGTAATAAGACTCAGAAACACAAAAATACACTCAAAAACATACAGGGGGTGGGATAAGGGACCTATGGGGGGTATGGGAGGATGGGAGGGAGAGGGAACTGGGACTGATATGTAAAATAAGATTGTTTCTAAATAAAAATAATAATAACAAAATTATACAAAGGGAGAGACACCATGACCAACATACAGAGACATGCAAATTCTTTCATGCACACCCTTCCTTGAATCCAGGACTGTATCTGATTAAGTTAGTCCATAAATATGGCAGAAGAGGCATGAGGTTATGTGATGGTTGCCTATTCTCTTAAACACTCACTTTTGGCAGTCATGGTGGAGGAAAGACATCTACCATGTAAGTAATCTGACTTCTCTGAGACCACCATGTTTCAGAAGACTTTCAAACAAAAGCTAATGCCAATACTCCTCAAATTATTCCACAAAATAGAAGTATAAGAAACATTTCCAAATTCATTTTATGAGGTCACAGTCACCCCAATACTCAAACCACACAAAGAAAATTACAGACCAATTACCCTTATGAACATAGATTCAAAAATATTCAATAAAATACTCACAAACTGAATCCAAGAACACATCAAAAAGACCATCCACCATGGTTGTAGATTTCATCACAGATATGCAGGGACATACATAAACATAATAAAGACAATATACAGCAAGCCTATAGCCAACATCAAATTAAGTGGAAAGGAACTCGAAGCAATTCCACTAAAAACAGGAACAAGACAAGGCCTTCTACTCTCTCCATATCAATTCAATATAGTACCTGAAGTTCTAGCTAGAGCAATAAAACAACTAAAGGAGATCAAGGGGTTATAAATTGGAAATGAAGAAATCAAAGTGTCATTATTTGCAGCTGATGTGATAGTAGAAATAACCAACCAAAAAATTCTACAAGGGAACTCCTAAAGCTGATGAACACTTTCAGCAAAGTAGCTGAAGACAAGATTAACTCAAAAAATCAGTAGCACTCCTATTTACAAATGATAAATGAACAGAGAAAGAAATTAGGGAAACAACACCTTTCACAATTGCCTTAAATAAATGAAATTTCATGGGATAACTCTAACCAATCAAGTAAAAGATTTGCATTGTAAAAAACCACAAGTCTTTGAAGAAAGAAATTGAAAAAAGGATCAGAGGATAAAAATACCTCCCATGGTCATTGATCAGTAGGATTAACATAGTAAAAATGGTCTTCTTACCAGAAGCAATCTACAGATTCAATGCAATCCCCATAGAAACCCCAACACAACTCCTTACAGACCTTGAAAGGACAATTCTCAACTTCATATGGAAAAGCAAAAACCCAGGATAGCTAAAATAACTTTGAACAATGAAAGAAATGCTGGAGGTTTCACCATTCCCAATTTCAAGTAGTACAACAGAGTTATAGTAATAAAAACCACATGATGTTGGCATAAAAATAGACATGTTGATCAATAGAATCAAATTGAAGACCCAGAAATAAATCCATACACAAACATACATCTGATTTTTTATAAAGAAGACAAAAATACACAGTGGAAAAAAGACATCGTCTTCAACAAATGGTGCTGGTCTAACTGGATGTTGGCATGTAGAAGACTGCAGATAGATCCTTATCTATCACCCTACACAAAACTCGAGTCCAGTGGATCAAATACCTCTACATAAAAACAGATACTCTGAATCTCACAGAAGAGAAAGTGGAGAATAGCCTTGAACACATTGGCACAGGAGACAACTTCCTAAACAGAATGCCAATAGTGTATGTGCTAAGATTGACAATTAATAAATAGAGCCTCATGAAACTGAAAAGCTTCTGGAAGGCAAAGGCCACTGTCAATTGGACAAAGCAGCAGCCTGAAGAATGGGAAAAGATTTTCAGCAATTCCACATCTGACAGAGGGCTGATATCCAAAACATATAAAGAACTCAAGGAGCTAGACATTAACAAACTAAATAATCCAATTTTTAAAATGAGGTAGAGGCACCTGCCCACTCTAGGAACTCCTGCCCTAGGGTCTGCAGGCAGGTTGACTTGGCCCGAGGATCAAGCTACCCAGACTCTGCTGAGATCGATGGACTATTCCTGCCCACACACAATGCAAAGTGCACAGGTGAGCTGCTTTGGCCCCTGATTTGGGCCCAACTTCTGCCTGCACACTCTGGGAACTCCTGCCCTGAGGTCTGCAGGCAGGTCGACTCGGCCACTGAGGACCAAGCAACCCAGAGTCTGCTGACATCTCTGTGCTAGTCCTGCTCTCACCTACCTGGAGAGCGAGTGCCTCAGACCTGCCTGCACCTACCTTGAGACCCATCAGAGTATTGGAGCCAATTGCACCCACCAGAAGAGAACCTAGGACCCATACATACCAGGAAAGGAAGAGACACCACCTGCAGCCACTGGAAGAAGAGATGGGAAGATGACAATATAAGAACACATCCAACAACAGGAAAACCAATATGACACCACCAGAGTCTAGGGAAACTGCACCAGCAAGACCTGAACATCCCAACACAGATGCAGCAGAAAAGAGCAACCTTAAAAACAACTTCATGCAGATGATAGAGACCCTAAGAAAGGAAATCAAAAAATCCTTCGAGAAATGAAAGAAAAGACAAACCAACGGATGCAAGAAATCAAGGAAAGCCAAGGAAATACAATTAAACAACTGAAGGAAACAGTTCAAGACCTGAAAACAGAAATAGAGACAATAAAGAAAACACAAACTGAGGGAATGCTGGAAGTGGAAAAGTTGAGTAAATAATCAGGAACCACAGATGCAAGCATAACCAACAGAATAAAAGAGATGGAAGACAGAATCTCAGATGTTGAAGATAAAGTAGAAGTAATAAATTCATTAAGCAGAGAAAATCTTAACTCCAACAAATCCTTAACACAAAATATCCAGGAAATATGGGACACCGTGAAAAGATCAAACCTAAGGATAATAGGTATAAAAGAAGGTGAAGAAACCCAACTCAAAGGTGCAGAAAACATATTCAACAAAATCATAGAAGAAAATTTCCCAACCTAAAGGAAGACATGCCAATGAAAGTACAAGAAGGTTACAGAACACTAAATAGACTGAACCAAAAAAAAAAGGTATCCTCGACACATAACAATCAAAACACCAAACATACAGAATAAAGAAAAAATATTAAGAGCAACAAAGGAAAAATGCTAAGTAACATATAAAGACAAACCTATCAGAATTACACCAGACTTCTCCATGGAAACTCAAGCCAGAGGACCTGAATAGATATTCTACCAACTTTAAGAGAACACAGATGACTACTATACCCAGCAAAGCTTTCAATCACTGTAAATGGAGAAAACAAGATATTCCATGACAAAACCACATTTATAACATATGTAACCATTAATCCAGCCCTATAGGAAGTACTGGAAGGAAAACTCTAACCTAAGGAAATTAACTGCACTCACAAAAACATAGGCAATAGATAATCCCACTTTACAAAAACCCAAAAGAAAAAGCAGGGTAAATCCACATACAATACCAACAACAACAACAAATCAAAAGCAAACAAGAATAAGCACTCAATGGTCCTTAATTTCCCTCAATATTAATGGTCTTAACTCTCCTATAAAAAGACACAGGCTAACAGAGTGGATATGAATACAGAATCCATCCTTCTGATGCATACAAGAAACACACCTCAAATTCAAAGACAGACATTGCCTCAGAGTAAAGGGTTGGGATAAGATATTCCAATCAAATAGAACCAAGAAACAAGCTGGGGTAGCTATCCTAGTATGTAACAAATTGGACTTCAAACTAAAATCAATCAAAAGAGATAAAGAAGGTCATTTCATATTTATCACAGGAAAAATCCATCAGGAAGAAGTCTCAATTCTAAACATCTATGCCCCAAATACAAAGGCAACAACATTCGTAAAAGAAACATTATTAGAACTCAAATTACAAATAAGACCTCACACAGTTATAGTGGGAGACTTCAACAACCCACTCTCACCACTGGACTGGGCCACCAGACAGAAACTTAACAGAAGTTATGACCCAATTGGGATTAACAGATATCTATAGAACTTTCCATCCAAACACAAAAGAATATACCTTATTTTCACCATCACATGGAACCTTCTCTAAAATCGACTACATACTTGGCAACAGAGCAAACCTCAACAGGCACAAAAAAAATGGAATAACCCCCTGTGTCTTATCAGACCACCATGCCTTAAAGTTAGAATTCAAAAACAACACAAATTGCAGAAAACTTACGAACTCATAGAAATTGAACAACACACAATTGCACCATTCTTGGGTCGAGGAAGAAATAAAGAAAGAAATGAAAGATTTCCTATAGTTGAATGAAAATGTTGACACAACATACCCAAACTTATGAGACACTTTGAAAACAGTACTAAGAGCTCCAAGTGCTCACATGAAGAAACTAGAGAATAGTCACACCAGAGAGTTGACATCACTGCTGAAAGCTCTAGAACAAATGGAAGCAAACTCACTATGGAGGAGTAAACGCCAGGAAATAATCAAACTGAGGGCAGAAAACAATAAAGTCAAAACAAAGACAACAATTCAAATCAACGTAACAAAGAGTTGGTTCTTCGAGAAAATCAACAAGATAGACAAACCTTTATCCAAAATAACCAAAAGGCAGAGAGAGAACATGCAAATTAACAAAATCAGAAATGAAAAGGGGGACATAACAATGGGCACTGAGGAAATCCAGAGAATCTTCAAGTCATACTTTGAAACCCTGTACTCCACAAAATTGGAAAATCTAACGGAAATGGACAATTTTCTGGACAGATATCACTTACCAAAATTGAATCAAGAACAGATAAGCAATTTAAACAGACCTATAACCTCTAAGGAAATAGAAGCAGTCATCAAAGTCTCCCAACCAAAAAAAGCCCAGGGCCAGATGGTTTCAGTGCAGAATTCTACCAGAAATTCAAAGAAGAGCTAATACCAATACTCCTCAAATTGTTCCACACAATAGAAGCAGAAGGGTCATTGCCAAACTTTTTACGAGACTACAATTATCTTGGTACCCAAACCATACAAAGACACAACTAAGAAAGAGAACTACAGACCAATATCCCTCATGAACATTGATGCAAAAATATTCAATAAAATACTGGCAAACCGAATCCAAGAACACATCAGAAAAATCATCCACCATGATCAAGTAGGCTTCATCCCCAGGATGCAGGGTTGATTCAACATTCGAAAATCTATCAATGTAATCCAGCATAAATAAAACAACTGAAAAAGAAAAACCACATGATCATCTCACTAGGTGCTGAAAAAGCCTTTCACAAAATCCAACACCACTTCATGATAAAGGTCCTGGAGAGATCAGGAATAACAGGAATATACCTGAACATAATAAAAACAATATACACTAAGCCAACAGCCAATATCAAACTGAATGGAGAGAAACTCAAAGCTATTCCTCTAAAATCAGGAACAAGACAAGTCTGTCCACTCTCTCTATATCTCTTCAATATTGTCCTTGAAGTCCTAGCTAGAGCAATAAGACAACAAAAGGAGATCAAGGGAATACAAATTGGAAAGGAAGAAGTCAAGCTTTCACTGTTTGAAGATGATAGGATAGTCTACATAAGTGAACTGAAAAATTCTACCAGGGAAATCCTAAAGCTGATAAACACCTTTAGCAAAGTGGCAGGATAAAAGATTAACTCAAAAAATTTAGTTGCCTTACTATATATATGGATAATAAATGTGCTGAGAAAGAAATCAGAGAAACATAACCCTTTACAATTGCCACAAACAGCATAAAATACCTTGGGGTAAAACTAACCAAAAAGTGAAAGACCTGTATAGTAAGAATTTTGAGTCTTTAAAGAAAGAAATTAAAGATACCAGGTAATGGAAGGATCTCCCATGTTCTTGGATAGGTAGGATCATCATAGTAAAAATGGCAATCTTCCCAAAAGCAATCTACAGATTCAACACAATCCCCATCAAAATCCCGGCACAAATCTTCACAGACCTTGAAAAAACAATTCTGAACTTTCTATGGGAAAACAAAAGACCCGGGATAGCCAAAACAACCCTGTACAATAACAGAACTTCTGGAGGCATCACCATCCCTGATTTCAAGCTCTATTACAGAGCTATATTCCTGAAAACAGCTTGGTATTGGCACAAAAATAGACAGGTAGACCAATGGAATCCAGTTGAAAACCCTGATACTAACCCGCACACCTATGAACACCTGATTTTTGACAAAGAAGCTGAAGCTTCAATGGAATAAAGAAAGTCTTTTCAACAAATGGTGCTGGCATAACTGGATGCTGGCATGTAGAAGACTGCAGATAGATCCATGTCTATTGCCATGTACAAAACTTAAGTCCAAGTGGATCAAAGACCTCAACATAAAACTAGCCACACTGAACTTATTGGAAGAGAATGTAAGAAATACTCTTGAATGAATTGGTACAGGAGACCGCTTCCTGAACATAATACCAGTAGCACAGACACTGAGATCAACAATTGATAAATGGTACCTCCTGAAACTGAGAAGCTTCTGTAAGGCAAAGGACACAGTCAACAAGACAAAACAACAGCCCACGGATTGGGAAAAGATATTCACCAACCCCACATCCTACAGAGGGCTGATCTCCAAAATATACAAAGAACTCAAGAAGCTAGCCACCAAAACACCAAAAAATCCAATTAAAAAGTGGGGTACAGAACTTAATAGATAATTCTCAATAGAGGGATCTAAAATGACTGAAACACACATAAGAAAGTGCTCAACATCCTTAGCCATCAGGAAAATGCAAATCAAAACAACTCTTAGATACCATCTCACACCTGTCAGAATGGCTAAAATCAAAAAACACCAATGACAGTTTATGCTGGAGAGGATGTGGAGAAAGGGAAACACTCTTCCACTGCTGGTTGGAGTGCCAACTCATACAGCCACTTTGGAAATCAGTATGGCGATTCCTCAAGAAAATGGGAGTCAGTCTACCAAAAGATCCAGCAATTCCACTCTTAGGCATATACCCAAAAGAAGCACATTCCTACAACAAGGACATCTGTTCAACTATGTTCATAACAGCATTATTTGTAATAGCCAGAACCTGGAAACAACCTAGATGCCCCTAAACTAAGAATGGATAGAGAAAAATGTACATTTATACAATGGAGTACTACTCAGCGGGGGGGGGGACGAGAATGGAATCTTGAAATTCGAAGGAAAATGATGAAACTAGAAAAAAACATTCTGAGCGAGGTAACCCAGTCACAAAAAGACAAACATGGTATGTACTCACTCATATATGGATTTTAGACATAGAGTAAAGGATTACCAGCCTACAATCCACACTGCCAGAGAAGTTAGTAAACAAGGAGGACCCTAAGAGAGACATACATGTTCCCCTGGAGAAGCAGAAATGGACAAGATCTCCTGAGCAAATTGGGAGCATGGGGGAGGGGAGAGGGAACTAGGAGAATGAGAGGGGGAGAAGAGGAAGGGTGAGGAAGACATGATGAGGCAGGGAGGTTGAGTTGATGGAAGAAAAGAAGAGCACAAGATAAGAGACACTATAATAGAGGGAGACATTATAGATTTAAAGAGAAATAAGGCACTAGGGAAATGTCTGGAGAGCTACAAAGAGGACATCATATAGCCTTCATCCATCAGCTGGTGGAAGTAGAAGCAGACACCCACAGCTAAAGCTTGAACTGAACTGGAATCCAGTTGCAGAGATGGAGGATTGATGAGCAAATGGGTCCACACCAGGCTGGTGAAACCCATAGAAACAGATGACCTGAACAAGGAAGAGCTCTTGGTCCCCAGATTGATAGCTGGGAAACCAGCATGGGACTGATCCAGACCCCCTGAATGTGGGTGTCACTGAAGAGACTTTGGAAATCTATGGGACCTCTTGTAGTGGATCAGTACTTATACCTAGTATAGGAATGGACTTTGGGGGCCCATCCCACATGGAGGGATACTCCCTGAGCCTAGACACAAGGGGGTTGGCCTAGGCTCTATCCAAAAGAATAAGACAGACTTTGAAGGCCCCCTATGGAAGGTCTCACCCTCCCTTGGGAGCAGAAAGAGTTTTAGTTGGGGGGGAAGGGGAGGAGGAGAGGGAAAGGAACCTGGGATTGACATATAAAATAATTTTCTTTCAAATTAAAGTATAAAAATGAAAAGAAAAATGGGGTACAGATCTAAACAATAAATTCTCAACAAGGAATTTCAAATGGTTGAGAAACATTTAAAGAAATGTTCAACATCCTTAGCCATCAGGGAAATAAAAATCAAAACTACTTTGAGATTCCATTTTACACATGTCAGAATGGCTAAGATCAATAATGCAAGTGACAGCTCATGCTGTTGAGGATGTGGAGCAAGGAGAACACTCCTCCATTGCTTTTGGGAGTCTAACCTTGTACAGCCATTATGGAAATCAACATGGTAATACCTCAGAAAGTTGAAAATCGATCTACCTCAAAGCCAGCTATACCATTCTTGGGCATATACCCAAAGAACACTTCATCCTACCCCAATGATATTCGCTCAACCATCAATGAACCGTATACATTGTTGCTTTATTCATAACAGCCAGAAACTAGAAATGACCTAAATGTCCCTCAACAGAAGAATGAATAAAGAAAATGTACTACATGTATACAATGGAGTATTATTCAGCTGTTTAAAAAAAGTGACATCATGAAATTTACAGGCAAATGAATGGAACTAGAAAAAAAGTCATTATGGATGAGGTAATCAAAACCCAGAAAGAAATACGGAATTATTAACTTACAAGTAGATATTGGCCATTAGATAAATGATAACAAAACTACATTCATAGATCCAGAGAATTAGGTAAAGGGGTAAGGTATAAGGGGGACACATGGACCTCCCTGGGAGGGAGAAATAGAATAGATTCATGGGCAGACTGGGGACATGTGGAATTGGGAGGGCAATCAGGTTAAGGGGAGATGGGGTGGAGAGAAATAGGAGGTGAGATAGCTGGAATTGGGGGGCCTTTAGAAGGTGGTATGGAAAACTTGTGCAGTGAAAACTTCCTAAAATATATGAAGGTGATCCTAATGAGGACTCTTAGCAATGGGGGATATGGAGCTGCAACAGGCCATCTCCTATCACCAAGCAAGACTTCCAGTGCAGGGTACTAAGTTGCATTGTATTGTTGGCCAACATGTGGGGGGGGGCATGAAAATCTCCAAACCACCCAGGCTGATACTAAGACAAAGGTTTGCTGTCCAAAAACTGATAGTAGGGGCCCCACTACCAAGGGCAACACCCACACAACTCATTGATTGTGGTAAAGTTGAGCTGGTGCCAACATGGAACTCTCACCCCTGTGTTCTGGTCACCTTAGTGAGCAAGAGTACTCTACAAGCTACCGAAAGAGAAACATGGACACCAACCTAGCCAAAATGCCTATGACCTACAATTTGTCCTGATGGTAAAATATGCTAAGGTGGCACAGAACTTTTGGGAGTAGCTACTTAATGTGTTGTTCCACTTAAGGTCTGTTTCACAAATAAAAACTCATACCAGACACTGCTTGGGTAATCAAGGACCAAAGACTAGATAGCCTGGAGGCCTAAGGTAAAGCCAAACACTATGGATCTTTTTTTAAAGTATCAATAAAATTATTCCTAATGATATTCTGCTGTACTCATAATTCAGTGCTTTATCCAGTCATCATCAGAGAGACTTTCTCTGGCACCAGATGGGAACTGATGAAGAGACCCACACCCAGACATTATTTGGAGATAGACTCTAAATAGGAGATCTCCATCAAATCCCTCCCCTCAGAGCACAGGGAATCCCATGGAAGAAAAACCAGAAAGATTGTAAGTGTCAGAGCAGATGGAGGACACCAGGAGAACAAGGCCTCTGAATCAACTAAACGAGGTACATATGAACTCACAGAGACCAAAGTAGCAAACACAGGACCTATAGGGGTCTACAGCAGGTCCTCTGTGTACATATTATAGCTACTAGCTTAATATGTTTATGGGACTCTTGACTGTGAGAACAAGTGGGTCTTTGACTTTGTGCCTGCTCTTGGGACTCTTTTCCTCCTGGCAAGTTGACTTGTCCAACTTCGATATGATAGCTTTTTGCTTCATCTTAATATACTTTATTTTGTCATGTTTGGTTGTTGTCTCTTGAAAGCCTATTCTTTCCTTATGAGAGACAGAAAGGGGAGGGGAGGAGAGATAGAGAATAACTAGGAGGAGTGGAGGGAAGGAAAACTATAATCAGGATATATTGTGTGAGAAAATAATATATTTTCAACAAAAAGAAAAATAACAGGGACATGATAAAGTAAAAAGATGGAAAAAAAAAAACCCTGCTCCCTCACGGTGGCAAAGAGTGATTGTATTAACCAGTGTCAGTTCTGCCTTCTCCCTGGGCTTCTGGTTGTATGAACTAATTAAATCTTCTAGTGTTTATGTCCTCTTTAGGAAGTTAACTACACACAGAAAAATATAGGCAATAGATAATCCCACTTTTCCAACAGCCAAAAGTAAAAAGGGATAGAATCCCACACATAATTACACTACCACCACCAAATCCAAAACAAACAAGAATGAACAATCAATGGTCATTAATATCCATCGACATCAATGGTCTTAACTCCCCTATAAAAAGACACAGATTAGCAGAATGGATAAGAAGAAGAATCCTTCCTTCTGCTGCATACAAGAAACACACCTCAACTTCAAAGACAGACAGTACCTATGAAATAAAGGTTGGGGAAAGATCTTCCAATCAAATGGACCCAAGAAACAATCAGGGGTAGCAATCCTAATATCCAACAAATTGGGCTTTAAACTAAAATCAATTAAAAGAGATGAAGGAGGTCACTTCCTACTCATCACAGGAGAAATCCATCGGGATAAAGTCTCAATTCTGAACATTTATACCCCAAATACAAAGGCATCTACATTCATAAAAAAAACAGTACTAAAACTCAAATCACACATAAAACCTTACACACTTATAGTGGGAGACTTCAACACTGCATTCATAAAAGAAACATTACTAAAACTCAAATCACACATAAAACCTTACACACTTATAGTGGGAGACTTCAACACCCCACTCACACGACTAGACGAGAACACCAGACAGAAACTTAACAAAGAAACAGGAGAATAATCACACTAAAGAATTAACAGCACAACTGAAAGCTTTAGAACAAAGAAGACAATACACCCCGGAGGAACAGACGTCAGGAAATAAAAAATTGAGGGCTGAAATCAATAAAATGGAAACTAGGAGAACAATACAAAGAATCAATATAATGAAGAGTTGGTTCTTCGATAAAATCAACAAGATAGGCAAACTTTTATCCAAACTTACCAAACAACAAAGAGTGAACATGCAAATCAATAAAATCAGGAATGAAAAGGGGAACATAACAACAGACACAGAGGAAATCCAGAGAATCATCAGGTCATACTTAGAAAACCTATATTCCTCAAAATTTCAAAAATCTAAGGGAAATGGACAATTTTCTGGAAAGATTTCACTTACCAAAATTAAATCAAGAACAGATAAGCAACTTAAATAGATCTATAACCCCTAATGAAATATAAGCAGTCATCAGAAGTCTCCCAACCAAAAATAAATAAATAAATAAATAAATAAATAAATAAATAAATAAATAAATAAATACAGGGCCAGATGGCTTCACTGCAGACTTCTACCAGAAATTCAAGGAACAGATAATACCAGTTCTCCTCAAAGTATTCCATACAATAGAAGCAGATGACATATTGGTGGAGAAAGAAATCAGAGAAATATCACCCTTTACAATTGCCACAAACAACATAAAATACCTTGGAGTAATGCTAACCAAAAAAGTGAAAGACATGTACCATAAGAATTTTGACTCTCTAAAGAAAGAAATTAAAGAAGATACCAGAAAAATGGAAAGATCTCTCATGCTCTTGGATAAATAGGATCAACATAGTAAAAATGGCAATCTTGCCAAAAGTAATCTACAGATTCAATGCAATCCCCATCAAAATCCCAACACAATACTTCACAGACCTTGAAAGAACAATTCTCAACTTTATATAGAAAAAAAAGTCCCAGGGTAGCCAAAACATCCCTGAACAATAGAGGAACTTCTGGAGGCATCACCATCCCTGATTTCAAGCTCTATTACAGAGCTATAATCTTAAAAACAGCTTGGTATTGGCACAAAAATAGATAGACCAATGGAATCGAATTGAAAACCCTGATATTAACCCACATACCTATGAACCCCTTAATTTTTACAAACAATCAAAATATATACTCTGGAACAAAGAGAACATCTTCAACAAATGGTGCTGGATGCAAACATGTAGACGACTACAGTTAGACCCAAGCCTATCGCCATGCATAAAACTTAAGTCAAAATGGATCAAAGAACTCAACATAAACCCAGCCACACTAACCCTATTAGAAGACAAAGTGGAAAATACCCTTGAATTAATTGATACAGGAGACTGCTTCCTGAACATCACACCAGTAGCACAGACACTGAGGTCAACAATTAATTAATGGGACCTCCTGAAACTGAGAAGCTTCTATAAGGCAAAGGACACAGTCAACAAGACAAAATGGCAGCCCACAGACTGGGAAAAGATATTCACCAACCCCCCATCTGACAGAGGGCTGATCTCCAAAATATACAAAGAACTCAAGAAGCTAGTCCCCAAAACACCAAACAATCCAATTAAAAAGTGGGGTACAGTACTAAATAGACAATTCTCAATAGAGGAATGTAAAATGGCTGAAAGACACATAAAATGTTCAACATCCTTAGCCATCAGGGAAATGCAAATCAAAACAACTCTGAGATACCATATTATTCCTGTCAGAATGGCTAAAATCAAAAACACCAATGACAGTTTATGCTGGAGAGGATGTGGAGAAAGGGAAACACTCTTCCACTGCTGGTTGGAGTGCCAACTTGTACAACCACTTTGGAAATCAATATGGCGACTCCTCAAGAAAATGGGAGTCGGTCTACCAAAAGATCCAGCAATTCCACTCTTAGGCATATACCCAAAAGAAGCACATTCCTACAACAAGGACATCTGTTCAGTGATGTTCATAGCAGCACTATTTGTAATAGCCAGAAACTGGAAGCAGCCTAGATGCCCCTCAACTAAGAATGGATAGAGAAAATGTGGTACATTTACACAATGGAGTGCTACTTAGCAGAAAAGAACAATGAAATCTTGAAATTTGCAGGAAAATTGATTGAACTAGAAGAAACCATTTTGAGCAAGGTAACCCAATCACAAAAGGACAAACATGATATGTACTCACTCATATATGGATTTTAGACACAGAGTAAAGGAAAACCAGCCTACAATCCACACTGCCAGAGAAGCTAGTAAACATGAAGGACCCTAGGAGAGACATACATGGTCCCCTGGAGAAGGGGAAAGGGACAAGATCTCCTGAGCAAAGTGGGAGCACGGAAAGAGCGGGGAAGGAGCTAGGAGAATGAGAAGGGGAGAAGAGGAGGGGTGAGGAAGATGTGAGCCAGCAGAAAGGTTGAGTCAGGGGAAGAATAGAAGATAACAAGAATGGAGATACCATAACAGACATAGATGGAGACATTTTAGGATTACAGAGAAATCAGACACTAGGGAAATGTCTGGAGATCTACAAAGATGACACCAGCTAACAATCTAAGCAACAAAGGAGAGGTTACCTTAAATGCCCTCCCCTGATAATGAGATTGATGACTGACTTATATGCCACCCGGTAGCCCTCATCCAGCAGCTGGTGGAAGTAGAAGCAGACACCCACAACTAATCACCAAACTGAACTGGAATCCAGTTGTAGAGGAGGAGGAGTGATGACCAAAGTGGTCCAGACCAGGCTATTGAACCCCACAGAAACGGCTGACCTGAATATCAGGGAACTCTTGCTCCCCTGACTGATAGCTGGGATACCAGCATGGGACTGACCCAGACTCAAGGAACATGGGTTTCAGTGAGGAAACCTCGGAAATCTACGGGACCTCCTGTAGTACTTATCCCTAGCTTAGGTGTAGAATTTGGGAGCCCATTCCACATAGAGGAATACTCCCTGAGCCAAGTCACATGGGTGTGGGCCTAGGCCCTCTCCCAAAGGACACAATAGACTCTGATGACCCCCCCATGGAAGACTCACCCTCCCTGGAGAGCAGAAAGGATACGTGATAGGTAGGGTTTTAGTTGGGGGGGGTTGTAGGGGAGGAGGGGAGGGAGAGCGAACTGGGATTGTCATGTAAAACAATCTTGTTTCTAATTCAAGTAAAAAAAAAATACAATTGTCTGTTGCTTTTGTCTTTCCCAAGTTTTAGGTGTTAGAACTACTGTGGTCCAAAACCACTCAAAGGACCTAGATGTGTTGGTGCATGCTCATAGTCCTAGCACTGTGGAGACTGAGGCAGAGGAGTATACATCTGAGTTCTAGCCTGGACTACAGAACAAGGCTCTGTTTCAAAACAAGAGAGAGAGGGGAAGAAGAACAGAAACGATAGACACACACATGGAAAATGGAGGTAAAGAAAGAAATGGGGCAGAAAAGATGGACAGGAGGGAGGGAGAGGGAGGGAGGGAGGGAGGGAGGGAGGGAGGGAGGGAGGGAGGGAGAGAGGGAGGGAGGGAGGGAGGCATTTAACATTTATTAAAGCTGAAAGAAAATTTGAATTCTAACAAAGGAAATGTGAGTGTTTACTTTTACATAGAGAATTAAATCTCAGCTAAATTTTTGATACTGCAGGATGCAAAACATTTTCAACATTTTCCAAATTTGATTGATACTTTGTTTTATAATCATCATTACTGAGAATACTACTTCCAATGTAGCATCAATGGGCTGGCATGTTTGGGACAATTTCAGGAATGGCTGGAATTCTGTTTTAAACCCAAGACAGAATTCACTGAATACTTTTCTTTTTTTTAAGAAACTCAACTGAGAAACTCAAACAGTAATTTTTTTAGTCATTGAGTTTGGTTTATTGCATAATAGTGGGTAACTGCAGCATTTAAGACCCAGGAGCGACATATTACAGAACATACCCTATAGGTATCAAACCATCAGAATATACACAAATATATTACAAGAACATCTTTACAGATTTGCTATAAGGCACAAAAAAGCAAACTCAACAAAAATAAAACTAACCCTTAAACAACCACAACACCAGTTATTAAAGAACTGGTTACATAAATTATAAATCCAAATCCACACCATAATAGACTATGAAATTATTATAAAAGGTCACATAAGTTAGATGTATATTGACTATTCCAGGAAAATCTTTGTGAAGTATTGTTGAAGGAAAAAGGCAAATTGCCAAGCAAGTTATACTTTGATCCATGGGCCAGTAAGATAGATGGCTCAATGGGTAAATGAAACTGCTGCTAGACCAGACAAGCTGAGCTTGGTCCCTGGACCCCACATAACAGAGAGAACCAACTATTGCAAGCTGTTCTCTGGTGGCCAATGCACATGCACACATACATAAGTACATTTTCTATTTTTTTCTAACAAAATTTTTGTTGATTATTTGGGAATTTTATATTATACATCCCAATCACACTTACTTCTCAGTCCTTTCAGGTCCACACCTCCACACCTAGTGGGTGACCTCTCCCCACCCCCCCAAAAAAAAAGAAGAAAAAAAGCCCAATTTGTGTTTCACTTATACTCACCTCACCAGCGCATGGTCAGACTCAAAGTGACAAGCCCCTTAAAGAGAACCAATTTCTCCCCTACCAGAAGCCATCAATTGTGGAGAGCTACGTTAATGAACTCCTCTCCACATATATATTTATGTTAATAGGAGTCTGGAGAACCATGAAGAAAGATACATTCTGTGCCAGTAACTCTGGATACGGTAGCAGTGGGGGTGGAATGGGTGGGAATTATGCTTATAATTATGATATTAAGAGGGATATTAGGGTAAAAGTATTAGCTTTGTACATCTTTCAAATTTTTCACTTGGTATATATGCTGGATAGTTTTATGTCAGCCTGACACAAGCTAAAATCATTTAAGAGGTGGGTACCTCAATTAAGAAAATGCCTCCATAAAATCAGACTCTAGGCAGGCCTGTAAGACATTTTCTTAATTGGTGACTGATGGAGAAGGGCCCCACCCATTGTGGTGGTGCCAACCCTGGTCTGGTAACCCTGGGTTCTATTAAGAAAATGGGCTAAGAAAGCCCTGAGGAGCAAGCCAGTAAGCAGCACCCTTACATGATCTCTGCATCAGCTCCAGCCTCCAGGTCCCCAGTGTGAGTCTCTGTCCTAACTTCCTTTGATGATGAATAGTGATATGGAAATGTAAGCCAAATAAACCCTTTCCTCCTCAACTTGTTTTTTCAATCAAGGGGTTTCATCACAGCAATAGAAACCCTAAGAGTAGAGTAATCATAGTTTTTTTTTAAATAAAACAAATACCAATAAATGAAGTTTTCCTACTAAATTTTTAAAAAGGAAGGAAGAACATCAAACTGGGAGTGGCTGTTTCCATCATGGCTCTGCCATACAGTAAGTAGTCTGAAGCAAGATACCTGATCTTCTGGGCCTTTGTGTTCCCACCTATAAAGTAAGATGCCAATATTGACATTGTAGAATGCTTTACAAGTCAAAGGAGAACATCGTCCTGTAAAGTGACCCCAATATGAACCTCAGCACCACAGATCTAGTCTTGGTTGGTGTCCTATTGGAAGAAGCACAGGCCAAGAGAATTTTTTAAATTAAGAAACAAGTACTTATACGAGCTGGCTTGTTGGAGCCCATTTCCTATGATGGGATGCCATGCTCAGCCTTAATGCATGGGAGAGGGGCTTGGCCCTGCCCCCACCTATTGTGTCAGACCTTGTTGAGTCCTCAGTAGAGTCCTTACCCTTGAGGAAGAGTGGACTGGCGGTGAGCTGGAGGAAGGTGGGGGAGGGTTGGATAGAGAACTGTGGTTGGAATGTAAAATTAAATTTAAAATAATAAATTATAAAAACAAAACAAGTACTTGGAGATTCTGTTCTCTCTCTCATTCTCTCTCTTCCTCTAGCTCTCTCTCTTCCTCTAGCTCTCTCTCTCTCTCTCTCTCTCTCTCTCTCTCTCTCTCTCTCTCTCTCTCAAAAAGGAAATTTTGCAAAACTTTTTTAAAACCCTTTCTCCCACTATTTACCCTGTCAGTGCAGAAACCTCCACAAAGGTGATGGTGGTAGTGATGGTGGTGGTGGTGGTGGTGGTGGTGAAGGAGGAAATGGAGGAGGAAAGAAAAGAAAAGGAATTTTCTGAGACTTAACTGTGTGCCAGGAACACAGAGTCAAAAAATGGGGAAGCAGCAGAGTGCCAGGAATACTGCCCAAGTAATTTTACTGAAAAATCAACTTTGGTTTTTAGGAGAGTGCTTATGCTGCCTGGCTGCCCGGTAGCTCCTGAGCACTAGTGATCCCTCTGCTTCAGCCTCCCAAGTTATCTGAGACTATAGTCCTGTACCACTGTGCTGAGCTAAAACCAGCCTCCTTAACCATATCCTTAAAACTGGAGGAACCCCTGAATAGCCCTCAAGACACCTACTCTTGGGAAATCCCCAACCATTTCCACCCTGTTTTCTGTTTTGATCTAAACATCCTCAAATGCTACCCTCTGGCTACCTCATGGATCAGCTCCCATAAAACTCATTCATTCAGTAATTAGTCACAAATAGAAGTCCAGTCAGTCCAAGCAGGATATATGTAAACCATGGATATGATACCCACCTGAACAACAAAAACAACTGACTCAGTACCCCCTCCAAATTAAATTTTTCTCTATCCCTCAGATCTCTACCCCAATATCTCAAACTTTCCTCCCTCAGTCTTCTCCAATTCTGTCCTCACTTGCTTCAAATGTGAGATGTGATTCTCTCTTCCTGCTCCTGAACCATGTGGAGTTGACCAAATACCACAGAGACACCTTCTGATTTCCTATGGAGGGCATAATGAGTCTTCAGTATGGTTGTTCTCTCCTTGAGACACTTCTCAAACAGAAATTTTAAACTCAAACATTCTAACAATACAATCCAAAGGTGACCAATTTGATACATGCTGAGTACTGATAGTGCAAAATACTCAAAATCTGTTTTCAGTAATTATACATTAGGCTTTTATAAGAACAGAAAACCATGCACAGTAAAAAAAAAAAAAAAAAACCTTCAACTCATGATCCATAATCTGGGTAACATCTTTGATATCATGTGTTAAGACAGCATCACAGTAGTGTGTGTGTGTGTGTGTGTGTGTGTGTGTGTGTGTGTGTGTGTGTGTGTGTGTGTGTGTGTGTTTTCAGAACCAAAGCTGCAGTGAAGTCACATGATGCAACATAGGCAAGCACCACCTGCAACACCTTGGATTCATTATGTGTTTACTTTTAATGCACTTTTTGGGGGGTTGCTGTGCATTCAGAAACCTTTTACTGTTGCCCAATTTCTTGTTGCTCACTTATACCTATTTTGCCTCATTAGTCCTTTTCCTTAGCAGAACCCATGCATCTCTATGGCTTAACCAGAGCTGGATACATTCTCACACCAACTGCCTAAGTCTGTTCCGTGGAAACGGCAATGTTACCTGTATTCTAACTAAGGCATCAGCATGGCAGGCATGTGAGCAGTCAGTGGGCTTCATTTTCTAATTTAGTTATTTGACTAGATATTATTAAAGGAACTGTTAAATTTTAAAACTCTGTACTCAGAATTTTATCATGTCTGGCATAGAAGAAGTAGCTAAAGAAACACACAGAAAGCATGCTTTTTCTTCTCCTCCTCCTCCCTTTCTTAGCAACAACGCCCAGAGCTCAGGCACTGCTTCCCCTCTCTGTCACTCTTTACAAACATTAACTGTACAATTTTACTACATTAGCAGCAAAGAGAGCCAAAGATGGCCCTATAATTTTGGAGTCACTCTGGTGGCCTTCATTGTCTCTCAAAATGGGACATTGCACATCAGAATGTATGCTTTGACCTGATTTAAGGGAAGAAGGGAAGAAAATAGGAAGAAAAGAGGTTGTATTGTGAAGTAATGGCTTCCTTGGAAGTTTGCTTAGGGTTCAGGGCTCATTACAGAAGAGGGTATGGGGCCAGAGGTTGGGGAGCACTGAGGTAAAACAGTCTCTTTTGGACAGAACAGGACCACTGCTCTTATGAACTCAGTTCTCTGTAAGGCAGAGGTTCTTGGTAAGTTGGCTATGCTCCATGGGATAGCCCTACACCCAGGAGGATATGTACAGAAGGAATTTGAGTCTATAGGTTATTTAAAAATAAATAAATAAATAAATAAATAGAGAGAGTGAGTGAGTGAGTGAGTGAGTGAGTGAGTGAGTGAGGCAAAAGCAGGCAGATCTCTGTGGGTTTAAGACTACTGTAGTCCACACAGTGAGTTCTAGGACAGCCAGAGCTACATAGTGAGACTCTGTCTCAAATTAAATAAATAAGTAGATAAATAACATGAAGTTTGGGGCTACAGAAGTAGAGTGGATCTGGTTAGAGTTAAGGGGAATGAATATGATCAAAATATATAAAATTCTCAGAAAATTAATAAAAATATCCTTATGACATTTTATCTGTTTATTTGCTGGGTTGTGGGTAGGCATCAATGTAGCAGTCAGTGAACAACTTCCAGGAATAAGTTCTCTCCTTTCACCTTGGTGGTTCCAGGTATCAAACTCAGGTCAGTAGGCTTGGTAGTTAGCATCTGAGATGGCTATTCTTGTTTGTCAACTTGACTACATCTGGAATTAACTGTTTGGATATCCTTGTGAAGGATTTTTTTCTTAATTAAATAATTTGAAGTGGGAAGACCCATTCCTAATCCTTTTCTTTTGAAGTAGGAAGGGGTCCACCTTTGATCTGGGCCACCCCTTCTGCTGGCAGCCTGTATAAAGGACATGAAAGAAGGAAGCTTTTGCTCTTTGCCTGATTGTCCTCCTCACCTTCTTAGCAAACCCATTCCTTCAGTGGCATTAGAGCCTACTTCTTTAGGATTCCAGCATATAATGAAGACATCCAGCCTCATGGACTAAACAACTACCAAAGTCTTAGACTTTCCATTCATAAGCAGTCATTGTTGGATTAGCTGGTCACAGCCTCTAAGTCATTCTAATAAACCCTTCCCTATTTAGAGAGATTTGTTCTATAAGTTCTGTTACTCTAGAGAACCCCAACTAATACAGCTGTCTTTATTTACTGAGCCATCTCACTAGCTCTATGTCAAAATTCTGAATCCATGGCTGCTGAGGAACTCCTTTCTCTTTTCATGTCCTTATAATTTTCTTTATGTTTCTGTCCTGCTCTAAAATCTAAAACTCAACTTTTTTTTTTTAAATTTTATTTTATTTTATTAGTTCTAGATAGGGAACAAGCTTATTTCAAGTCCCTTCTCCCTCTCCCTCCCCTCACCCCCAAACTTTCTCCCCCACCCCCAGCCCATCCCCCCAACCCCATCCACCCACTACTCCCCAGGCAGGGTAGGGCCCTCAACGGGAGCTCAGCAAAGTCCACCAAGTCTTCCTATGCTGATCCTGGGCCCTTCCCCATGTGTCCAGGGCCAGAGTGTAACCCTTCATATGGGATGGGCTCTCAAAGTCCCTTTTTGCACCAGGGAAAAATACTAATCCACTACCAGAGGCTCCCTGGAGTGCAGAGGCCTCCTTATTGACATCTATGTTCTGGGGTCTGGATCAGTCTTGTACAGGCCTCCTGGACAGCATCTGGGGTCGATGTGCTCTCCCTTGTTCAGGCCAACAGTTCCTGTGGGTTTCTCCATCCTAGTACAGACCCCTTCGTTCTTCATTCCTCCCTCTCTTCAACTAAATTCCCGATTTCGGCTCATTGTATATCTGTGGATGTCTGTCTCTGTTTCCATCAGCCACTGGGTGAGGGCTCTAGGATGGCATAAAGAGAAGTCATCAATCTCATTTTAGGGGGAGGGTTTTTAGGTTATCCTCTCCACCATTGCCTGGATTGTCAGATCGTGTCATCCTTGTAGGTCTCTGGAGATCTCCCTGGTTCCTGATCCCTTCTCGGGCCTACAGTGGCTCCCTCTGATATCGTTTCTCTCATCTTGCTCTCTTTCCTCTATTCTTCCCCCAACTCAATGTTTCTGCCCCTCCATTTCCTCTCCTCTTCTCCTCTTCTCTTGCTCTTATTGTAGCAGCTCCTTCCCCCCCCCACCCTCATGCCCCCAATTAGTTCGGGAGTTCATGCCATTTCCATTCCTGGGGACCATTTAACCCTTAGAGTCCTTCATGTTTCCTAGTTTCTTTGGTGAAGAGCATTATATACTGGTAGTCTTTTGTTCTATGTCTAAAATTCATATATCAGTGAGTACATACCTTGCTTGTCTTTTTGTGACTGGGTTACCTCACTCAGGATGGTTTCCTCTAGTTCCATCCATTTGCCTGCGAATTTCAAGATTCCATTGCTTTTTTCTGCTGAGTAGTACTCCATTGTATAAATGTACCACATTTTCTCAATCCATTCTTCAATAGAGGGGCATCTAGGTTGTTTCCAGGTTCTGGCTATTACAAACAATGCTGCTATGAACATGGTTGAACATATGTCCTTGTTGTAAGTACATGCCCTATTTGGGTATATACCCAAGAGAGGAATGGCTGGATCTTGAGGTACACTGATTCCCATTTTTCTGAGCAACCGCCATACTGATTTCCAGAGTGGTCTTACAAGATCGCACTCCCACCAGCAATGGAGGAGTGTTCCTTTTTCTCCACATCCTCTCCAGCATAGATTGTCATTGGTGTTTTTTATTTTAGCCATTCTGACAGGCGTGAGATGGTATCTCAGAGTTGTTTTGAGTTGCATTTCTCTGATGGCCAATGATTTTGAGCACTTTTTTAAGTGTCTTTCAGCCATTTCAGATTCCTCTGTTGAGAATTCCCTATTTAGTTCTGCACCCCACTTTTTAATTTCGTTGTTTGGTGTTTTGGTGGCTAGCTTCTTGAGCTCCTTATATATTTTGGAAATCAGTCCTCTGTCAGATGTGGGATCGGTGAAGATCTTTTCCCATTCTGTGGGTGGTCGTTTTATCCTACTGACTGTTTCCTTTGCCTTGCAGAAGCTTCTCAGTTTCAGTAGGTCCCATTTATTAATTGCAGACCTCAATGTCTGTGCTTCTGGCGTAATGTTCAGGAAGTGGTCTCCTGTGCCAATTTGTTCAAGGGTTGTTCCCACTTTCTCTTCTAGAAGATTCAGTGTGGTTGGATTTATGCTGAGATCTTTGATCCATTTGCACTTAAGTTTTGTGCATGGTGACAGGTATGGATCTATCTGTAATTTTCTGCATGTCCGAATCCAATTGTACCAGCACCATTTGTTGAAGATGCTGTCTTTTTTCCATTGTATAGATTTAGCACCTTTGTCAAAAATAAGGTATCCATAGGTGCGTGGGTCGATATCAGGGTTTTCAATTCGATTCCATTGGTCTATCAGTCTATTTTTGTGCCAATACCAAGCTGTTTTCAGAACTATGGCTCTATAGTAGAGCTTGAAGTCGGGGATGGTGATGCCTCCAGAAGATCCTTTATTGTAAAGAGTTGTTTTGGCTATCCTGGGCTTTTTATTTTTCCATATAAAGTTGAGTATTGTTCTTTCAATGTCTGTGAAAAACTGTGTTGGGATTTTGATGGGGATTGCATTGAATCTGTAGATTGCTTTTGGCAGGATTGCCATTTTTACTATGTTAATTCTACCTATCCATGAGCATGGGAGATCTTTCCATTTTCTGGTATCTTCTTTAATTTCTTTCTTTAAGGTCTCAAAGTTCTTATTGTACAGGTCTTTCACTTTTTTGGTTAGTGTTACCCCCAGGTATTTTATGTTGCTTGTGGATATTGTGAAAGGTGATGTTTCCCTGATTTCTTTCTCATTGGATTTATCATCTGTGTATAGTAGGGCTACTGATTTTTTTGAGTTAATTTTGTATCCTGCTACCTTGCTGAAGGTGTTTATCAGCCGTAGGAGTTCCCTGGTAGAGTTTTTCGGGTCACTAATGTAGACTATCATGTCGTCTGCAAATAGTGAAAGTTTTACTTCATCCTTTCCAATTTGTATCCCTTTGATCCCCTTTTCTTGTCTTATTGCTATAGCCAGAACTTCAAGTACAATATTGAACATTGTCTATTTTAGTTTGAGATGATGTTGGCTATTGGTTTGGTTTATTCCTTTTTTTAGATATGTTTGTTATATATCATGTGTTGGATTTTGTCAAAGGCTTTTTCAGCATCTAGTGAGATGATCATGATTTTCATTGATATGTATGAACCATCCTTGCATCCCTGGGATAAAGCCTACTTGATCATGGTGGATGATTTTTCTGATATGTTCTTGTATTCGGTTGGCCAATATTTTGTTGAGTATTTTAGCATCGATGTTCATGAGGGATATCGGTCTGTAGTTCTCTTTCTTAGTCATATCTTTGTGAGGCTTGGGTATCAAAGTGATTGTAGCCTCATAGAAAGAGTTTGGCAATATCCCATCTGCTTCTATTGTGTGGAACAGTTTGAGGAGTACTGGAATTAGCTCTTGTTTGAATTTCTGGTAGAATTCTGCAGTGAAGCCATCTGGCCCTGGGCTTTTTTTGGTTGGGAGGCTTTTGATTACTGCTTCTATCTCATTAGGGGTTATAGTTCGATTTAAACTGTCTATCTGATCTTGATTTAATTTTGGTAAGTGATATTTATCCAGAAAGTTGTCCATTTCCTTTAGGTTTTCCAATTTTGTGGAATACAGGTTTTCAAAGTATGACCTAAAGATTCTCTGGATTTCCTCAGTGTCCGTTGTTATGTCTCCCTTTTCATTTCTGATTTTGTTAATTAGCATGCTCTCTCTCTGCCTTTTGGTTAGTTTGGCTAGAGGCTTGTCTATCTTGTTGATCTTCTCAAAGAACCAACTCTTTGTTTCATTGATTCTTTGTACTGTTTTCCTAGTTTCTACTTTGTTGATTTCGGCTCTCAGGTTGATTATTTCCTGGCGTCTACTCCTCCTTGGTGAGTTTGCTTCCTCTTGCTCTAAAGCTTTCAGTTGTTCTGTCAATTCTCTAATGTGACTTTCCTCCAGTTTCTTCATGTGAGCACTTAGTGCTATGAACTTCCCTCTTAGCACTGCTTTCAGGGTGTCCCATAAGTTCGGGTATGTTGTGTCTACATTCTCATTAAATTCTAGAAAGTCTTTGATTTCTTTTTTTATTTCTTCCTCAACCAAGGAATGGTGCAATTGGGAGTTATTCATTTTCCACGTAAATGTAGGTTTTCTGCAATTCGTATTGCTGTTGAATTCTAGCTTTAATGCATGGTGGTCTGATAAGATACAGGGGGTTATTTCAATACTTTTGTACCTGTGGAGGTTTGCTTTGCTGCCAACTATGTGGTCAATTTTTGAGAAGGTTCCATGTGGCGCTGAGAAGAAGGTATATTCTTTTGTGTTTGGATGGAATGTTCTATAGATATCTGTTAAACCCAGTTGTGTCATAACTTCTTTCAGATCCTTTGTTTCTTTGTTAAGTTTCTGTCTAGTAGTTCTGTCCAGTGGTATAAGGGGGGTGTTGAAGTCTCCTACTATAAGTGTGTGTGGTTTTATGTGTGGTTTGAGCTTTAGTAATGTTTCTTTTACAAAAGTGGATGCTTTTGTATTAGGGGCATAGATGTTCAGGATTGAGACTTCGTCTTGATGGACTTTTCCTGTGATGAGTATGAAATGCCCTTCTTTATCTCTTTTGATTGCTTTCAGTTTAAAGTCTAATTTGTTAGATATTAGTATTGCTACCCCAGCTTGTTTCTTGAGCCCATTTGATTGGAAAATCTTTTCCCATCCTTTTACTCTGAGGTATCGCCTGTCTTTGAATTTGAGGTGTGTTTCTTGTAAACAGCAGAAGGATGGATTCTGTCTTCGTATCCATTCTGTTAGCCTGTATCTTTTTATGGGTAAGTTAAGACCATTGACATTCAGGGATATTAACGTCCATTGTTCATTGGTTCTTCTTAGTTTTGGATTTATTGTTGGTGGTATCATTGCGTGTGGATTTTGCCCTTCTGTTTCTTTTTGTGTTTGGTGAAATTCGATTAACTACTGACAGTGTTTTTGTGAGTGTAGTTATGTTCGTTGGGTTGGAGTTTTCCTTCCAGAGCCTTCTGTAGTGCTGGATTTGTTGATATGTATTGTTTAAATCTGTTTTTGTCGTGGAATATCTTGTTTTCTCCATCTATAGTGATTGAAAGTTTTGCTGGGTACAGTAGTCTGGGTTGACATCCATGCTCCCTTAGTGCTTGTAGGGTATCTATCCAAGACCTTCTGGCTTTCAGAGTTTCCATTGAGAAGTCGGGTGTGATTCTGATTGGTTTGCCTTTATATGTTACTTGGCCTTTTTCCTTTGCTGCTCTTAATATTTTCTCTTTATTCTGTAGATTTGGTGTTTTGATTATTATGTGTCGGGGCGACTTCTTTTTGTGGTCCAGTCTGTTTGGTGTCCTGTAAGCTTCTTGTACTTTCATAGGCATATCCTTCTGTAGGTTGGGGAAGTTTTCTTCTATGATTTTGTTGAATATGTTTTCTGTACCTTTGAGCAGTATTTCTTCACCTTCTTCTACACCTATTATTCTTAGGTTTGGCCTTTTTACGGTGTCCCATATTTCCTGGATATTTTGTGTTAGGGTTTTGTTGGACTTGAGGTTCTCTTTGGTGGATGAATGTATATCCTCTAGCGAGTCTTCAGTGGCTGAGATTCTCTCTTCCATCTCTTGAATCCTGTTGGATACACTTACATCTTTAGTTCCTGATCGTTTATCCAACCTTTCCATTTCCAACATGGTCTCATTCTGTGTTTTCTTTATTGTGTGTATTTCAGCTTTCATGTTTTGAACTATTTCAAGAGCTTCCTTCACTTGCTTGGATGTTTTTTCTTGGCTTTCTTTGGATTCTTTAAGAGATTTATTTATTTCTTGAATTTTTTGGTTTGTCTTTTCCTCCAATTCATTTAATTTTTTGTTTGTTTTCTCTTCTATTTCTTTAAGGGATTTTCTTGTTTCCTCTTTAAAGGTCTCTATCAACTTGCTGAGATAATTTTTGAGGTCCATCTCATCTTCATGCTCTGTGTTGGGCTTTTCAGCTCTTGCCGGAGTGGAGTCCCTAGGTTCTGGTGGTGTCATGTTGGTCTTTGTGTTGTTGAGTGAAATCTTATTCTGTCTTCTCCCCATATCCTTTTAGTGGGTGCGGGTGGGTTCTCTCTATCTCCTCTTGTGGCCCAGTGGTGTGTGGGGGCTAGGAATTCGATGTCCACAACTCTAGATGATCTCGACGCTCCTGGTGGTCTCCTCGCTAGTTCCTAGTTTCTTGGTCGTTCGGCGGAATGGAAGAGTGGGGTGCTACCAGATTTGGGGCACAGGGAGCTCCTCCCTGCCTGGGCTTGTCTGGCCCAAGCCGGCAGGCTCAGGAGGGGGTGGTGGGATGGGGGTGGTGGGGTGTTCTGGCCTGGAGTCGGGAGCGGGCAGGAGCTCACTCACCTAGTTCCAGGTCAGTCTGCGGCGGCGGAATGTAAGAATGGGGTGCTAGCAGATTGGTGGGGCAGGGGGCTCCTCCCTCTCTGGGCGTGTCTGGCCCAAGCCGGCAGGCTCAGGCGGGGGTGGTGGGATGGGGGTGGTGGGGTGTTCTGGTCTGGGGTCGGGAGCGGGCAGGAGCTCACTCACCTAGTTCCAGGTCAGTCTTCGGCGGCGGAATGTAAGAATGGAGTGCTAGCAGATTGGTGGGGCAGAGGGCTCCTCCCTCTCTGGGCGTGTCTGGCCCAAGCCGGCAGGCTCAGGAGGGGGTGGTGGGATGGGGGTGGTGGGGTGTTCTGGTCTGGGGTCGGGAGCGGGCAGGAGCTCACTCACCTAGTTCCAGGCCAGTCTGCGGCGGCGGAATGTAAGAATGGAGTGCTAGCAGATTGGTGGGGCAGAGGGCTCCTCCCTCTCTGGGCGTGTCTGGCCCAAGCCGGCAGGCTCAGGAGGGGGTGGTGGGATGGGGGTGGTGGGGTGTTCTGGCCTGGAGTCGGGAGCGGGCAGGAGCTCACTCACCTAGTTCCAGGTCAGTCTTCGGCGGCGGAATGTAAGAATGGAGTGCTAGCAGATTGGTGGGGCAGAGGGCTCCTCCCTCTCTGGGCGTGTCTGGCCCAAGCCGGCAGGCTCAGGAGGGGGTGGTGGGATGGGGGTGGTGGGGTGTTCTGGTCTGGGGTCGGGAGCGGGCAGGAGCTCACTCACCTAGTACCAGGTCAGTCTTCGGCGGCGGAATCAAAACTCAACTTTTAAAATAATCAGAACTAGAGTTATAAGAACTTCTTAATTTTGTATTTATTTCCCCAGGTGTAAATAATGATGGGCTGCACAATTTTTCATATTATATCATATTCATGGCTACTTGTCATATGGGGATATAGTAATTGACAGTCTGATGGACTACATAACTGGGATTAGGATCTCCTGAATGGACAATTGAATGAAACAGCCACTGTAATAAAAACAGTCACAGCCTCTGTCATATCCCATCTCTTTTAATGTTACTGGTGATAATTATATGCTCCATGTCTTAGACTGTCTCTCATCTTTCCCCTGTAACTTAAAGTTTACACAACTTTATATCTGTCTGATCTTCTAATATGTAGACTTCTGCTAACATAAATGCATTCTTTAGTACCAATACCAAAATCAAGGCCAAAACCTGCTCCCCCCTCCAAAAAAAAGAAAGAAAAATTTAAGATGAAAATTTCCATGGGAGACATGGGTCCCAGGGGGTAGTCAGGTGTTTCCAGGTAAACTTCATGTTCTAGTCACTGGAGAAGGTTGAGTCCAAGAGAGCATGAGAAAATGATGCAGTGGGAAGAGATATTCTTAGCTCTTCAGGAAAACCTTGTTAATGTAAGAACTAGTTCGTTGAAACATCAGTTGGCCTGCTATGCACGTTACATAGGTACTATCCACTTCATCCTTCTAGGAGCCTTTGGAGGTGGGAATGATTGATCGTCTCCATAACAACACATGAGGGAATTCAGATGAAGCTCAGCTCAGAACCAAACAAGCCCACATAAATAATGATCTGAACAATTCTTTAAACTAGGCTTTAGTGTCTCATCATGTTGACTCCCGTGGTACACCTGTCAATAAAGTTTTAAAATGCAGAAATTCTGGGAAGTGCATGTTATTTTTGTTACTGCAATACCTTAAGGTTCTATAATTAGTAGAATATTAGTCCTGGAACTATTGAATGCATGTTGCAAAAAGTAACCTACAAATACCCTTTGGACATTACCCAGCAAGCAGGGATACAATTATATTGCATATATCTGTGGATCCTTTCTCCATTGTGTCACATTTTGTAGGTCACAGCTGTACCAACAACATTCAGGAGCATATCTGTGTGGGCTCAACTCACACAGACTGCATCAATTTAAGCATGCAGGGATTGTGGAAAAGAGGGGAAAGCATTCCTTGACACTATGTCTGCATATGTCTGTGTACCCTCCCAAACTCATGTTGAACTTTATTCCCAATACATCAGTATTAAAAGATAGGGTCTTGAACCGGGTCAAGATAGCACACGCCTTTAATTCCAGCACTTGGGAGGCAGAGGCAAGTGGATCTTTATGAGTTCAAGGCCAGCCTGTCTCAGAGAGAGAGAGAGAGAGAGAGAGAGAGAGAGAGAGAGAGAGTCTTTAAGAGCTGCTTAGGCTAAGAGATAAATGTCTTTGCAGATATGATCAGCATCATTATATGGCTTCGGTGGGAAAGTTTGTATTTCTACACACTGTTGTTCCTTCTACCATATGAGGACATAGTATTTCTCTCCTTTAGAGGCCAAAGCCACAAGGCACCATCTTAAAGAAGAGACCAGCCTTCACCAGATACCAAACTATTAGCACATCTTGGACTTGGGAAGCTTCAGAGTTTTGAGAAACAAATTTCTATTGTTCATAAAGTAATTAGTCTTCAGTACTTGGTTATAGCAAAAGAACCAACATATTGAGCCTTTTGTTACATAAAGAAACCTCTTAGAAGCAAGTTAGGAAATATGAGCTATAGAAGACCTAGTTTTTATCCATGGTAAAATGAAAGATATTCTTTACATCAATGGAAAACTAATGGAGAGAATAAAAAAGGAGGACTAGAGCCACTGTAGCCACATATAACTTAGGAAACTTCTGGAGAATAGGGATATATAATATTAAGATATAAATCACATATATGAAATGTTAAATATTTCTATCTCTCCAAACCTTTAGGAAAACTAGTTCCATCTCAGTACATTTAAGTTCTTTCATGTGTTGTTATGGAGACAATCACTCCTACAACCAAAAGCCCCTGGGAGAATGGAATAGTATAGCACACCTATATAACATGCATAGCAGGGCAATTGATGTTGCAACAAACTAGTTCTTTTATAAACTAGGCTTACATAAAGAGATATGAACATAAGAGGAAAAAAGGCAGAAACAGTTTTCTTGGTGCTTTTTTAAATGGTGGGATTTCCTGTACCATGGAACAAGAAGAAGAAGAAGAAGAAGAAGAAGAAGAAGAAGAAGAAGAAGAAGAAGAAGAAGAAGAAGAAGAAGAAGAAGAAGAAGAAGAAGACAAGAAAGGGGTAAGAATGGCCTCACCTCTGAGGCAAGGAAGATAAAACTGAGGACTAAGATCGTCAGTTAAGAGATCTTATGGACCATTGGGTTTTCTTCCTATACAGAAAGTCTCTGCCTATACTGACAGTGAGAAGGGGACTGCTGCTTGCTGTACAGGCGTATGCACCTACATTTGGATCCCCAGTCCACATGCAAGAGCAGAGAATGGCAGCATGCACCCAGAACCCCAAAGCAGGGATGGCAGAGACAAGAAGATCCCAGGAGCTCACTAGCCAGCTAGTCTTGCCAAATTAGGGAACCGCAGACACAGTGAGAGGAGAAACCCTGTCTCAAAAAGTAGAGTGTTTGGGAAATGCACCCAACTTCCACTGACCTCTGGTCATCACAGGCATGCATACATGTATGTGCATATACACATGCACACACACACACACACACACACACACACACACACACACACACACACACACACGAATACATACATAACACAAAAAAGTTAATTAAGTAGTTAACTAAATAGCAAAGTGAGAAGTGGGTTTCAAGAACTTTCTAGAACCTGACCAGCGAGTCCACATTTCTCTGTTCTGCTGCCCAACTTCCTTTAAGACACTAAAGAACAAGAAGTTGAGATACCAGAGATAAACTTTACTGGGCTTTAGCCCACATTTTCCATGTCTTCATCCTCCTTATCTGAGCCAGCATCATGATCTAGCCAGAACGACACTCCTTTGAACTTATTTACAAGTTTTATCATTACACTTGCCTACATTATGCAAGCAGTTTGCAATCTCCCCTAATTCTCCAACTTTAATTATATAATTGAACAAGCCAAAAACTCATTTTTCCCAGGAAACATTAAACATTACCATCTTAATGAAATTCTTAATGAAATGGTCCACTATGCATGCAAATGACCGGTAGTAGCAGGGCCACTTGCTTATCACTGAGACAGGCAAAAGGACAAATGCTCTTTCTTCTGTCCATCACTAGGAATGGCAGTTCTCAACCTCACATCCCACATTAAAAGATGAGCCTCTGTGAGATTTGTGGCTATTGGATGAAAAGTAGGAAAGGATCTCAATCTACACAAATCAAAGCTTATTTTCAGGACTGAAAGAATCCACTTGGGACTTTTCCTTGACAAATAAAAAAAAAAAAGGTTATCAACTGCCCCTCCTATTCTCTGGAGAGTAAGGTCTGACACAAAGCAATAGTCTTTACCTTCTCAACTTCCTTTTAGGATTGACCCTAGGAAATGGGAAAAAAAAAAAAAAACATTTACAGGACTTCTGAAGTTATCATATTACCCATCCCTTTTCAATTGCACTTTTTTAACATTCCTATTGCATATAAAACTCAAATGTTGTACATACCAACACCATCCTAATGCCATAGTTTACTTTGTGGAAGCTAACCTGGAAGGTACATAGACCTGCTCACATGTTCACCTAATAACATGAACAGTGATGTCCTGTGCCAAGTAGATACCAAATTCAATCACTTTAAAACAACTATAATTTTATGACAAGTTCCTAGTTCCCTAAACATGTCAGATCATTACATTATCACAGTGGTTCTCAACCTGTGGATCACAACCTCTTTGGGGGTCACTGTGGTAGTTTGAAAGAAAATGGCCCCCAAAGGGAGTTCACTATTGGAAGGTGTGGCTTTGTTGGAGTGGGTATGGCCTTGTTAAAGGAAGTATGTCACCCTGGGGGTGGACTTTGGGGTCTCATATATGCTCACACTTTGTGCAATGTGATGCTCAGACTACTTCCTGTTACCTGCAAGATGTAGGACTCTCAGTCTATTTCCTGTCGCGTGCATATCAACATGCAGCAGCCCCTTCTCCAGCACCATGTCTGTCTGCACTCCACCATTCCACCATGCTCCCCACCATGATATAATGGACTGAACCTCTAAACTGTAAGTGAGCCACCCCAATTAAATGGTTTCTTTTATAAGAGTTGCTGTGGTCCTGATGTCTCCTCACAGCAACAGAAATCCTCACTAAGACAGCCCCATGCCAGATATCCTGCATATTGTATTTACATTACAATTCATAACAGTAGAAAAATTGCAATTATGAAGTAGCAATGAAAATAACTTTATGGTTGAGAGTCACTGCAACATGAAGAATTGTATTAAAGGGTCACAACATTTGTAAGGTTGAGAATCACTGCATTAATATATGTCAAGATGCCCAAAGTACCCATCATAGAATAGAACCTTACCCTGAACACCCACAGTGCTTTAGACTGAGTGGCCACAGCTGTCATGCTCCCTATCTCTCAAGTTCAATTTTTCCCCAGGAAAACTTAAAGGCAAAGGAAAAATAATGTTTGTGCTTTTTTTTGTTCTATTTTTATTTTTGTTTCTGAGACATGGTCTATTTATTATGTAGCCCAGGCTGTCCTCGAACTCATGAAGTTCTGCCTGCTCAGCCTCCCAAGTGCTAGGATAAAAGGTGTGTGCCACCATTCCCAGCTATGTTTGCACAATTTTTAAACCTATATTGAAATACAATACACCAGGCAGGGCACCCCATCAAACTGTAAAATCAATCAGGGTTTGGTACATTAATACTATTAATGTTGAAAATAAATCACATAATTTGGGGGTTTTTACTATTCTAAGTACACAATTATGTTGTCTTAATTATATTTAAAATGTTTCACAACTGGTACCAGTAACTATTCCTCAAGTTTTTTCACTGCCTCAACTAGAAATTTTTTCAGCATCAATCATGACCTCCCCACTCCTCTCAGCCCCTGGGTCTCTGGTTAACTTTCTGTGACTATGCATTTTCCCTATCCTCAGCACAGTAGTATCCCTCATCGTGGCTTAACTGTCTGTAGGCTCTGTTACCTGCAGTCAACCAGACTCTGTACAAAAAGGAACCATGCTATTCTAGAAAAACTGAGTCAGCCTGTTTTCCTATCATTTTATTTTATATTATTATTGTTTTGTTGGTTTGCCAGGTGTTATTGTTAATCGCTTTCTGCTGTGTTTAATTTGTGGATTGAACTCTGTGGTAGGCATGTGTATGAAGTGAAACAGAGTATTTATAGGGCTTGGTATACTATCTGCCACTTCAGCCATCAGTGAGGCTTCCTGCAAAGAATGCAGGAGAATAACACCTTCAAAATAGTCTGGAAAGATGGTTCAGAGATCAAGCATGTGTACTGCTCTTTCAGAGAACATGGGTTCAGTTCCCGTATCCACATCAGGTACTCACAACCACCTGTTAAGTCCCGCTCCCAGGTATCTATCGCCCTCTTCTGGCCTTCAAGGGCACCTGCAATCTGTACATGCACACAAACACACACATAACTTAAAATAATTAAAAAAAAAAACAGCCTTCAACGCTCTCCCCTAATGACCTGTTTCCAAATCCTACAGGGTCCACGGCCCTCAAAATGGTACCACAAGCTGGGGACCAAGTGTTTAAAACACAAGTCTATAGATACTATTGCAAGTTCAAGTCATAACATACACATTTACTATACTTTCTATATCCATTCACTTTCCACTGCAGAGTTATCTTTTAAAATACTTTGAATGCAGAGCAGTAAAAAAAAACTCCATACATCAATTTGCAGCACACACTTATCACCAGTCAAGTCAGACCCTTTCTCTTAAGATTTTTTTCATGCAATTATCTAATTCCCTTTCTTCTAGTAGGTAGGCACTCTAAGATGCTTTATGTAGATCTTTTAAAAAAAAATTCATGAGGGTTTATGGAATACATAATTGTACATGCCATTTTATTCACATACTAGGATGCAGTTTATATGAATCTGTTTATTCTTCACTCAATTCTATATATATATATATATATATATATATATATATATGTCTGATTGGTGATTATTTAATGTAGAGTCTCTGAAATATAGCATAAAGAGGTCAGATGATCTGGTCTTAGGAAATTTCTCCGGTGAACGCGACTCCCAGAATGATTGCTGCACTTCTCTGCAAAGGCCTCTACATCCTACCGAAGGGCTACTTGCTCATGCATGATTGATGCTGCTCTACTCACAACAGTTAGGAAACAGACAAATGCCTTTCTTAGTCTTGATCTCTTCCTCTCAGTATTGGGGGTGGAGGACACTGAACCAGGGATCCTTGACTGGCAGTGTGTGTCAAATGAGGAGGGAATTCTTTTCATATCAAAATGCCCAGCTTGTAAGCAAAATCTCAAGAAGTAGAACCCTAGTATAAACAAATGTCAGGGGAATAGCATGGAATTATTCCTTGCTCAAATCCCTACATGCAACAGATATCTAAAGTGCTTTTCCATCTGTATGTCAAGATTATACAGAAAATAACTTGGCCAGCATCCTGCATCAAACTAAAGACTTGTGTCTAGCAAACAAATGGCAACAAAAAGATGTGCCTATGTTTCTGAATATGAAATCTCTTTCAAAAGCCTTTCCACTGACTCCGTCTCCCTTCTACAGGTGTGTTCCATAGATCACCTGCTCTGGGCTCACCCTCTTACCTGCAGCTCTTCAGGGCTCATCCTCTAGCAGCTTGGCTCATGCCCTCTGGTACTTGTACTTGATAAAAGTGGAAAGGAACCTTTCATTTCTATTCCCATCAGAATATGTGCTGCTCAGCGGGGTCACCTCTGAACCTTCCTTTTTCAAGAACTACAACCTGGGAAGGGCCCAGGCCCAGCACAGGAAGATTTGGTGGATTTTGCAGAGCCCCCATTGAAGTCCCTATCCTGCTGGGGAGTGGTGGGTGGATGGGGTGGGGGGTAGAGGGAGAGGGAGAAGGGACTTACATGTGAAACAAGCTTGTTCCCCAACTTGAACTAATAAAAAAAAAAGGGACTTTGAGAGCCCATACCACATTTAGGGATGCACTCTTGGCCTGGACACATGGGGGGGGGCTAGGCCCGGCCCAGGATGATGTGGGGGACTTTGGGGAGCCCCATCGAGGGCCCTACCCTGCCTGGGGAGTGGAGAGTGGATGGGGTGGAGGGCAGATAGGGGGTTGGGGGAGGGCTGGGGGGAGGGGAGGGAGAATGGATTGACATGTGAAGGAAGCTTGTTCCGAATTTGTACTAATAAAAAGAATTAAAAAAAAAATAAAAAAAAAGAACTACAGCCTGGTTTCTACAGTCTGATTTCCAAACAAAATACCTGTGCCATCCCACACCTCCTTCTCCACATCTTGCTTTAATGCCAATAATCAGGAGCTCGTCTTTTCAGCCTCCCATTTATTGCCCTCAAATACAAACATTAACACTCAGACTTGGGGGGGGGGAAAGAAAGAGAAAGTAATTACTATCATGTTGCTGAGCAAAATAATTTTTCTTCACAAACACATTCCCTACTTAGTCGTCCCCAATGTTAGTTAAATGGCATCGAGCCTATCCTGTCACAGACAGGAGGAAAAGGACAGATACCTACTGTGCCCAGGAATTTGTAGCTAAAGTATGCACTGGGGTCACTGAGGGAACTTTTCCTGACACTTGTTCATACGTAGGCTTTCCAGTCTCAAATTTTGCTCCCAAAGCAGGCACATTATTTATGAAAGGGTTTCTTCCATATTTGAAGCATATTGCCAAACAAGTATCTCTGGCCTAGTGTATCACCCCTCATCATTAGTGGGGAGAAAATACCAAAACTAGGAGAGATTAAGAAGTTTGTGAGTTCAAGGCAAGCCTGGTCCGCAAAGTGAGTTTCAGGGAAGCCAGGGCTGTTACTCAGAGAAACACTGTCTGGAAAAATTAAAAGAAAAGAAGAAG
Organism: Cricetulus griseus; assembly: GCF_003668045.3. NCBI lineage: Eukaryota > Metazoa > Chordata > Mammalia > Rodentia > Cricetidae > Cricetulus > Cricetulus griseus. The sequence continues at coordinate 63,336,132 of NC_048600.1, forward strand.
TTTGTTCAGGGCCTGCACACCTTTGATTCCAGCACTCAGGATGCAGAGGCAAGCTGGCCTCTGTGAGTTCAAGGTCAAGTTGGTCTACAGAGCAAGTTCCAGGACAGTCAAAGCCATTACACAGAGAAACCCTGTTTCAAAAAAGAAAAATTGTTCAGTGACTCAGAAATACAACAATTAATCCTAGAAATCATTCTCAATGAAGAAAATTTACTAAAATGAAATCATTTAGCACTTTTATGCTATATTTCAGAAACTTAATATTAATTAAACACAAACTAGACTTGTTACTGAGGTCCCACACCCAGACATTATGCTTGGTTCCTCTGTTTCCCTCCTCCCTACTGCCCATCCAAGTGTGTACTGAATCCATCTTCGTCTCTTTGTTTCCAGTTCTACCACGGCAGGCCAAGCTGTCACTGTCTCTCCCCCACCAGGTCCTCTTAGCCTCCTTGCCAAATGACTGAAGAAATGACAGATATTCACTGTTAGAATCAGAAAATATCCTTATATTCTAGACTGGCTTGAAAAATTAGGCCAAAGCAAACAAGATTAAATTTACTAAAAATAAATGGTAGCTTTCTCTTTTGCTTTCCAAAACTCCATGACCCAAGTTCCAAGATGCATAAATGACTTCCCTGATTGATTTGACTGCAAGATCAATTAAGAGAACAATGTGATTTACTCGACAAAAAATAAAAGGGGTTTCTACTTTTACCAAATGGATAAAAATGGAGCATCCAGGACAAGGGCCCTTGCGTCCCAGTCATGAGTCATACTTTGCTCTGAGCACCTGATTAAATATATACATATATCCTTCAGAACTGATTGAGAAGGATTTAGAGAAGCTAAACTGGGTCATCTGAGCAACAGCTAAAAAAAAAAAAAAAAAAAACTAGGGATGTTTATCCAGAGCAAGGACGGGAGAGTCTAAAGGACACACCAGCACACCAGCATTTGTGATACTTGCGGCCCCAATACCAAAGTGAAGGGGACACACTAAAGATAACTCCAAAAGGTTGAAGGCAATCTACATCTTTCCTGGTTGAGCTGAAGTGGCTCCCTCAGAGAAGTGTGCCCTGGTTCTCTTGTGTACAAAGCCTTGACACACTCCACCTCAGGAAACTTTCCCACTTATCACCAGCTGGAACTGTCATGTTTCTGTTTATACTTACCCCATTTCTGTCTCATCAGTGAGAGGAAGGATCAGCTTCAATCTTGTTCACTGTAACATTTTGTTCCCAGAAACAAAACTAGCACATAGTAGGACTTCTGTCGATATTTGCTAACTGTGTTAGTCATCTTTCCATCACTACAATGAGATGCCTAGAGTAGTCAAATTATAAAAATGCAGTCAAATCAATCGGGGAAATCACTTATGGATCTTAGAATTTGGACATCCTGGTTCATGATGGATTAATGCTACTGCTTTAGGCCTGTAGGGAAGCAGCTGCTCATCTTGTAGCCAAGAAACAGAGAAAAGGAAAAGGGTTGGGATCCCACAGTCCCCTGAAGGACACATTCCTAATAATGAAAGGGATTCTGACCAAGTCCTACCTACCAAAAAATCTATCTCTATATGTTTTTCCTCTATATTTTTCACTTCATGACCCAATCTGCAGTCCTTGGTGACCTTTGGTCTTAGATTTCCCTTGTACCAATACTTGACTTGGGATTTTTCCCACAGTATTCACCTACCCTTCCTGGGAATTTCTGTCTGGCTTTATGAACTCAAAAACCTGAACAAGGGGGAACTCTTGGTTCCCAGACTGATAGCTGGGAAACCAGAATGAGACTGATCCAGACCACATGAACATGGGTGTCAGTGAGGAGACCTCTGAAATCTATGGGGCCTTTTGTAGTAGATCAGTACTTATCCCTAGCATAGGAATAGACTTTGGGAGCCCATTCCACATAGAGGGATACTCCATGAGCCTAGACACAGGGGATGGGCCTAGGCCCTATCCCAAATAACATGACAGACTCTGAAGACCCCCTATGGAAGGCCTCACCCTCCCTGGAGAGCAGAAAGGGTATGGGATAGGTAGGGTGTTAGTTGGAGGGGGGTCAGGGGAGGAGGGAGGTAGAGGGAACTGGGATTGACATGTAAAATAATCTTGTTTCTAATTTAAATAAAAAATGGAGAGGAAGAAAAAAAGGACATAAATCAATTTTAAAAAAATGTTGACCTAGTTGTGCAATGGTGGTACACCTTTAATCCCAGCACTCAGAGGCAGAGGCAGGTGGATATCTGTGAACTCAAGGTCAGCCTGGTCTACAAAGCTAGTTCCATGACAGCCAAGACTGTTACACAGAGGAACCCTGTCTCAAAAAAAAAAAAAAAAAGTTGACCTTTTCATTCCAGATCTCCTAGAAGTATATGGGGACACTTGGGCTCCAGAAGAAAACAAGTGGAAGGTTCTAGAAAGGGAAGGCCATTCACTAGTCTGACATGCTTTCCTGAAGAGTAAACAGAACTCAGGACATAGATCTTGTTTCCAACCAAGTCTTTAGAAGACTATTTTAAATGGTCAGCTATGAAAAACAAGAGTGGCCTCCACATACACAAATTAAACCAGATAGTAGGATATTACCAAAGTGAAAAGCAAGCTCAGTGCAATCTGCCAATACAATCCATTTTTTAAAAAAAATACAAATATCTAATAGAAAATATCTAAAACTGGTAGTTGCATAATCACTGGGTAGAACAGTATTTCTCAACCTTCCTAATGCTGCAACTTTTAATACAGTTCTTCATGTTGTGGTGACCCCCAACCAGAAAATTATTTTCATTGCTCTTTCGTAACTATAATTTTTCTGCTGTTATGAATCATAATGTAAATACCTGTATCTTCTCGTGGTCTTATGTGACCCCTGTGAAAGGGTCATTTGATTTCCTCAAGGAGGTCACGACCCACAGGTTAAGAACCACTGGGGTAGAAGACTATGGATATATTCGTTATCTTTTCTCCATTTTTGCATTTTATGAAGATAATATGTGGTTTTCATAATTCACAAAATAGTAGTTTGGAATCAACTTCTGGCTTGCTGACTGAGAAGGGTTTTTCAGCCTCAGACTTGAGAGCATGAGAAGGTAAGGGAGAGAAAATGAATTCACTCTGTGAGTGGCATCCCTTGGCTTCCTTCACCTTCACAACCCTCAGTGAAGAGATGCTGAGGCTCCAGGACAGTAAGCAGTATACCAAAGCCCCATTATTTGGTAGAAATGATGTTTGGTTCCAACTTGTCTTAAGCCTACACTGTTGCCTCTACAGCTTCAGTGCCACTTTATAAGGTGGCAAGGCTGCACCTGGGCCAAGAGAAGCATGTCTCACAACATTTTAAATTCCTGTGCCCACCTGCACTTGTCCCTCACAATCCTGTTTCTTATGGAGCATGCACAGCAACAGCAACACCACTGAAGTCTCAGACACCATCCAGACCAAGTGAATAAGAATCTGCATTGTGCCAGGTGGTGGTTCGCACCTTTAATCCAGCACTCGGGAGGCAGAGGCAGATGGATCTCTTGTGAGTCCAAGGCCAGCCCGGTCTACTGAGTGAGTTCCAGGACAGGCTCCAAAGCCACAGAGGAACCCTGTCTTGAAAAACAGAAAAAATCTACGTACTGTAAAAAGATGCTAAAATAATAAACTCACTATAGTTAAGTACTAGTTATAGTTTAAGTTATAGTAAAGTACTAGTTAACTGTCAACTAGACACAACCTAGACTCACTTGGGAAGAAAATCTTAAAAGATGAATTATCTAGATTAGGTCGGCCTGTAGATGTGTCTATGAGAATCATCCTGATTGTTAATTGATCTAGAAAGACCCAGCCCATTGTGAGCAGCGCCATTCCCTAGACAAGGAGTCCTGAGAAGAATAAGAGAGGATAAAGTTAGCTGGGAGCAAGTAAGTAACCATATGTCTATTTTCTCTCTGCTCTTGACTATGGCCGTGATGTAACTTGAGTTCCTACCTTGACATCCCCAAAATGATGGACTATAACCTGCAATTCTAAGCCAAATAAAACTTTTCTTCTTCTGTGTGGCTTCTTGTCAAGGAATTTGTCATAGCAACAGAAATTAAACTAATACACCTGCAAATTAAACCTATACATGTGCTGATTTCAGAATGCCTCCCCATCCTCAGTTCCTACCCAAGTTGCTATGGAAACAATCACTCTGTGTTCTAGTGCTCAGTCTCTTTACCCAAATCAAAGTGCTGTCCCTGTCAGACACTCAGATAAGCCTTGGTATCCAGGAGAAAGGAAATATCCATACTAAAGATGATTTATTAGTTAAACTAAGTTGTTATAGATGACCCTCAACAACAGCTAGACTCAGTTCCTCTCCAACAGCCAGAATGGTGGTATATTGATAAATCTTCAACAACTGGGCTAATGTAGGACCATGGCTTAGCATTTGGCAGTTTCCCTAAGGGTCAATTCAAAGACCTAAGGGCAATGTCACCAAATGTAGAGCTAAAGGACACATACACAGATGACCCTTGGATAGTGATGAACAAAGACATCAGCTCTAGCCACACTGCTGAGTCACCACCCAATTACCAAGCTAATATCCTCCCATTAAAAACAAGAGCAAAACCTGCTGTCAAGATGGCTCAGTGGATAAAGGCTCCTGCTGCCAAGCCTGCCCTCCTGAGTTCAATCCATGGGACCCACATGGTGGAAGGAGAGAACTGAGTCCTGCAAGATAGCCTCTGACCTACACACACACACACACACATACACACTCATGACAAAAATGAATATATGTAATGATTTTTGAAAGGAAAAACCATAGCTCATAAGGACAAAGATGTATCACTGATTCTATAATCATTCAATTGTATCCAACTCTAATCAATTTGGAAGAAAGAAAGCAATGCATCAAATATATCCTGTAAGAGCCAGGCTACAAAATTGTCTCTGGGAGCTGTTCTTTTGAAAAGTAAAAAAGATTCTTGGGTTTGCAGTTGAGAAGGATTGGGATGCCCCAATTCAGCCTCATGAATAAACATCTCTAGTAGCTTATTGATGGAAGAAGGATGGAGTTCAGTGCATTTCTTCCTTAGTCACCAGTGTCTACTCTTGTTCCTTTTTCCCCAAGGACAAAGTGTCATACCAATCCAGCTGCATCATTTTGAGTTAGGAAGACAGAGCCAAGCAAGGACTCTGAAGAGGCACTGGACTGATGGAGAGGTGAGAAGTGGCAGCATGAGTGATGGAAAGGAAGGCACGTGTGTAGAGGAGAAACAAGAATCCTCTAAAGAACAGAATAGGTCTGTTTGCTGGGGGAAGAAGCTACTCATTGCTCAGAATCCCATAAGCCATCCCTAACTAGCCACTTAGCCAGGATCCACACTGAGCATTTTACTCAGTTATTTCACCAACTCTGCAGAAATCACGTGTTGCTATTGTTATCGCTACCATGTAACAGAGGCGAAACTATGATCTTACAAGTTAAGATATTTGCTAACAGCTACACAGCTACTAAGAAAAGGAAACAGGACTCCAGCCCAGACCCATCAGATGTTGAGGGCTGTGCTCCAGATGCTGCCATGCATCACCCCCTGGATGGTAGGAGCATTGGGAATCTGGCTGGAAGAGGAGATACCCATCTCTGAGAGAGGACCTAAGGAATGTCTCTAAGCAAGCCAACAGCCATGAGAACTGGAGATGAAACAGCACTCCTCCCTCTGGGTCCTGCATGCCAAAAGTGTGGGGATGAATTTCAAACAGCACCACTTGCCATGCTCAACTCTGGAAAAATAAAATGCCTTCAGAGGAGCATTGACAAGTCGTTGCATAAGCGGAAGGATGACTTTGAAGGAAGAAAGGTTCAAACGCCACTTTTAATAGAAAGGAATACGAAACAAGAAGGATGCATCTTCACTAACACGTTGATACATGAGAGGTTTCTATCCAGTCGTAAAACATAGCTCTCTCCTTCCTGCACACAGTGAGACCACATTTCCCAGTTGTCTTTGCAATTAATATAGCCGATGGGATGCGATGGAAGTGAGGTCAAATGTGGGCCTCAGAGACCTTTGCTCATCAACTTCCTCGTGTTCTTTCCCCTGTCGTGGTGACCATTTGGTTTTTCCATTTGCTAAGACATGTGGGCAAGAAATAAGCTTACCTCTATCAAGAATTTTCTAAAGGTATCCTTGTCGGAGAAACTAGAGCCACCAACACAGAGAAAACTCAGGAGGAGAGTTTGTAATCACACTGTCCAACATCAAATATTACATGGGCCCACATGGATGTCTTGCTGTTATTCCAGGGCCAAGACCTGAGACGACAGCTTCAATAAGATTAATTGTGTGAGAGGTTCCCAAAGTGGGGGACAAAAAATCCTAAGAGTGGTAGAGAAGCCTCCTGCCCTCTCTATAACCTCACTCTCCCCATTCAGAGACAGCGTGCATGTGGGTGCCTCTGCCTCAGGGACCCACCACAGGCCATATTCACATAGTCATTCAATGACTCCCTGTTGCTCTATGCCAGTCTCCTTCAAAGTGCTTAGGTTATTGTAATAAAAAAAAAAAGACAAAATGCCTCTGCTTTTGTGGAACTTAAATTCTAGCCAGAGATAAACACTACAAAAGTTGAGATGGTAAACGAGATAGTGTGTTAGGTAGTAAGCACTACGAAAAAACAATAGTTATGTCCCCCAAAGGGAAGTGTAAGAGGCTTGCCATGGCCTTTCACTACACGCTGCACCTAGCTCAGTGGCTGCCAGATGCTCAATTAAGCAGTGATGTTTAGTAGTTAGCCAGTGAAATGAACAATTGTTGGAAAACACTGTCTCAGAGGTGGTAGCTGCTTCAACCCTGAACCACTGGGACAGAAGCCAGGTAGTACTGTGACAAGCATTCAACCATCCCAAGGCAATGAAACAATATGTATTGTAACCTGGCCTAAGAGTCTTCCATTCCCCAGCACTTCTGATACAAACAGGTATGTTTTGTTCCACAGCAAACAGGCAGAGAATTTCTCTCCTTCCCTTTAAAAGTTTCTTCCCTCTGACTTTCCTTTGTCTGTGCCCCCTCAGGGCAATGTTAGATTCTGTTGGGAAATTACAATTTTTTTCCTGGATTCCCAATTTGCCACTGCCCCTTGGCCATTTGCAGGAACCTTAACCCTGAGCCCTGCACTTAGTAAAACTAGGTCTGCTCTGCTCCCTTTCCTCCCTTGCCCACCTTTGCAATCTCCACAGCATAGTCAATTGGCTATGGAGGATACATAAATACAAATCTAAGGAACAGAGACTGGGTATCCAGGTAACATTTTGGGAAAGGCACACTGTATTAGCCAGGGTTATATGAAATTTATTAGAATGGCTTATAAGTTGTAGTCCAGCTAGTCCAACAATGGCTGTCTAAGGAAGGTTCAAGAATCCAGTAGTTGTTCAGTTCACAAGACTGGATGTCTCAGCTGGTCTTCAGTATATGCAAGAATCCCAAAGAAGTACACTCCAATGCCAGTGAAGGAATGGACTTGCCAGCGAGGCTGAAAGAAAGCAATCAGAGAGCAAAAGCTTCCTTCTCCCATGTCCTTATACAGGCTGTCAGCAGAAGGTGCAGTCCAGGTTAAAGATGGATCTTCCCACCTTAAAAGATCCAGATTATAAGTGGATCTCTATCGTGGTCCGGTCTGTATCGTGGTCCCTCCACACTGCAGGGGCCATCTACTCCTGACTGATGTCTTTGGGGCTGTGATCAGAACCAGCCAAACAGCCCCAGGTCTGATCCTGAGTGGAAGAGTGTGGATGAGGGAAGGCCTAGCTACCCAAGGATGTTAAAGACAAGACAGAGACATCATAACAGAAGGGCTCTCATTCAATACAGAAGGCCACAGTTTATTGAAGTGTCATCTTAAAAAGTAACCATCCAAAAGCAGAGTTAGTGGCAGAAGACATCTATTATCATGTATAAAGGGCTGAATAGAAACTATTTCCTTTAATCCTAGAGATACTCCTAAGCAGTACATACTCAAGCCCTCAGACCCTTCATGCAAACAGGTCTCACTAGTCTTTTGTTATACAGAAATAGGAGTCATTCCCCACAGAAGCCAGGCCATCTGGAGGTAATCAGCCATTATCTAAAAGACAATAAAAGTTCTGAGCTCTTAGAATTCATGGCTGAGTAGGGCATATTTCTAGAATACTACATGGGCCCCGTATAATATATGCCTTATAGGCATACCCAGCAACTTGGGTTTTAGTTGATTACAGATGTAGTCAAGTTGACAACCAAGAACAGCCATCATAACAACACCAAAATGGAAAAGGTAGAAAATGGGTGGGGTCAGCTTTGTTTTTCATTCTTAAAATAGATAGGCACTCAAGGTAAATTTTCAAACTATTATTTAGCCTCTCTAGGCCACAGTTTTCTCACCTGCAAATTGGGAGTGATAAATAATGGGGTTGGCATCATAACATTTTAGAGACATCTGCACACTGTGAAGGCTTAGAGTCATCACTCTAATGTGACTGTTACGTTATAATATAATGATACACATGTGGGCTGCTCGTAAGTCCCCCTCTCTGATGGACTACAGACAGTTAATGGTCTTGGGGGCAGAGAATCCTTTCTTTGGAGTGGAAACCACTGGTAAGTTATGCATGCTCCAGTAAATTACCTCCCATACTCATGCAAACAACCACAATTAAACAGCAAGTCTTACACACAAATACAGTCATACTAAAGCATCAAAAGAAGTTGGCTCACTGGGAGGAAGAAGATTTAAACAGCTCGTAGGAGATGAGAGTGATGAAGGGGTAAAAGTGACCAGAATTTATTATATCCATGTATAAAATTGTCAAAGAGCAATAATAATTAAATGATGCAAATTTCTTTTTTATATATTTTTATTTAAATTCTTTAATTACTACTCATATTTACATATCCATCCCCCGATTCCCTCACCCTCCCACCCTCCCATGTTCCCCACCAACCCCCCCCAACCACCCCCCACTCCTCCCCAGGGATAGTGAAGCCCCCACCAGGGACCTTCAAAGTCTGTCATATGGTTTGGGGGAGGGCCTAGGCCATCCTTGCTGTATCTGGGCTATAATAGTATCCCTCCATAGGGAATGGGCCCCCAAAGTCCATTGTGCTCTAGGGATAAAGACTGACTCCACTGTTAGAGACCCCATAGACTGTCTTGGCCTCCTAGCTGGAACGCACATTCAGAGGGCTTGGTTTGTTCCAATGCTGTTTCCCCAGCTTTATGACTAGGGTCTCCATGCTATCAGTAGGTCAGGTCCGCTGTTTCTTCAGATCTCTCCAGCCCCATATTGGCTCCTTTGCTCAACCCTTCTCCCTCTCCACAACTGAATTCCAGTAGTATGGTTCAGTGCTTAGCTATGGGTGTCTGTTTCTGCTTCAAACAGCAACAGGATGAAGGCTCTCCTTCCTCTCCCTGTCCCTGGGCTCCAATTTGGTCAGGGGTTCTTATCCCCATCCCCTTCTTCAAGGGACTATGAAATCTTCTCCTGGGGTCCTCCTTGTTTCCTAGCTCCTCTGGCAGTATGGATTGTAGACTAGTGATCCTTTGTTCTATGTCTAAAAATCAAAAATGAGTGAGTACATACCATGTTTATCTTTTTGTGATTGGGTTACCTCACTCAGGATGGTTTCTTCTAGTTCCATCCATTTGTCTGCTAATTTCAAGATTCCATTGGTTTTTTTCCCCCAATGAGTAGTACTGCATTGTATAAATGTACCACATTTTCTCTATCCATTCTTCACTTGAGGGGCATCTAGGTTGCTTCCAGGTTCTGGCTATTACAAATAATGCTGCTATGAACATAGTTGAACAGATGTCCTTATTGTATGAGTGTGCATTCTTTGGGTATATGCCCAAGAGAGGAATTGCTGGATCTTGAGGTAGACTGATTCCCATTTTCCTGAGAAACGACCATGCTGATTTCCCAAGTGGCTGTACAAGTTTGCACTCCCACCAGCAATGGAGGAGAGTTCCTCTGTAGGATTAAAGTCTCTTTATTCAAGAAGACACCAAGGCAAAACACAGGCCAGAGCTAGTTTATAGAACCCAGCAAGCGCAGCCAGAACAAAAGGGCCCGGGTCCCCACATGCAGTCCCTTAAGAAGCTCCCTTACGTCACCCCGGCTTTCCTTCACCACACCCTTATGGGCGAGTCCCGGGTCCACCTGGTACCTGTCCCAGGACTATTGGGCGGGGCTAGGGCGTCTCCCTACATTCCTCTTTTTCCACATTCTCTCCAGCAAAAATTGTCATTGGTGTTACTGATTTTAGTCATTCTGACAGGAGTAAGATGGTATCTCAGAGTGGTTTTGAGTTGAATTTCCCTGATGGCTAAGGATGTTAAGCACTTTCTCAAGTGTCTTTCAGCTATGTTGGATTCCTCTGTTGAGAATTCGCTATTTAGTTCTGCACTCCAGCTTTTAATTGCATTGTTTGATATTTTGGTAGCTAGCTTCTTGAGTTCATTGTGTATTTTGGTGATCAGCCCTCTGTCAGATGTGGGGTTGGTGAAGATCTTTTCCCATTCTGTGGGCTGGCATTTTGTCTTGCTGACTACGTCCTTTGCCTTACAGAAGCTTCTCAGTTTCAGGAGGTCCCGTTCATTAATTGTTGATCTCAATGTTTGTTCTACTGGTGTTATGTTCAGAAAGCGGTCTCCTGTAACAATTTGTTCAGGAGTACCACCTACATTCTCTTCTAGGAGGTTCAGTGTGGCTGAATTTATGTTGAGGTCTTTGATCCGTTTGGACTTAAGTTTTGTACATGGCGATACTCTCTCCATATCTCTTCAAAATTGTACTTGAAGTCCTAGCTAGAACAATAAGACAACAAAAGGAGATCAAGGGGATACAAATTGGAAAGGTAGAAGTCAAACTTCCACTATTTGCAAATGATATGATAGTTTACATAAGTGACCCGAAAAACTCTTCCAGGGAACTACTACAGCTGGTAAACACCTTCAGCAAAGTGGCAGGATACAAGATTAACTAAAAAAAAAATCAATAGCCCTACTATATACAGAAGATAAATGTGCTGAGAAAGAAGTCAGAGAAACATCACCCTTTACAATAGCAACTAACAACATAAAATATCTTGGGATAACACTAACCAAAAACAAGAATGACCTGTATAGTAAGAACTTTGAGTCTTTAAAGAAAGAAATTAAAGAATATACCAGAAAATGGAAAGATCTCCCATGCTCTTGGATAGGTAGGATCAACATAGTAAAAATGGCAATCTTGCCAAAAGCAATCTACAGATTCAATGCAATTCCCATCAAAATCACAACACAATTCTTCACACACTTTGAAAGAATAATACTCAACTTCCTTTGGGAAAACAAAAAAAAAACAGGATAGCCAAAACAACCCTGTACAATAGAGAAACTTCTGGAGGCATCACCATCCCTGACTTCAAGTTCTATTATAGAGCCATAGTCCTGAAAACATCTTGGTATTGGCACAAAAACAGACAAGTTGACCAATAGAATCAAATTGAAAACCCTGATATTAACCCACACACCTATGAACACCTGATCTTTGACAAAGAAGCTAAATCTATAAAATGGAAAAAAGAAAGCATCTTCAACAAATGGTGTTGGCATAAATGATGCAAATTTCAAACTATCACTTCTGAAAACCTGCAAAGTCCAGGCCCTAACTCAAAATCCAACTGCAGTCACTCTCCATATCATTGTGTCTTACTCACACAAGTCCTTTCTGCCCCATGACCATTTTCTGTCAACACTGGACAAATTTAAGGACTTCTCTCCCTTTAATTCTCAGTTTGGAACCGAAGGCTCTACATGAAAGCATCAATAGGACTTGACTGAGGGGAAGTAATTAGTCATAAGGCTCCATCCTAAGAACCCAAGGAGGCTGTAGTGAATCTCATCTTGCCACAGGAGGATACAGCAAAAAGTCACCATCTTAAAGCAGGGAGGACCCACTGGTCCCTGGTTGTTCTGGCTTAAAAAGAAGTGAGTTGCACTGACACTGCCTAGATGACCAGGACCCAAAGGTAGGATAACCCAGAGACCAAGGATAGAACCAAATATGACTAACAAAAAAAAAAAAAGACAATGAAATGATTCAAATGATATTCTGCTACTCATAGATCGGTTCTTTGTCCAATTGTCATCAGAGAGGCTTCATCCAGCTACTGTCTCTGCAGATGCAGAGACCCACAGTCAAACGCTAGGTGGGGTCAGGGGATCCCCATAAAAGATGGGGGAAGCATTGTAAGAGCCAGAGGGGTGGAGGACACCACAAGAACAGGGTTTAAATAATCAACTAAGCTGTTCTCATAGGGGCTCACAGAGCCTGAAAGAGCAAACATAAATCCTGTATGGGTCCTCTGCATATATGTTATGGTTGTGTAGCTTTGTGTTCTTGTGAGACTCCCAACAGCGGCAGTGGGAGGGGCAGTTTCTCTGACTCTATGGCCTGCTTTTGGGGACCCTTTTCCTCCTAATGTGTTACTTTGTCCAGCCTTGATATGAGGGTTTGTGCCTAGTCTTATTGTAACATTTTATGCCATATTCCGCTGATATCCCTGGGAGGCCTGCTCTTTTTATTAAGGGGTAGATCTGGGGGAGAGGTTCAGGGAGAGACTAGGAAGAGTAGAGGGAGGGGAAACTGTGTTTGGGGTGTAATGTATTAGAGAAAATAAAAATAAAAAGAAGCAAGTTGTGGAAAGGAGCTGACAAATGGTTACCCTTCAAGATCTTTGTTAGGAGAGAGAGCCTTGTCACCACAGGAAGTGAGGATCAGCCTTGAAGCTAGAGATTATCAAACAGAAAGTGAGGATCACCCTTAAAAATGGAGATCACCACACAGGAAGTGACGATCAGCCTTGAAGCTGGCAATCATCAGGAAAGACACAGCACCATGGCCATAGGCAGCAGTAATGGGACTTTTAAAGCCAGCGTACAAGGTGGGGCACTTCTCGGTTTTTTGTATTTCCAGGGGAGCTAGGAAAGCTTTAACCAGATGGCCAGAGTAGGCACTAAGTGGGACCAGGCTTTAAAGGTGCAGCAGGCAGCAGAAGTTGGACTTGCTTTCCCATGGATACTTGAAGTACTACAAGCAGTAACAGCCGGGCACTGCTGGTGCTTTGTTGTAAGGGACAGACTGCCAAGGGTGGGCTGGAGGAATGGGGGGCGGTGCTACAACCTCCCAGGCATCCTTCATCTCATAGCAAAAGTTCCATGATCTATCACTGGTCCCTTGATCTTGGAATCTCCATCTCTCAGAACTGTGGGCAGTAAATTTCTGATGTTTATAAAGTTTTCACACAATAAGCCTTCTGAAGGCTCGGGCCATAGTTTGTCACTGCTGTCCAAATAGACTAAGATACTTTCTAAGATTGGTTTCTCTTTCCTCTTATCCACCCTCCCTACCTGATGGTGCTACACTCACTCTCACCAATTATTCAGGCTCTCAGTCATTCTGACTTATTTATGACTCTTATTATGCTTTTGCACTTATTCTGGTTACTTGGCTGTCTGCCTTACCAGACCAGAGCCAATAGTCTTCCTCAATATCCTCACTACCCAAAACATGACTCTAGTTCACTAAATATTTCTTAAGCCCATGAATAGATTAACTGATGACAGCAGACAAATGAAAATAGAAAGACACAGCACTCAAGAGGTAAAGGCAGGCCTATCTCTGTAAGGTCAAGGTCAGCCTGGTCTACATACTGAGTTCCAGGCTGCCAGAGTTATGTAGAGAGACCCTGTCTATTGAGAGAGAGAGAGAGAGAGAGAGAGAGAGAGAGAGAAGAAGAAGAAGAAGAAGAAGAAGAAGAAGAAGAAGAAGAAGAAGAAGAAGAAGAAGAAGAAGAAGAAGAAGAAACAAAAAAGAAAGACCCAACAAAAGAAGCAAGCCAAAGACTTTAACGTATATACATTTAACAGAATGTTCTGGAACCATTCAGAATTGTTATTGAGTAGGATATTCTATGAAAGACCACAGTAAATCACATAGGATATTCTATTAAGTCAGAAAATGCTACTTCCACTTGGCTTATAACTATATAAAATTACAGTATCATCAGGCCAGAGGACTGAAGTCAACAAAGAAATGTATAACACTCCAGTGATTCTCTACTCTGTGAGTGCTTTGCTTCACTTCTGTCTTTTGTTTCTGTTCTCATTGCCTTAACACCATTTGTCTAGAAGTTACAGATTTTCACATCTAAACTTAGGCACATTGCTGGATTTTTCAAAAGGTGTATTGGGACTGGGAAGACGACTCAGTTGCCCAAGTATCTGCTGTGTAAGCATGAGGAACTGAATTCAGATCTCCAGCACTCACAGAAAAACCAAGCAGTTAGAGAAGAAGGTAGTGGCAATAGGCAGATTCTCGGAATTTGCTATCTAGCCCACCTGGCCAGTTATTTAGCTCTTGGTTCAGAGAGAACCACATTCCAAAGAATAATGTGAAGAAAAACTAAAACATCCAATATTGATAACTTGTGAACACACATGCATGTGCAAACATAAACATACACTACACATGCATACACACAAACTCTTTAATTAGGAATGCCCCCATAGACTCATAGATTTGCATGCTTGATCATCATGGAGTAGCACTATCAAAAAGTGTGGCCTTGCCAGGCGGTGGTGGCACACTCACCTTTAATCCCAGCACTCAGGAGTCACAGGCAATTGGATCTCTGTGAGTTTGAGGCCAACCTGGTCTACAAAGGGAGTTCCAAGACAGGCTCCAAGATGCAGAGAAACCTTGTTTCAAAAAAACCAAACCAAAAAAAAAAAAAAAAAAAAAAACAAGAAGAAGAAGAAAGGTGTGGCCTTGTTGGAGGAAGTATGCCACAATGGGTGGATTTTCAGGTTTCAAATGCTCAAGCCAGGCCCAGTGTCTTACTATTCCTGGCCCCTGGCCCCTGCCAATCCAGTTGTAGAACTCTCAGCCATCTCTCCAACACTTCGTTGACCAGTATGCTGCTTTGCTCCCTGCTATGATGACAATAGACTCACCTCTGAACTGTAAGACAGCCCCAATTAAATGTTTTCCTTATAAAAGCTGCTGTGGTCATGGTGTATCTTCATTGCTATAAAAACTCTAACTAAGACAATTAGTAAAAAAAAAAAAAATCAGTGGAGATGATAGATAAATAAACAGAGATAGAAGATAAATGATAGATAGGAGAAAGTATCTTTTCCTGTTATTTTGATAAAATTTTTGACAAAAGCAATGTAAGAGATAAAACTCACAGTTCAAGGTACACTCCATCACAGCAGAAAAGTCAAGTAGCAGGAACTTGAAGCAACCCGTCACATCACATTCACAACCAGAAAGCAAACAGATAAATGCAAGCAACTACTCAGTTTGCCTCTCCATTTTGTTCAGTCCAGGATCCCCAGCCAGGAAATGGTACCACCCTCCGTGGGCAGGCCCTCTCACCTCAATTAGTATTTCCCCACAGGGAATACCCACAGGCCTGTCTTTTGGATGATTCTAGATTTCTGTTAAGTTGATAACACTAACCATCAAAGGAGAATCTTCCATGAGTCTGAAAACTTGCACAATAGGCAAAAAAAAAAAAAAGTGAACTAAAACCTGTTGCTCTGAGCTACTATACTTTCCCTTACTAAGTTGACTATTGCAGTAGTTGTTACAGTGTCTGATAGCTCTCTCACACACTTGCCTTTGTTTTATCAGGGCCCAGTCCACTGAACCGTGCCCACTCACCTAGAGGGTGGATTATCCCCACTAACACCTAGGCAAGTCTCCCCTGGAAACACGTGAAGAGACATACTTGTTCATGAAAGACCCCTGGAGACTCAGGCCCCAGGATCTCAGCCCAGGACCACAGCCACCCCAATCACCATGGGAGGCAGAAACTTGATGAAAACAGCAAGAGGCTTTATTGTAGTTGTTTAACGAAATAACCCCATGTTAGCTCAGGCCTTCCATCCACCCACCATAGCGGGTGGCTAGGAAAGACACTTCGAAGCCACTGCATAGAGATCTTATAGGGCAGCATAAGGGGAGTATCTAGGGGTATGCACAAGCTCAGAATTGGTGAGTCTTCAGGCTTGGAGGGTTTGCCCTGTGTTGATTGGTCAACTGGTTGTTATGGCCCATAGGCCCTTCCAGGGTGGTTGCTATGCTCTGTGTGTCATTGCTGTGCACTTGTCTGTGAACCACACCCAGAGCCGTAAAGCATAGCGCCACCAGCTAACTTCTGATTGGTTCCTTGCCACGAGGCAGCATCTGACCTACTAGTGACCAAGGCAAAGTCAGGGCAAGCACGTGTTACTGTCATGGCTGCTGAAAGGGGCAGGCATCTGACCTCCTAGTGACCAAGACAAGGTCAGGTAAGTATGTGTTCAGCTGTTATGGCTGCCAAAATGGGGAGTTGGTCCCTTCATTCATGTTTTCCCAATACTTTAGTAAAGTCAAGACCTAAAGTTAACCTCCATGGAAACAGTTTCTCACAGGTATGTGAGGTACAGATCTCTTTCTACACATTTGTAGAAGCAGATGGGACTTGTTGAAGGAAGAGCTGGAACAACATCATCTTCTGAGTACCTAGAATGGAGCCTTGTAACTGTGCCTAGGGCCTGGCAGTATACCTAAGGCCTAGGAGTGTACCTCAGGCCTGGAAGTGTACCTGAGGCCTGAGAGTATACCTGAGGCCTAAGCATGTACCTCAGGCCTGAGAGTGTACCTGAGGCCTGGGAGTGTTCCTGAGGCCTGGGAGAGTACCTGAGGCCTGAGAGTGTTCCTGAGGCCTGGGAGTGTTCCTGAGGCCTGGGAGTGTACCTGAGGCCTGAGAGTGAACCTGAGGCCTGGAATGAGGAGTTTCCCTCATTCCAGGGCAATAAGGCATGCTGACCTACTCCAACAGAAAACGATTGCAGGTTAACCAAAAACAGCACCAATATCTACTACATTAACTGAAGACTTCTCTGTAACAACTAACTTGTGTATAGTTTTTCTCAGACTTAAACCCACTTCACACAGACTGGAAAGGGAGCTTGGTGGTTAAGGACATGGAGCACCTGGGTTCAATTCCCAGTACCACCCACACAGTGGCTCAAAACCACCTATAACTCAAGTTCTGTGGGATCCAGTGCCTTTTTCTTGCCTTTGAGGGCATGATGCACAGACATGATGCACAGACATACATAGAGGCAAAACACTGGTACACATAATAATAAATAAATTTAAAGGTAAAAATCCATTTACATACTTTTCCTCACCCAATCCTCAGAACTCGTTCAGAAGTCACTGTTTGTTACACACATATCATGTGGCATAATACTGCCACTCTGCTCTTACCCTGCAGGCTGGTAACACACCCCTGAGTGCTATGACACCTTCATCTGCCTTGTCTCCTGAAATGAACTCCAAAAGCTTCCATAGCAGGTCATTAGAGATGAATCACTGTAACTATACAGCAATGTGAAAACTAAACTGACAGAGAACCTAGGTGCCTCCCTTGGGTGCAAGGGTGATTTGACAATTTTTACATGCTTCCACATTTTGACACATGAGGGCTGACACATGTGCAAAACACATCTGCAGAAATCTCTGGAGTCACATGAAGTCCTAGCTGCTAGACAGCATGACTTCCTCATCAGGCCAGCGAAGCATCCTATAAGACAAGTAAGCAAGGGCAAGAGCTAATCATTTGAATGCTTTGATATTTATACAAATATTAGCCAAGGAAGCAGGAAGCCTAGAAGCTAAGAACATGGCCTTCAGTGCTAGACAGGATGTGACTTCAAACACTGTTTATAACTCTACTGACGTAAGCCTGAGCAGGTTCATAGGTCTCAGTTTCCTACTCGGTAAATTTGGCCTAACAGTATCCATTTTTACAAGATCCCGGGAAGGATTAAAGATGAAAATACATTCAAAACTCTTTATAACAGGCTTGGCACACAGGGTACATTCAGTGAGAGTTAATAATGGTTATGGTTATTAATTTCTTAATCCCCTAAGTCCTTTCTGGTCCTAGACATTTTTACTTCAACAGTGGTCAGTCTTAGGCACTCCTTTCCCTTTAATTCTGTTTCAGTACTCTCTTCTGATCTGAATGACATGTTTTACCTAAAGCTCAATGTGAGAGCATAAAAAAGTGATTCAGGGAAAGCAATCAAGTCATGAAGCTTCCACTCCAAGAATAGGATCTGCACTGCTAAAATATGGCTTAAAATATTTTGTGTTCCAAAGCAGAACATATCTGTGAGCTAGACCATTGGCATGCTGAGGTTCCAAAGGAAGCTGAACCATTACATGAGGAATCATGCCAGGGTCTGTGCCATTCCTTCACTGAGAATTAAACCAGCAGAGGATGGAGAAGGAGATACTATCAAGAAACTGGCAGATACATTGATGGATCAAGGAAGAACATGTCACAGACCTAGCAAATGTTCACAGGACAAAGCATGCCTACTGGACCAAATGTAGTTCAATTGGTAGAGCTCTTGCCTAGCATGCACACACCCCTGGGTTCCATGTCCAGCACCCACATAAACCAGGCATGGATATGCACACCTGTAATCCAAACACTCAAGAAGTGACAGAAGACTAAGAACTCTAAGGTCATTTTTTGCTACTTGGTAAGTCTGAGGCCAGAATGGCCTATATGAGACCCCTTAAAAAGAGAGAGTGGAGAGGGATGAGGAGGGGGAAGGAAGGAGAAAAGATTGAAAAAAAGGGAAGGAGAAAGAAAGGAAGAAAGGAAGGAAGGAAGGAAGGAAGGAAGAAAGAAAGAAAGAAAGAAAGAAAGAAAGAAAGAAAGAAAGAAAGAAAGAAAGAAAGACCACAGCTGTAAATCTCTTTGGCAGGTTTCTGAGAAGAAAAAACATCACCACACCATGCAGGTAAGACCTAGGAGGAAGAAGAGAAGGAGGGCAGAACCAGTCTGAAAGAATAGAAAGGATGGGAAGCAGGATTTGTGCCCCTCACTGCAAGTGAGTCTCCATCCTTCCTCCATCATCCTCTGCCCTTCCTAGAATAACTCAGCCCTTTGGCTAAGTTATTAGGGTGTTCCAAGTTGATTCTGCGCAATGTTTCCCCAGTTAGCTAATTAAACGTAGCACATTTAATTGAATCATAGAGAAGCCCACAGCTGATGTTCCTACTCCCTGGGGGGAGTAGGAGAAGTGGGATGAAAACCAAGAACCTCTATCTGGTGCCAACTAGAGTTGTGTAGATATTTTTAGAGCTCAGCACTTTTAAAAAGCACAATATTCAAAGCAATATCATGTAGAGATCAGAGCAATCTCCCCAACAAGGGAGAGCTGATATCCCATTTATAGAGCAACAGTTCAGTAAATTTTGTTTAGCTGGAATAGGATACAGTTAATTACAGTAATTTATCAAAGTGGCATAAGGTGGTACACACACACACACACACACACACACACACACACACACACACTTTTCCCACAGCTGAAAATCCTGTATTTTATATAAGCTGAAACTAGGACTAATTGAATTTTCACTTGGGTAGATAAAATCTTTAACAACTCCTGGGTAACTAAATGCTCTTTGCTCGCCGATGTGGATCGGGATGATTTACAACGCCTATCACACAATCATGCTAATTTTGCTTTCATATGATTAATTAAAACAATATGTTCATTCTTCCTAAAGAGAAATTAGGGCAGCTAAGAAGCCAACTTTTATTACCAACTTCCTTCTCTGGCATAAAAATCATTTTTGCACATCATCTTCAAAGAAAGAGGTAAAGGACACAGGCCCTGATGGAGGAATTTCTGCCAAGTTTAGCTTTGCTTTTTTGTGGTTTGTTTTCTGAGACAAGTTCACTATGTAGCTCAAATTGGCCATGAGATCCTCTTGCCTCCACCTCCCAAGTGCTGGGGTCCTAGGCGTGCATCATCACATCTGGCTTCAACTTCACTTATGGGAATGAAATAGCGGTATGTCAGTGGGGCGGGTAGAGTGCTAGGACTTTGGGCTGAAAAGGACTTTAGAGGGAATCTCAAGAAAATTCTGTTTCATAGATGAGATGAAACTGTGGCTTGGGGATACCAGTAAATTATCACCAGCTTATAAGACCTCAATTTTTACAAATGTGACCTATATTCAACTACCATGACACTTGGCAATCTACAAATCAATTTTTCATCTCTAAGTTCATCAATAGCATCTATCTAATGGTTGTACCATAAATGCCTATAATAAAGAACACTGAACGGAGAGTCTATACCCAATAACCGTAGACCACAGGACTGTACTACAAACATTAAGGCTTTCTGTCTCATTTTTCCTTGAGCAGAAATGGGAAGGTAGTATTGCACAATTGACCTTGCACAATGAGAGGATTGAGGGAAATTCTAGTCATAGAGAGCCATAGAACTCAGTTCCCAGAAGACTAATGGGAACCATAGCCATAAAGCCACTGGGATTCCACTCTTTAGATGCAAAGTACTGTTCAGGATGCTCACAATGTTTCCTGGGGACTCACTACAAGCTCCACCTTAGTCTACATAAGTACTGAAAATCAGAGCAGTGAAATGGATTGCTACGTCACCCACCTTATAAGGGTAGAGCCAGGCTTGACACTGGGTCTTTCTAGATGTATAGATAGATACAGGGCTATGAAGCCAATCTGAAGCAGAAGTTGGAATCTCAAAGATCCATAGGAGTCAGCCCAAGAATTAAATAGATTATGTGAACTTGGTGAGTTCAGAGACCTTAGCAGGGCTGATATGAAACCCAGAGAACCTGGTCCCACCTGCTCCAAATGATTTTTTTTAAAGTCATCTGTTTTTCCAGACTCTGCCAGTTTGTAATCTCAGCAAGACACAAAGATGCCTCTCCCTAAAAATCACTGGGAATGGAGAGGAGCTAATGGAAAACACTCTAGAGCCCTCTCCCCAGCTGAGAGGTCAGAGCCTAGCAACAGCCCTGGCAGACTGAGGGACAAAGAATGAGACAGTGCTGGGGCCTGGGCACTGTGGAATTTGGATGGAGTATGAGAAAATGAGTCAGTGTTGGAACTCATGACAACACTAATGAATGAGGCAAACAGATCTGAAACTCTAAGGGCCACAAGCTAAGTCATCAATAACCTTTATATTTCGGGGGAGGGAAGTGGGGTTGGGGGTTGAACCCAATATAATTTTCTCTTTAAAGTTAGTATTAGCTAAAATAAAACTGGGATGTCCAACAACAGGAAAAAAATTAATGCTAGCTCCCAAGCTGGAAAACTGGGGATGGTGGGTAAACAACTTACCCCAGCTTAGCTTCTATGGCTTCACCTCTAAGAAAGTAATGACAGCAGTTCTGTTAGCCTTGACTGGTAGTCAAACAACATAACACAGGCAAAACACTGAGAACTGGTTTTGGCACAAAATAAGCAACTTTTACTTTGTTGCCTTTCAACAGCTTTCTCTCAGGTTGGACCAGGTGTTAAATTATATCAAAATTATAGATGCTCCCAGTACGCTGGCTAGACCTGGTCTCTGCAGGGAGATACATGATGTTTGGGCCATTGTAGTGATATCTTGCTTGTACAAATACAGCTTATCTAAAGATCAGAGGATGGAGCTTGCCACTAGCTAATAACAGAGGTCTGGAGGTCTGTAAGGAGAGACAGGAAGTGTGATGGCTGTGCAGAGACAGGAAGTGAAATGGCGAGGTGGAGAAAGGATGTAAGTGGGAAGAAACAGGAACTTGCTCCCCACCCCGCCCCCGCCCCGCCCCCGGAAGCTAATGAGGTAAAGGTGTCTTTCACTTGCTCTTCCTTCTCTCTGATCTCTCAGCATTTTCCTCTATATCTGACTCTGGATTTTTATTATTTAAACCTATTAAGAACTCCATTTATAGGCCATTCCTCCAACCGTAGCCTTCACATTTTCCTATGTTTCTCAGAGTCCCTCCTGTCCCAGTACCTGGTCACCAGGTTCATCACCATGCTCTTCTCTTTAGGTTCTTCAAAATGCTCAGTCCTGATTTCTAGGTGAGGAAGCTGAAAGCTAGAGACCCCTAGTTTGGGTTGAGAGTGAAGGTCTGTGTATACCACCGCCTCCTGTGCCTGTTCCAAACGGATGACAAGTCCTCCAGGTGATAATCCTCAACTCAGAGATATCTACTGACCCTGAGGTTTTGGCTCACATGGGCAGCCCCAAAAAGGATCCCCCTTCATTCATGATCTCCAATATCAGACTCAAATTCTCAGGTAAAGACAGAAAACTATCTCAACCACTTTTATTTTAAAGATGGGGAGACTGAGATGCAGGGGGAAAGGGTGAATGAACTATTTGCTAAGCACCTCTGCCATGGCACCTCAAGGGGCTACATTTAACCCAACTCCATAAAGAGCTGATTGCTGCATCAAGACTCATTCAAGAACATCAGCCCTTCCCAGCGCTCTCTCCTCCAGCATTGATCAGGCATGAAATAAAGGCCCCTTGTGATCTGTTTTCCATGTAATAACTGACTTCATATGTCTGCCACTCCCCAGCAGTAATTACAGTCGCTCCCTCTGTGCAGGTGAAAAAAAGGAGACAGGGAGCAGACAGGTGACATTTCCTGCCTGAACTAAATAACCACGGAGGCCAAAGGCTGAGATTCTAATTCAGGCAGTCTATCTCTAGAGCCCACAATCCAAACAGCTATACCTGGCAGCCACCTCTAATACATGCCTCTCTTTAATCTTCCATTAGGTCTACAAGGGCACTGGGCTTTAATGGAGCAATGGTCTCCATGCAAGTGAAAAATAAAATCAATTAGGAGGTGCCAAGCACAGGTGTCACGAGCCTTCAAACTGATGGCACAAAGACTTCAAATGGACCTTCAAACGTTCTTGCTTCTCCCAAGGGTCACTGGCTCTGGCTCCAGGGGTACCATTAACATAATGACAACCCTGCCTGCTGCCTCAGCCCAATGCTGCCAGTGCCTGAGTCAGTGGCTACCTCCGGCAGCCTCCACTCTACTGCATGCTCAGCTAGACTGCAATGCAGCCACATTTACCCACTGCAAGAAACTCATTCCACACTAGCATTCTCTTGCCCTTGTGATCAGCTTGCCAGAAAGACACATGAGTCTCTGCAAATTGTCCTGATGCTCAAAAAGCAAGAAAACAATAAACAGGGAAACATTGACAAGCATAGCAAAAAAACATCAAGGCTGTAGTACTCAGTGCAACAATATTCATTTGTCTGTTGGACATTCTGCTATCGGTGTCTCACCTCCCTGAACTTGGTTACTTCTAAGCAAAGACACCAGAATTCCACTAAATTGCCAAGCATTTCTTTTTACTTCCTTAAAAATGAAAAAGAAGAGTCTTTAATTCCAGCACGTGGAAAATAGGTGAAACCAGATCTCTGAATTTGAGGCCAGCCTGGTGATCCACAGAGCAAGTTCCAGGACAGATAGGGATACACAGAGAAACCCTATCTCACAAAACAAAACAAAAATGTTTAAAGAAAACTATTAAAATTTGTATTTTACTTTCATAGGAAAAAAAGTAATCCACTCTGTACATCAGCCCTGTCAGCTTTTGAAGATAACTTCAGACATGGAACAAAAATAGAGAATGCTTCCTGTAAACTTTTAGACAAGACATGAATGTAGACAAAGATGCTGGGGAGTCAGAGTGAGTCTCATTCCATCCTACCATTTGCTAGGTGTGTGGCCTTAGATAAGTGGCCTGTCTTGGCCATCTCACTTTCTTCCTCTGTAAAGTGGAGATGGATTGATGAAGGACAAAGCCCTCCATATATGTGGTTGTTACTAGCATAGTATCAACTGTTTTCATTGACAGATAAATATGCTGCATTAATTTGAATTACAATGATTAGAAGAACTTGAAGCCACTTGAGACAGAAAAGAAAGGGAATCACTGGCTTCTACACTTGGATGTGTATAGATAAATACTGACACAGGCTCACCTGGATCCAGGAACAGTGACAGCATTAGAATCTGCCCACTGTTCTGTGTCTAGTTTCATTTTAACTATGGTCTGTTACTTATTCTCACTATCCCAGGCTTCCTGGAGACACAATTTCCAAAGCCAGATCCTTACACCTAAAGGTATAAAAGAGCTAGAGATCTACCACCTCCTCCCTCACCCCAAACTTCTAGAAGCTGGGTGTTGTGGCATACCTGTAATCCCAGCACTCAGAGACAGGAGGATCACCAAAGGAGGCCAGCCTGGGATACATAGGAAGAAAGCAAAGGGGGAAAAGTCACTTCTAGAGAAGTTACATGCATTTCAACAGCCACCAAAGTGGGAAACATAGTTGGTGACCCTGTAGAACAAAAAGGAGTTGAGACACGTTTCCTAAAAGAAGTGAAATCTTTCCAAAACAACGAATGTTCATTATAGTTATCATTGAGATGTGAACCAGTTTGTCAAAACAAAAACCCCTCTTAACAATAGACACTATTCCCATCTATAATATTTGATGCATATATACATTATTCAACAAACAATAGGTGTGCACCACATTACTGTAAAAGCTTTCTTATTCTTTGTGGTCAAATTATTTTCATGCTTCCTTCCTTCTGTCCTCCATAGCACTCAGAATAGAATTATATCCCTATATTAGTAGGAATGAATTGGACTATGCTTCATTTAAAAAAAAAAAAAGCCCCAAAGTTAATGACTTAGCACAAATTTCTTTCTCCTTTTCACAAAGTCTGCCATGAGCAAGGGTGGACCCTCCAGGGCAACTGTCTTCATAAGATACTCAGAGACCCGGGCTAGGAGAGGCTCTTCCATCCTGGGGTAGCATCTCTCAACATGCAGAAGACAGTTCCGAGGAGATCTTCTGTTGGCAATTAAATCCTTCACCCCCAAAGAGACCCACATCACTGGATTCACAGGCCATTAGCTAGATCCCAAATAACTAGGGGGTTCCATCTCTCCATATGCCTGGGGAAAATCAGCTATCCCCACTGAAATCAACTAAAATGACACTATTTGCCACATAAATTATGATCTAACTCTTAAATATTAAACAGACCTAATGAGAAAGACAGCCAAAGAGTTGTTAATAGAGCTTGGCATGCCTTCTGCTCTCTCACTCAGCAGCATTCCCCAGCTAGCATTAGAAACACTTCTCACTAAAACCTTTATTATAGCCTGACAGAAATTAATTCCATTTGAAAGTTCAAAGTTTATTTAATTTTTTCCCTCTACTCTATTAGACAAAAACGACCTTCAAAATTCCAACTGTATTTAAAATCTTACTAGAGGGCAATGGTTACTTCTCTGTAAAAGGCTTTTGTTAAAATGTGAGTATTTTTTTTTGACCCTGTAATTCTATGGCTATGGTCTAACCTGAGGGGAAAGCATGGGTTCGTGCAGAGGTTCAGCTATGAAGATGTTCCTTGCAGGCTGTGTGAAACAGAGAAGAATCACCCTAAATGCCAGCAAGAGTGTGCTGGTAAGAAAGTGAAAGCCTAGCTCCTCCGTGGAAAACTACACAGCCATTCATAAAGCGTTTGTTAATGTGAAGAGGGGTTTGTAGTACATTAAATGAGAAAAAGGGAGGCTATAAAACTATGTGCACAGCAAATATGCTTGGGAAAGATTCTACCAGGGAATATATGAAGGAATTAATAACATTCACTCCTGTTTGGGTGTTTTTATTTTCTCCTTTTTGCTAGGTTTCTTTTTTTAACTATTATGAGGACTGCCATTAAAATAAGTAAATGAAGCAGTTTAAGTTATAAATAAGTAATCTCCTTAGGCCTATCACATGCCCACCATAATGGGGCTTTTATCCTACAAACTGGCTGCAGCAATTAGGTTCTACTTGGTCCAAACTGTGCGCAGTCACTACTGATGACAATAACAGCAGGAGCATAGTGACAAATGATACTTCTAGTCCATAAGCCTTATACATTGACAACTGCAAGAGAAAGCAGATCGGGCCTTGACGTCCGCACTTTACAGCTAAGGCTCAAAGCTACTGCAGCCGATCCAAGAACATGGACTACATGAGAATCAGGGACTCTGAAAGGCTATGGTTCTGTCTAGGAAGCCTTGCTGTATTTTAGTTGCCACTCAGCAAGAATGAAATGTGCAAGGTTCCCTGGGATTGTAATGTCCAGCCCTGGTCAAACTGTTATCAGACACTGTATCCTGTGCCAACTGTGGAGTGTGTAGTACTTCTGTAAATATCGAAGTTGGGACAAGAGGTGCAAATATGTTTAACCTTTATTCTTTAGGAAACAAGGAGATATCTGAAAGTCTTAAGTGGTGGAACTCAGTGATCAGAGCTATGTATAGAAAGAGAATTATCTTTAAATTAAGAATCAGGTCTACCACAAGATCCAGCAATTCCACTCTTAGGTATATACCCAAAAGAAGCACATTCATACAACAAGGACATCTGTTCAACGATGTTCATCGAAGCATTATTTGTAATAGCCAGAACCAGGAAACAACCTAGAAGCCCCTCAACTGAAGAATGGATAGAGAAAATGTGGTACATTTACACAATGGAGTACTATTCAGTGGGGGGGAAATGGAATATTGAAATTCACAGGCAAATGGGTGGAACTAGAAGAAACCATTCTGAGCGAGGTAACCCAGTCACAAAAAGACAAACATGGTATGTACTCACTCTAACATGGATTTTAGACATAGAGTAAAGGATTACCAGCCTACAATCCACACTACCAGAGAAGCTAGGAAACAAGGAAGACCCTAAGAGAGACATACATGGTCCCCTGGAGAAGGAGAAAGGGACAAGATCTCCT